>NC_133459.1:46584342-46889736 GCF_048565385.1 Saimiri boliviensis
TTCATCTCCAAGATTCCTTGTTGATGGCACCTATAGCACTGTGGGCTGAGCTTGTCAGTTCCTTGCCCAGCTAGATAGGCATTGTTGGCAGTCAGGGTGCCTGTCTAATCCTTTATATAAGTGCCCAGTGCCCAGCCAGGAGCTGGCCCAAAGTTGGTGCTCTGTGGCTTCTCACGGAACCAAAGAACAAACAAAGCAGGGGTTGGAGAAATTCTGCAGAAGAGTTCAGCCTTGAGGAGCTCTTGTTCAATTCTCCTTATTTCCCTAAAATTAGAACAAATTCCCTATGAGCTCAGTTTCCATTCCCAAAGGTGGGAGGAACTCAGGAAAATTCTCCCAAGATGCCGAGCCCCGTTCTCTGACTGTCTAGACATAAGACCCCTAGGCTGCCCTTGGCATGATCTTGCGCAGAGCTGGTCGAGGCTGCAGCAGCAGCTGGGGCACATTACCTCTGGGGCTGGCAAGGCGTCTGTTCTGGGCCCAGGAGTCCTCCTCTGGGAGAAAAGCAGCCCTGACTAAATGGCTGAGGCACACACCTGGCTGACAGTCACTTGAGTACGTGAAGGCTGAGCCACTGCTGCAATGCACTCCCCCACGGGGCAGTTTGCATGGAATACAGAGTGGACGGTGTTCTCTGAGTTGTGTATTGCTGCTGTTCTAGAGCAGAAGCGAGGCTGCTGGGCACAGGCCTATCATTGGGGCCATCTCCCAGCTGGATGTGAGCCTGACATCCTCAGAGTCCCATTTCTCTCCAGAATTTCTCTGTTCTGTGGCCTTGGATCTCCCAATGTTTGCACTGCATGTTACTTGGATTTAATTTCTCTTGCCTCCAACTGAACAATCCACAGTTAGGAAGGAGTACAGGACAGACCAGAATCCAAATATCTATGACCCACTTCTTAGCTGTGTGACCCTGGAAAAGTTATTTGGCCTTCTGGATTTTCGACCTTCTTTGTAAATTGGGGATAGTAGAACCTACGTTCAGAGTTCTTAGTAGTATTAAATGAAATAATATTAATAAAGTGCTTAGAAAGATGACTGGCACATAATAAGTTTTATATAAGTTGGTTAAATGAATACGAATTTATGTAAATAAGTTCTAATCCTAGAACTTGGGATGTGGTGGAAAAATGATTGTGGGATAAGTGAATAAATGAAACCTGCATCTGCATCCTAAGCTTACCAGGAACAAGTGATGTGGCTTTGGGTAAGTCCTGTGCCCTCTCTGAGACTTTCTTTCCCATTTGTACAGCCAAGGTGTGTGACAAAATAATCCTGAAAGTCTCCTCCAGCTTGAAATGCTACAGTGCAAAAGTCTGTTATACTAGGTCCACCATCCTCCCTCAGTCAGCTCTGGGCTTGACCTAGTTCATTCCCGGCTGCCCTCTGAGGCACAGTCCTGCAGCCTAGAAGACGTGGGCCCTCTGTGTTGCATAACTCAGGCCCCATGGACATGACTGGGCCAGGGACTATAATGACAGATCAGTTGTGGAAAATAAGAAGGCTAGCAGAATGTCCCAGAAGACCTTCTGAAGTGGCCGCAAGGGAGAATTTAGAGAAAAGCGCAGTGGAAAGCTGCCATTGCAGGTTTCTTGGTCCTGGGGAATTTAGAGCCACTGCAAAGTGAGTTATTCAAAGATAGGAATTTCCTTCTCCTCCCAGCCTCAGTAGACTGCCTCTGTAGAGAGAGAGGTTTTTGCTTAATTTGGCCAAGCTCAGAATTGAACACATTCCTCTTTTGGTTCCCAGGGCTCAGAACTGTTCTGGTGGGGGGATGGAGGTGCCATGAGGAGAAATTAGAAGACGGTCTCTTCAGGTGTCCCCTACATGGACATAGAATGTGCCAAATAAATGTGGAGGGGGTCTCCTTGATCATCGTATGACATTTATGGCTTAGTAGGCCTCAGAGTTGTCTTCTGTGGTCCTTTTAGACAGAGAAACTGAATCCCATGGAGGAAAAAAGACCAGCTCAAGGCCATTCTGGAGCAAACTAAGTTCATGTCAGAGCTAAGACTAAGATCTAAGTCTCCTGACCCTAAAGTTGGCTGATTCCTTCTCTTTGGACATGCAGCTTCTGCGCCAGCCACAATCCACATATACTAATGCAATGAACAATTTCACAGGCTGATATTTATTCAGTTCTCATTTACTAAGCCTTTGCCACATGCAGGTCATGAACCAGGCATGGCCAAGGACAAGGATAATGCCTGAGATGGAATAGAGATGAACCCACTGCTTGACCTCCAGCTACTTAGGTAAGAACATTCGCAGCCTGAGAATAGATGCTTTCAAAAGGAAGAGCAAGCGGAGGGATGCACATCTAGCTAGAAGCGGGAGGAGGCAGAGGACTGGGAATTGGAAAGCCACTCCTGTTTTCTATTTTCTCATTCTCATTTGTCTTATACCCTCTCCTTGGCTAAAAGAAGGATTCAGCTCTCTCATTACCTTCCAACATGCCTTCCCATTGAGTCTCCAACCTCCAGCGTGTCCTCCCATTGAGTGTCCAGACTGTACCATGCCTTCTCATTGAGTTTCCAAGCTGTAGCATGAGCTCCTATTGAGCCTCCAGCCTCCAGCATGCCCTCCCATGGAGTATCCAGCCTTCAGCATGCCTCCCCATTGAGCCCCCAACCTCCAGCATGCCATCCCATGGAGTCTTCAGTAGGGCCTCCCATTCAGTCCCCAACAACAAAACTTCTCACTGAGTGGCCCCCTAGCTTTCTTCAGCCCAAATCCTGCTTGTCTCAAGCCACATCATGTCCCACCTGATGTGTTAGTGAGCTCCTTGTCTCCAGCCCCCACCAGTCTTGTGATTTCTGCTTACTGCTTCTAGAGTGGCCTGTCTGAAGCCAAATAATCTTTAGGAACTGAGTTTCGTAGGAATCTGACATTGCTTCCAGTTCTCTTCAGGGCTATTTTGGTACATGTACAGCCAGAAAGGGTCTGTGTGGCCCCAGAGGTCAGAGTTAGGATCAGTGGGAGGAGCACAGGGGGCAGGTTTTAGCTCTGAGGGAGGTAGCACAATCTACCAGCCAGAGGGTCAACTGTCGTAACAGGCTGCTCTGGGGCAGAGAAGAAGCGGGGGTAATAGTGGTTTTCCCCATCAGCAGAGGTGTATGAGCAGGGGTTTGACTCCTCTTTTCTTCTTCCAGCATTGTAGAGGGTTCTTAGGCATCAAAGCCAGGCATCGAATTCCAAACCAGGACCCAAGATTGTAAGCGTTCCACTGCACTGTCTCTATTTCCATGTCTGCATCCCTTCTTGGGCTGGGAGCAATTTGAGAGCTTTTGTGGTTGCAAATAAGCATGTGGGTCTGATTCATCTCCAGAGCCTAGTACTTGCTAGGTTCAGTAAGCACTTGCTGAGTGAATGAATAATGTGTGATCTTTTGAGATTCCAGAATTACTGGGCCCAGCCTCTGCAGCTGAGGAATGGCAGGGACTTAGTGTGGAAAAAAGGCTCCCCTCTGGCTGCCAGTCTCTGAGAGCTCCCTACTTCAAAGGACTTGTAGATAAGAAGGGCTTTCTGGGGCAAGTGACATCCTTCCCCACCCCTCCCTTCCCCTCTCCACATACACACCAAATGTGCACATGAAAATCTAGCTTTCTTATCTGCCTAGGCTCAGATTTGGCACCCTGGGGCTTAAAAGGCTAAGGGAGGGAACCGATGATCCATCCAGATGTTCTTAAAGGCCTCCAGCTGTGGACTCACAGGAGATTGTACTTTCTGAGGTGCCAACCCCAACTTCTACCTGCGTGGAGGCGTGAGGCTCTGCAGAATGGAAATGGAAGAGGCTGCCTGGAAATAGGGAAAGCAGAGAATATCAGTGAGGGCAGCAGAACTGGCTGGAAGGATTCCAGGAGAGAGAAAATGCAAGGGGACAAATAAGGCAGAGGTTCTCATGTTTGGAGAATTCCCTAAAGAGGACTGAGTCCTTAATTCACATATGATAAGTGAATAATTGGAGATGGATGGTTGAATGGATGACTGCAATGGATGTTGGTCCATTCAAGGACTTATCAAATGCTTCCTTAGGCTCTGTGCAATCAGTCATACACAGCATCTGTCCCCAGCGAGCTCACAGCAAACAGATGGCTGAGACCACAGCTGTAATTCAACTTGGGGCCAGATCTTGAAAGGTGGAAATGGTGTGGCTACAGGCTGAGGACAAGGTTGAGCCAAATTCTCAAAGAGAGTTCACAAGTCACTCCTCTAGGATTTGAGAAGCTCTGAACATTTCTTGAACCACTTTGAGATGAAATTTAAAATGATGAACTCTCTTGGTTGGTGTTAAGTTTATGCCTTCTTAAACTGGATTTTGGTATGGATAAGGCATAGTATTAGGATAAACAGGTAATGCATGTGGGGCTCAGTAAGTGATGGGTTGATAGGTGCAGCAAACCACCATGGAACACATTTACCTATGTAAAAAATCTGCATGTCCTGCACACGTAGCCTGGAACTTAAAATAAAATAAAACTAGATTTTAAAAAAGATATAGTAGGCATAAAAATTCATGGAAAGCTTATGGAAGAACATTAAAAATAGAGAAAACTATATTCTTACTGTAATCTGAGTGCGAATTGAAAACTTGAATGGGAAGTGTACTCTCTGTGCAGTGTTACATTTAATATACTTCATACGAGAATTATTATACACACTTTTCATATAAGAATGCTTGGGTTCAGGGTGGTTAAATAACTCATTCAAGCTTCCATAGCCGAAGTGGCAGAACTGAGATTTCGTGCTACAGCTCTGACACGAAAGCCTGCAGATCTCTATTATACCACAGGGACAGGATCTACTGGGACTCCTGAATACAACTCCTGCAATTCCTGAGCCCACAGAAACAGAGCTTGGAAGCTTTGAGTCTGAATAAAGACCTGAAGGCAGAAGAACCAGGAGTGAGCTTGGTGGAATAGTTACTCTTCATCATGACCTAGGAGAGTGTTTGCTTAAGGGAGGGGAGGGAACTGATGCTAAGAGGGGAATTTGGGCCTGTGTACTGGGGCTTTGAACATGAGACCAAGAGCAGCTCACACTTTGTAATGCTCCTAGTATAGAGTTAACACCAAATAGCTATTTGTCGGAAATATTTGCTAGCCAAAAAAATGCAAAAAGAAGCTTGGTACTATAGGGGAAAAATTAGATTTGAGTTATTTCAATTCGGTTTCTGTTGTTCCTATGAACAGAATTTATAACAAGGCCTTTAAATGTTATTTAACATGTACTGACTGCTTACTTTGTTTCAGGCACTGTTTTAATAACATTACGTGAAGTAACTCACGTATCCCCACAATAATCCTGTGAGGTAGGTACTGGTATGAACCCGTTTAACATATAAGCAAATGGAGGTAGCTTTGGACAAATGACATATATGTTTTCTGGGTCCTGGTTTTGCATGCATAACATAGAGGAATGACCTATATGAAACTGCTCATGTATGCATGGCCAACACACAGTTGGTGTGGAAGAAATGTTTGTTGAATCTCAGTCTGACATGAGTAACGAAGTGACAAAGTCAAGGTTTTCTGACTCCAAACTTGGGTTTCTCTGCCACTCCGTGCCTCATCCCAAGGGTTTTGCACATAGTAGATGAACATTGAATGTGTGTGGATGAATTCCAGGATCTGCTTGGGTGTGGTTGCCTTCCTACACTTGACCCATAGGAAGGATGGATTGGGTTCTCCTGAGTTGGGAAGTCCCCTCGTGCAGACAGACACTGCTTTCCCGACTCACAAGGCCTGATCTCCAAATGGAAAGTTTTCAGGCAGCCTCTGGGGATGGGTGATGGGTATCCCCTGACAAGGTTTTCCTTTCTTTTATGCTGGTGTCAGCCCTTGGGCAGGGTGGATCCCCAACTCTCTGGGTGGTACGTGCAAGACCGTATCAGCTTGTCTGAGAGCCAAGTGTGGATGAAAAGCGAATGTGCCTCTCATTGCCGGGTGGGTGTACAGCAGCTTGTGTTTGTGTTAGTGTGAACCAAAATCACTTTGTGCCCATTTCCTCCTAGAAGTGGATTATCTGATCCTTCAGGAAAACAACAGTCACTCCGCTGAGGAAACCCAGGCTGGGAGTTCTGATTGTAGGGGTTTGGCCATGAGTGTCCTGCAGGTGCTCTTTGCAGGGAAATCTTTTCTCTAACATCCACTCCCTTCTGAGACTGCTGCTGAACTGGTGACAGAACCCTTAGGGTCACAATATCGGCAAAGGCTCTGGCTTTAGGTGGGCCCTGCAGGGAGGAAAGTGGGAGATGAAGCTAGTGCTGTGTAGAGGACTCTGGGGCAGGGAGAGGACAGGGAAGAAGGGTGTAGTGAAGCAGGTGAAGAAAGCCAGTGGGTTCCCAGGCCTTCTGTCCCTGCCAGCAGCATGATGGTGCACTGAGAGGTGTGTATGTCACACAAGCCTACGACTTGCTGCAAGAATTTTAGTGCAGCACGGACCAGGCAGGGACCCCGCTGCACTTGGAATGAGGGTAGGGGGTTGAGGATGGAGGTTGGGGGTTGGGATTTGGGTGCAGGTTTGGGGTGGGACTCATTGTCATTTCTAGAGTCCAACTGCTGGCTGAGGTCTCAACCAGGCTCTCTGCCCGTCTCCTGAGCCTGCTGAGGATGGATTCTAGGCCACCTTGGGGTGGGAGCTGTTCCGAGGAAAGCCTGGCTCACTGGACCTGTCAGACCCCCAGACCCTCCCCCAGCACTCCTTGAACCACCCAGCTGGAGAATGTTTGCACAGCTGGGGATGCGGAGAGGAGTGGAGGGGGAGGAGCTGCCCTCTGGGACCTGAGGCTCTGGCCAGATCATTTTCGGACAGTTGGAAGTAGCCCAGAATGACGGAAAGGGCTGTGTGGATCTATGAATGAACGTGGAGCCATGAGGCTGCTGCTTTCCAGCTTTCCAGCAGCAGGTCTGGGAGCTTCCATGTTCTTATGTGTAACGTGGGGAGGATACCATACATAGCAGTCTACGGGGGGAGCTAACCCTAATCATACACGTAAGGAACCAGCCTAATGCCTGACACACGGTGGGGGCTAAAAACATGAGTTTCCTTTTGTTTCTTCTTCTCTTTTGAGTCTGTTTCTTCTGTCTTTCATTCTGCAGAATCATTTGTTAATTATTCCTGTATACATTCACTGAGTGACATTGGCAGCAGGCACTGTGGATGCTGTGGTGAATGAGGCAGGCCCCAGCCCTAGGAGCAGCTCACAGACTCATGGCAGAGACAGGCAGATGAGGACAATCCACACAGTAGGTAGGAACAGGGATGTCACAATCCTTGGAGCAGTGCTGTGAGGTGCTTAATATTATCACTCTCATCTGCAGATAAAGCACTGAGACTTAGAGAAGTGAGTGAACCGTGGCAGGATGCAATCTTAACTCGGCTCTGAGTCCGGGGTCCGAGCTGTTTCCTCTGGGTTCTTTGCCACTTCCTTAGATGCCCTTCTTCCCTGGGCTTCCTCAGCTCCTCTCAGAGCAGTGATCACCTGGGTCCTCATTATTTGTTTGCTGAGCTCTTGTCCTTACCAGTCTAGAAGCCCTTCAGGAGCTGGAATCACGTCTGGGCTAGAGTCCCAACATAGAGTCTGGCACAGAGCGGGCATCTATACCTATCTGTTGAAATGGAAGCAGTACAGAAGCACAACAGGGCAGCATCCCCCTCAACTTCAGCTCTCCAAGGGAGTGATGGGCAGAATCTTTTATTCTAACAGTTATCCTTCCCTGTTTTCGACCTCAGCAGCAGAGCCCACCCGAGCTGGCCTGGGTCCTTCGTTCCCTCCTTTCTTCCTGGTCCCACATCCAGGCCAACGGGATACACAGGGCAGGACGTGCAGTGGCCAGGCATGTCCAACCAAGTAGGCCAGCCCAGGAGGTGAGGGTGAAGGCCAGGAGAACTAGAAATGCCTAAGAAGAACTTGCAGCTCCTAAAGCAGTCAGCAAAGGAGCTTAAGGCGTTTGGGGCTGGGACCAAGTGTTCAGAGAATCGGCTTATAAAGCAGGAGGCTGAAAAAGCATGGGTCTGTCTGTTGTTGGTGTCTGAGTGGCTGCTTCTCTTCCTTATCAAAGCCCTGTACATGTTGCCCATTTGCTCGGGTCCCAGCAGGCCCCGAGGCCAAGGGAGCCTGGGAAGGAGCTCTCCTGGGGCAGTGACTGACAGGTTGTCAGGCAGCACAGACTCTTGGGACCTTGGCTCTCAGGGCAGATCAGACAGCAGCTGAGATCCCAGGGTGACTTGGCTGTTTTGATGGATGCTCCGAGACCTCCTCGTCTGTCTCCTCTCTCTCTCTTCTGGCCATCCCCAACCTCCATCTTGGCTTCTTGTCCTTTCTCTGTTTACTGGCCAGTGATGTGATGGGTGGAAGAGCCAGTCAACCCGTCAGGCAGGGGAGGCAGGAGGGCTCAGACCGTCAGTCCATGAGTCAGCCCAGCTCTGGGGCTCCTGTCAGTGGAACACAGCACAGCAGCATCTGGAGTTGGTGCCCCACGGGGACTGTGGTATGGAAGGAGAAGGCGCTCCAGGGCCAGACAGACCTGGCTCAGATCCCGGCACCTCCACTCACCAGCTTTGTGCCCAACTGTGGGAAAGCAGCTGGACTTCTCCACGCCTCAGTATCCTCCCGTCAAATGGGGATAACAGAAACTGCTTTGTCTAACTCACAGGTTGTTGAGAGGACCAAATGAGAGAAGGGGTTTCCTAATTGCTACCAATTCACATTACCATCACTGCCAACCGTGCAGTGGGCTTAACCCAGAATCCAGCTCAAACCCAGGTCTCCGGACTCCCAGACTTCTGTTCTTGCCCTTTACCAGACCCTAACATTGATCTAACCTAGGTTTTAGCCTGGTCTGGAAGCAGAGGGTTAGACTCAGTGACCTCGGCTTGACCCCTTCTGAGTTGGCCTGATTCAATTGGAGGGGTTGTAATAAGAATCAAGCCATGGTTGTATAAAACTGATTAAATGTCTGGTCAGTAAATGTGACTGATGAAATTGTATTTCCCAGTGAATTCCCAAACAGATCACTAGAGACTCAGTGTGAAGGGTGTGTCTTTCTTGTGGAGCAGTAGTGGGGGTGAGGGGAAGGGGTGGGTGTCAGGGATAAGGGAGGAGGCGAACATACTGCAGCCTTTGAGGACCTTGCAAACTCCTTGGGAATGTGGGACACCTATTTAAGAGATATTAGCTAAAAATACAGAGCATCCAGGATCTCATGTCTGGTCTGTTCATAATAGTGCCCCCAGTGCCTCATGCACATAGCCAGCATTCAATAAATATCTCTCACATGAAGGAATATGGTGAGCGAATGGCACAATGTTTATATGTTATCTGTATGCTCTTGGGGACTTTCATGCGCTTGGGAGAGTTGGGTCAACCTTGGTGTGAAGCTCACACGCTCGGTTATTCTGCAGGGGTTTTCCTGCCCCTCTGTTCCTGCTTCTGGGGTCTGCAGCACCCTCTGTGCCACGTCAAACCACAAACAGACATAAAACTTCGCCCTTCTCCCTTCTCCACAAAAGTTGAATTGCACTGGGGATTCTGCCATGCTTTTGTCACTTGACTGAAGATTTGAGGGTGTCATGGGAAGGGGTCACAGGTTTTGCCAACTTTATAGACTGCCCGATGGATATCTACCAGCTCCTTTCTCACTCCAATCTGTGGCTTTTCTTGCAGGGAGAGCTACCACTCTGCTTTCCCCATCTCAGAGAATTCCAAAGAATACAATATTCTCCAATTTTTTCCTTCCATATTAATCTTCCCAAGAGGGTTTCGGGCTCTTTGAGTTCCCAGACAAGTTTGCAGAGGTCAGCGAACCAGGTTCAGACTCAGGGTAGAGAAGCCCTTTCTAACACTGAAAATTATCCAGATTGCCTGGAAGTGCTGAGTTTCCTGTCAAAAAAAGGTGTGCCAGCAGAGTAAGGCTGCAGGAGAGCCCCAGGTGTGCAGATAAGGATTCTCAGGTACTTGTGGGTTGGAAAGTGTATGAAGCCAGGGAGCAGGGGAGCTGGGTTTATGGCCCCAGCTCTCTTCCTGACACTCACCGTGGGACTGACTAAATTCCCACCTTTGCCTGTGCCTCATCAAGTCCTACCTGTGTCTCCTGCACAGCAGGGGATAGGCAGGTCCTGATGGGTGCCCAGGGTCGCTGCAGCTCTGAGACACTGTGATTTCCTGGTATCTCAAGAGTAGAAGGTGATTTGGTTTTTTTGCAATAGGAATTGGGTATCAAGTTTGTGGAAAATTGAAAGTGAGTGACTGAATCTTCTGGCTGTAGGCCCAGCTGGGGCTCCGTCTGTCTCTAGCAGATGGGAAAGGGGCCTTGGGTGAGGGGAGCTGGCCTCAGACCCTCCTCTTGTCTGTGGAGAAAATGAGGCAGGCTCTCAGTGTCCCACATGGAGTGGGCCCAGCCAGGTGGGGCTGAGCTTCCTGGCCTGTGGAGACAAAGGAAAGGAACAGCATGGAGCAATGTGGCTTCTGTGTTGGGGGCTTGTAGGGAGAGCATCTTCTGCATCTCCGTGCAGCCCAGGCTTAGGGAGGAAAGCGCTGCTATTGGAATGGGACTGGAATGTGGATGGAGCCTTCCTCTTACAATGCAGACTTCATGGGCTTTTAACATGAAGGCCAGGTATGATCTGCTCCCTGCCCCGATGGCGGATTTGTCGTGTGTCAAGTCAGCTAGGTTGGAACTAACTGGGTTTTCCAGAGTTTCCTTCCCTGCCTAGAGTCAGGTGTGCAGGGGGCACCAGAGATGTTTTGTGGGAGATTTGGAAGGAGGACATGAACAGCAGTAGCATTCTTTGACACTTAGAGGGCAGTGCAGGGCCCCAGGCATCGGTGCAGTCACACCTGTTGGTATGGGAAAGGGGCTGGGCTTGCACTTCCTCCACCTCCTGCAGCATTTTTCTTTGGCCTCTTCTCCTGGCCCAAGGACGTGTTTAATTCCATGGTATAAATCTCCTGCTTCTCCTGCAGGCACTCTCACAGCCCAAGTTGGGGCTTTGGAGGTAGTGAGACCTTCAGGATTCCATCTTCACATCCATCTTTCCTCTAATTGTTTACCCGTGTGACTTCAGTCCCCAGCATCAGACCCAAGAAAACAGCCTCAGATAGATGGTTAAACCATCCCCCACTGCTGCATCAGGTCAAATCCCTGGAATAAAGCCCTATCTGACCACCCCTAGCAGTTCTGCTTCACCCATTAAAACTTGACCAGCACCTTGCCTCTCCGGGACCCTCTTGTGCTGCTCTGGCCTTTTTTTTTTTTTTTTTTTTTTTTTTGAGGTGGAGTCTTGCTCTTTCACTCATGCTGGAGGGCAGTGGCACGATCTTGGCTCATTGCAACCTCCACCTGCCGGGTTCAAGCGATTCTCCTGCCTCAGCCTCCTGAGTAGCTGGGATTACAGGCAACTGTCACCACGCCTGGCTAATTTTTATATTTTTAGTAGAGACGGGGTTTCACCATGTTGGCCAGGCTGGTCTCAAACTCCTGACCTCAAGTGATCCACCTACCTTGGCCTCACAAAATGCTGGGATTACAGGTGTGAGCCACTGTACCGGCCTGCTGGCCTTCTGTTTATTTGTTTGTTTCCTTGAACATGTGAAGCTCCCTCTCACTGCAGAGCCTTTGTATGCATGACTCCTTCTTGCTGAATGTGAGCCTTCACACTCCTCTGCCAAGCAACTCCTGCTCACTGGGCAGATCAAAGGTGTATGTTTTCTAATGGTGCTAAATGTTTTGCAGGTTTCTGGGATTTTGTGTGTGTGCATATGGGTGTGGTCATGTATATTATGTCTGTCTCCCCAGTAGACCACAATCTTCATGTAGTCACGGGCAACAGCTGACTGCATTCACCTCATCTAGCCCGTCCTAGGAGAGTGGTTGATACATGGCGGCTCTTTAGTGATGACTTATTTAATCATTGAATGCCAGATAGAGAAAACAAAGGAAAAAGGAAACAAAAGAGAAAGAGGAGATAGGATAGAAGGAAGAAAGAAAGAAGGAAAGAGGTTCTATTCATCATCGGATTTCTAGCAGTTATCACTACCCGAGAGCACCTTCTGGGGCAGGCCTCTCTGCGTCTCCATTATACTTCCATTCTTACCCTGAATGTTGAGTATTTCTTAGTTTCTTTTCTCCCAACTAGACTGTAATTACTCTGGGGTAGGGACTGGGCCTGGCACAGGGCAGGAGTGCACTGAATGTGTGAGCCTGCGGCAAGTCTGAGTATTTCAGCACGGTATTCCAAATCTTCTACTGCCAAGCTCCGGCTCACCCCCGGGCTCATCGCTTCCTGTCCCCAAACTCTTCCTTGTTCCCTGAACAAGCCACATTCCCTCCAAGCCTTTGTGTACGCAGTTCCTCTCACCTTGGATGGCCTCCCCACTTCTTCCTCTGGCCAACTTCAGACTATTTTTCAAGGCCAGCTTTAGAGCAGCTTCCCGGGGCTGGCTGGATGGTGAGGGTGTACTTGGGCTGAGGTGCCGACTGGTTTTCTTTCCCAAGGGTTTTCTTTCTCCCAAATGCTTCCCAGTGATTCAAAGGTTTTCCAGAAACAAGAGTCATCACTGGACCTCAGAATAGAAGGGAGGCTCGGGTAACTGAACTGGACATCACGTCCCTCTTGCTGTTGCCGGCACTTCCTGCCCTCCACCTCTGGTTGCTCTGACACACACCTTCCTGCTCCTCCTCTCAACTTAGTGCCTTTTCCCTTGCACAGGGCTTGGAGTTACTTTGGGATCACTAGTATCCCTGTCTTTATTCATCTGTGTTCATTCCTTTTGGGCCTTGTGCTGGACACTGGGGATGTAAGATACTCAGTCTCCGACTTGGTGAACTCTCAGGCTGACTGGAGACAGAGACGTCTGTAGCCTGAGTTGATAGATGGAATCCCATGGGGCTGTGGCACAAGGGACAACAAGGAAGCCTTTTCAGAGGATGTGGCATCTCAGCTTACACCTGAAGGGTTATCAGACAAAGGAGCGGTGAGTGTCCTAGGCAAAGGGATGGGGTCCCAGACACAGAGAACAGGAAGGAAGGCCTGGAAGCAAAAGAGAAGGGCTCATTCCAGGTACTGGAGGGGTGTAGTGTAACCTGAGATGGAGGAGGATGAGGGTCCCCTCCTGGTGAGGATGTCCACTAGGAGACAAGGGTGGACACGCTGGCCGGGATCATACCAAAAAGTGACTTTGGGAGTCAGGATAACAAATTTGAACTTTATTCAGAGGGCAATGGAGAGCCAGGATGGGTCTTGGTCTAACTAACTGTAAAGCAAAAGTAACCACCCTTGGTTTGATTCTGCTGTGAAGGACGGCATTCTAGTGTATCCTCTGCTGCTATCTCACTGTGCAACCTCGACCTGTCTTCCTCTACCCCATTTCAACCCTCCCCCACTTCCCAGCTCCAGGCCCCTTCAACTGTTGAGTAGGACATTTGGACCGAATGATTGTGAAGCTCTGTGAGCTCTGAGATGCTCTAGTTCTAAGATATTCTGTATGATTAATTAAATTATTTGATTAAATAACATTTACAAATTTTGTGCCAGGCATTTTAGAAAACCATGGGGATCCCAGTCTGCTGGAGAGGCAGATACACAAACGTATACCCATAACACAAAGCAGAATGAGCTCAGAGCTGTGGGAGCACAGTGGAGCCCACCTTCAGAGCTCTGACCTCTTTACAAGCCACTTTGGCTGCTTGGTACCCAGTTCTCCCTGGGCTCTGAGCCGGATGTTTTCCACCGGACCCAGCATTCGTGTCCAAGGGCTTGTTCCAAGGCACCTCCTGCTGGCCTCTGGTGATGCTGGGTGTGAAGACAGTGAGGGCTGGAGGGAAAGAGAGGAAGTGCCTTCCATCTCTCCTGTCATGGGACACCCTCCAAGAAGGGGCACCAGGCTCCCCACTGCCCCGGTGGGGATAAACTCTTGAACTCTCTGCAGAGATAAAAAGCGCTATCTCATCCCAGCCCTGAGTGTCAGCGGATGGGGCCGAGAGGGCCAACCTCCAGCTGCCTACACCCACACTGTGAGGAAAAGCTGTCTGAGGAGGGCAGGAGGGGCTGGTGCACCAGGCTCTGCCTCTGACTGGAGCTGCCCGAGCACAGCCATTCAGCACAGCCGGGGGCCCAGCAGGGGAGCCCTAGAGCTGAGTGTGCAAGGATCTGAGATAAGTGTGGGTTTGCATCCTAGTACTGCTACTTTTCTGAACTGGGATGATGAGCAAATCACTTCTATGAGCCTTAGCTCCCCACCAAGATGCATAGCAAGCCCTTTGCAAACAGATGATTTTCACAGCATTGGGATGAAGTGAAATCAGGCTGCCTGGGTCCAAGTACAGCTGCTCCTCTAGCTGTGTGACTTTGAGGAAGTTCACTTCAACTTGGTGCTTTGGTCTCCTCGTTTATAAAATGAGGGTTGTTGAGAGGGTGATGATGATGAATTCACAGTCACCTTCCTAGACAGCAACCTAGGATAGTGCCTGACGTGGTGGCAAGCACTATGGAAGAATCAGTTATTTATTATCAGCGTCAGTCTTTGGTCCACCCTCTGACAGCTGACCTGGGCCCCCTAGCCTCCCTCTTCTGCTCCCTCCCTGCTCTAGGAAGCCTCAGCATCTCTTGTTCTTTCTCTTCCCCTGGGCAAACTTTCTGTCTCACATCCACATCCTCTTATGTCTCAGGAGGAAGGATGCTCTGTGTATCCCTTGGCAGCATATGGGGAGGAATTTGAGGCTCCTGGGGACATAGCCTTTCTGGCCCAGCTTAGATGAGACCATGAAGGCTACCTCCTACTCCCTCTGCCCCATGCTAGAGAGAGGAACATTCTATTCCTGATCCTGCAGACAAAGTGTCATTATGGTGATTCATGGACTCAGAATTCCAGAAAGTCCAGGATGAAAGGGGCCTCAGAGGGTGTCCTGCCTACTCCATGGCCTTGCCCATGTCTCTCCATCTCCCGAGAGAAGGCACTAGACCTCAATATAAGTCTCAGGGCAGCAAGACTGACTCAGTTTCCCCATGATTCCCCTTGGGAATAATGCCCAAGGACCAGTAGGTCTCAATCTCACAGCTCCAGGTCTGAAAAGGAGCCTACTTGTCTCGTCACAGATCACAACTGGGTGGGCCAGCTCTGAGCCTTTGCTATTTGAAGGGATGTTTTGATAACCTCTTACTGCTCCTCCCCCACCCTGAAAAGCCCCACCTGATCACCCCACACTCTGGGCCTCTTGTTATCTCCTTACTCTAAGCTCCCCATCCATTACCGTCGGCTGGCAACACAAGTTTTATCTGAGCCTCTGTGGAATGGAATTGATTTCTGTGAATAATTGGAATAGCTGGCTAGTGACCCGGCATTGCTGCCACCAGGGTCGTTGGAGCTTCAAAGCTCTCATCCAGCTCTTCCTCTCTCCCAATTCCTGTGGATCTTGTCTGGTCCAAACCACCCTAACCTTTTGCTTGGGTCATGATTTCAGCTTTCTAACTGCTCACCCAGCCAGGCTCACCTGCCTCTTTCCCATTACTCCGCACCCCGTCATCCATTTCAATCCGTCCTCTGCATAGCAGCTAGATTGATCTTTAAAAGCTCAACCTTCCTGGACAGTAACGCCTTCTTACCTTGGCCTGTCATTTAGGGACCTTTCTGATAGAATTCCAGCTTAATTTTCCAGCCCTATAGGTAAAGATGCATTTTCATGTTCCCTAACCATCAGTCAAAGGAGGCCTTTGACTCCCTTAGGTGTGTTCATTCATTCTGCCAACCGCTGTTGAGCACCTACCTTATCCAGGGCCTCCATGGGGCACTAAGAATACAGACAGGGATTAGGTATAGACCTTGTCCTTAGGCAGCATGTGGATTTGTGGGAGATGCAGATTCACAAACAGATCATTTGTAATGGTGAGAAACAGGTTTTTAGAGAAGTCGTGGGTTAGAGGGATTGAGGAGAGGCTGTGAGAGCCCTAACCCAGCCAGGGTTTGGCGGGGAAGGTTTTCTGGAGGAGAGAGCATACAGTGAGGCCTCAAAGGATGAGAAAACTGGCCAGACAGGCCAAGGAGACCTTGTCTGTTAAACAGTACTGGTCTCTTTAACCAGACCAATTCAAATGTTTCTTCCAAGGATTCTTCCCAAATTGGCAAGACCTGCACAGCCCTCCCTCCAGGGCTGGTTTCAGGGGCATGCAGCCTATGTCCTCACATGGGACCCTGCACTCGGTTTACTCCTCTGCTGTTGCCATCTTGAAATTAGTAGTCATTTTTGAACAAGGGTCCCACATTTTCCTTTCTTCACTAGGCCCCTCTAACTTTGCAGCTGGTCCTGCTTCTCTCAGCCCTTGTCACTTTTGACCTTGTATTACATTTGCCCTCCGAACGCCATCTTTTCCCTGGTGAACACCTACCTTTCCAGCTGGGTCTGACTCATCTCTTTCCTCAGGGTCTCGCACAGAGGCAGGCACCCAAGAGACATCTGTAATGATGTTGGTGAATGCAAGGAGACCCTGCTGAAACACAGCCATCTAATCACAGCTAGGCCAGCATCCCGTGGGAAGGGGTGTGGCCCGGCCCGCACAAGCTCCAGGAATTCAGAGGGGAAGAGATGGCTGCATCTGGAGATGGCAGGACGTGATCCCCAAAGGACCCTCCATTGCCCTCCTCTTGTCAAAGGGCCCTGTCGACAGCGCAAAGCCCTTTCGATGTGTAGTTTCCATTCTTCTAGCTGTGCAGGTCCCCTTCCCGTCTCATTAGGCCCCTCCCCAGGCCTCTGGAGCTAGTGGCGAGAAGCTGGGAGGTAGGATGACAGCATCTTAATTTCCCTGCTAATTACAAGTGCTGGAAAGAGGGGTGCTAAATGCCAGATAATTACCCGGGAGGAGACACGCGCCAGACTCCTGGCTGCTCCCAGCCTCAGGAATTCTACTTAATAGTTTCCTTTTCTTCTTCCTTTGTTAAAAAAAGAACTAAAAAGAGTTAAGACCCCCGGCTTTCTCTCTTTAGGCTTAGAAAGTTAAAAAAAAAAGAGTGATCTTTTTTCTAAACTCTTTTCTACCTTCTCCTTATCAGGGACCTAGATTTAGATGTTAAGCACTGGGTCTGGGGAGAGAGTCTGAGGAGCAGCAACCTCATTTATACTTGAGTTAGGCTGAGGGTGTGGAATGGGGTTGGGGCTGGCAGGAAGGGGAGCCCCAGCCCTTTGCTGTGCTCACTACCCCTAGACATGCAAGCAGACACACACACACACACACACACACACACACACACACCCCTCCACTTTTGAGAATGGGAAACTGAGCTGCCTGTATTGTTTAGGACTGCAGGAGTCAGGGAGGGGGTACCCTCTGTGGGCTCTCATTCCCAAGGGCAGGGGGCAGAGGAGGGGGCAATGTCACCCAGTTGCTTGGCCTCGCTCCCACACCCTGATGCCTGCCAGCTTCAGGCGCAGCTTGAAAGGCTACTAACAGGAAGCTATTAAGTTGATGAGCATTCTTGTGGTCCTGGATTGATACAGTGACGCTCTGTTTTGTAAAGCTGTTGTAATTTCCATAATAACATTTTCCTCTTCTTAAATAAACTTGGACTCTAGCCCGAAGAATGTGGCTGGCTTCGCCTGGGGAATTCAGGACCTGAGACTATGGAAGGAACACCTCCTGGTAAGGTGGGAAGGGGAAGGGAGAATCACCATTTCTCCAGCCCTGACTGGAGCAGGCCAGTGGAGTCCAGGTCCAGCAGGAATCTCAGAGGGCTCCATAGCTTTGCTCTGGGCCTGGCCGGGGCTTCTGGATATATTCCTTTCATAGTACAGGAAGGCAGCCTAGTACGGTGGTTAAGATTATAGACTCCAGGTTTTGGTTATAGGACCACTACGTACTACTTGTACGATCTTAGGTAAGTTACTTAACTGCTCTGTGCCTCAGTTTCCTCACCTGAAAAGTAGGGAGAATAATAGTATGTAACTTACACTGTGAAGATTAAATGAGATAATATATGTAAAGTGGCTCATGCAAAGCATATACTTAACACATTTTAAAAATAAATGTTCAGAGATGACCCTGTCTCAGATAAGTTAACAGTTCTAAGTATCCCAGGGTCTAGAGTGAGGGAATAATAAAGTCTTTGCATTTTTGAATCATTGAACTATAAAAGTCTTAAGAATATGGAGTAATGGAATCAAATAATAATTATCAATGTGGACTTTTATGCTATGAAACAGAATGATATTCACATCTTAAGGCCTGAAAGGTCAGACTAGCTGTCCAGGGTCTGCTCCAGAATCTCCATGACTGAGAGCCTGTTACCTCCTAAGGCTGCCCCTGGGAAATCCTTGAATATGGAACCACGTGTTGCTTCCTTTTGTCAGCCCCTATTGGTCCTAGTTCGCTCTGGCCGCAAGAACCTATCTGCTTCCTCCTCCCACGAGAAACCGGGGAGAGATCGAGACGGCACCCAAAACCTGCTCTTCTTTGAGCTGTTCCCTCTCAACCAGGCTTTCCATCATGCCATTGCTAGGCTGCCTTGGTTTGGCCAAGCCCATCCCCCTAGTATCCCAGTGTGAACACCGGGTAAATATGTCTGTGGCAGGGCTTAGAGGGATTCTGTCACCCTCCATATCTCTTAACCTGGTCCAGGACCAGGGTCTTCCTGGCAGGTTAGCTTCCCTGGAGCTCGACTTTTAGAGCCCATTTCAGCAAATAGTTTCAGGAGTGAGCATGCGTGTATATGCATGTGTATGTGTGTAAGCCTAGGCATGTGTGCCTTTGAGTAGAAGATTGGAAAGGGAGTTTTGAGGCTGAATCTCAGAATTTAAGACCATCAAGACCACAGAGGGAAAAGGAAGGAAGTACAATGGCTGAAGTCCTCCCGGTGGAGACTGGCCCAGTCCTCACTGTGAGGACACCTGCTGAAGTGCTGAGATGGGCAGCAGGCTGGCAAGGCCTCTGCCTTACGTAGCCTCCAGGGGGTCTGCAGAACCTCTACAATTTCCCATTATTGTTTCACAATTTCCCCATATTATTTCCTTTCAGAAGAAGCAAACGGCCTGCAGATGGGACACCTATTCACCGCTGATGCAAGTGTGACTGTGAGGTGAAGACATTTTTCTAAAAGGTAGCTTGCTGGGCATCCGGTGGGCATTGGGAAAGCTATGTAAGGCTGTGTGGGTGTGTCCTGCACACAGGTGTCTGGCAAAGGGTAAGTTAGGGCTGAGATCCGGCCAGAGCTCTGCTCATAAGACACATTCCCCTGGCCTGGGGCAGTGTCCAACCAGAGGAAGGGACACTTTTTTCTAATGCACACAACAGGTGTCCCAAGGTCTAGCAGCAGACAAGGGGAGTGGGTGATAAAATGAGGGAAAATGCCCAGCCAGGAATACAGAAACTGGAAAGGGTGACATTTATCCGGCCTTTTCCTGAAGGCTTGTATGCTTCAGGCCTCCCCAGACAGATGGAGCACAGGACTGACCCAGACCCAGTGCCTTCGTGTAAGAACTCCAGTCCAACAGAGGAAACAGACACCCAAGCAACCGTGAGGAAAAGCCGTGGGAGCCGGGGGCCGAGGGGTGGTCTCCAAATGCTCTCCAGCTCCAGGCTGTGAAGGATCCACAGGAGGACATCAGGTAAGGGGTGGGAGGCCGAGGCAGCATGGTGACAGTGGTGAGTACAGAGTGCTTCTCAGCTCCCCGCAGGTCTCAGGGGGAGGAAGGCCTTTAGCACCCATCTGATGCACGAGTGAGTGATTGAATGCGGACACATGGGTGCCTGTGGGGGAACTGGAGAGAGCTGAAGCTGGGGAGGTGGGCAAGGCTTAGATCTGCAGGGTCCCCTGAGCTGTATGTGAAGATGTTCAAATGTTTCTCTGATTGGTGACAGGGAGCTGTTGAGTGACTGATGACATCCGTTGGAATAATCCTTCTGGCAAAGGTGTGGAGACGGCTCAGAGGGTTGAGGTAGGGGCAGGGTGACCTCAGCCTCATGTGCTGCCATGGGTCTGAACAGGGTGAGTGGGCCTGCATAGAGTTTGGTGCAGAGCGCGCAGGAGGCTGAGGAAGGCGGGGCTGAATGGATGCAGAGGCACTATGTGTGTTCCCCAAGCGTGGCTCTCGTGGGCGTGGGGCTCCTTTGCCAGCAGCCACGTGTCCTGCCTGGACCCTGAGCCTGCTGGTCAGAAGCAGCATGTGGTATCTCTCCCAGGTTGAACGTGAGCTTGGAATCCAGGGACCACTTGAGTCACCAAATCAGCAGCTATGACCCCAATTTCAGGCAGGGGTGACATCACACCTATTGTGTTCTGTGGAGGAGAAGCTGGAGGTGATGGGGGAACATAGAACAGAGAGCAGTTAGGGGAGCAAGGCAGTGGGGGCCACTGGGGTCTGAGGAATAAGAAAGCCTGGGGCAAGAGGTTGCTGTTTGAGCCCAGCTCTGCCAGGTGACCGTGTCCAGCTCACCACCCCCAACCCTGCCCACTGGGACAACTCATAGAACATCAGTCCAAGGAAGGGGTATGAGAACCTCTGCAGCCCCTTCATTTTTTTGATGGGGTTTCCTAGGCTGCTTTGAAGAGCAATGTTTAGGAAAGGAGAGACTCTGACACCCAGAGAGGGCTGTGGGGTGAGGGTTTACTGCAAGCGACTAGCGAGTAGGCAGTGTATACAGGAGGCCGGGCTAAAGCGGGGCGACTGTTCTTTCCTCCCATTGCCTGCGGCCCAGCATTCAGGACCCTTTCTGATGATCCTCCCCTGTTTCTCTGTCTGCTTCTTTACCTTAAGCTCCTCCTTTCCACACCCGCTGGATGCTGGCTCCTGGCTCTTCTCCAAGCAACTCCCTCCCTCTTCTGCCTCTACCTGCTGCCCATCCTGTGTCCCCTCGGCATCTTTCCCCCCTGCCCTCAGCTCAGGTGCCCCGGCCTCCCTTGCCTCATTGCTGCCCTCTCTTCCTGCTTCAACTTCCAGCCTGAGCCAGGTCTCATCCTCTTCTTTTAGAAAACACTCTTTCACCTTGAATGGTAATTACTTGTGTCCATGTGATTGGAGTCAGAGGGCCTGGTTTGAAGCCCTGCTCTGAAGAGTGATATAAATTTGGGTGTGGTCCTTAACCTCCTAAGGCCTCCTTTTCTCCTTTCTAAAATAAGAATATGGGCCTTTGAGACCCATATTCTTAGGGTGTCCGTGTGTCCTGGCTTGCCTGAGACATCCCAGTTTCTGCCTGTTGTTGCTGTGTAATTATTAACAGTGTGCCCTTTTACTCCCAGAAGTGTCTCAGTTTATATGATAAATAATGTGTTCACTCTACTCCTAAAGCTCTTTTGAAGATCAGGTTAGATGATCCTGTGAGATAATCCATGTAAAATTTCTCAGCAGAGTGCCTGGCATAGAGTAAGTGCTCATTAAATCTTCACTTGTGTTGTCTCTCTCCGGCAGACTGAGCTTGTTGAGGGAGGGACTGTGTCTGATTCAGTTACATTTACCAGATAAGAATGGCCAATTAGGAGAGAATTCAGAGTACAATCAAGCCCAATAAATGTCACAGTGACGCTGAGGGTTACTTTGTCTCTCTTTCATGACTGAAAAGCATTACAGCAACTTTATTACTCACCTCCTCTTTGCACCGTGTGGTGGCCCAGGAGCACTGAGCAAGGGAGCCACATATCTTGTGTACCTACTGTGTGCAAAGCTTTCTTCTTTCTATCATCGTGTCCTCACATACAGCCAGAGAGGTAGGTCTGGTGCTAAGGGACTACGGCCGTGAAAGAGCAGTTCTGTTTTAGGATTGTAAGAAATAGGAGTGGGAGTGGTTGAGAGGTGAACTGGGGTGTCTGCGGGGAACACATGGCTCTGAGCTTGTGAACCACAGGAAAGGAGCATGTGCTGTTCTTCAAGGGTGAAAACCATGGAAGGGTCTTCATCCAGGAGTGACATGGCATAGTCAGATCTGTATTTCAGAAAGATCTTTAGGACAGGTGCAGGGACTCGTGCCTGTAGTTCCATAATTTTGAAAGGCCAAGGCCAGGAGGATTGCTTGAGGTCAGTAGTTTGAGAACAGCCTGGGTAACACAGTGAGACCACGTCTCTATTAAAAGTTTAAAAATCAGCCAGGGGTGATGGCGTGTGCCTGTAGTCTCCAGCTACTCAGAAGGCAGGGGTGGGAAGATAACAAGCCCAGGAATTTGAGGCTTCAGTGAGCTATGCTTGTGCTACCACACTCCAGCCTGGGCAACACAGTGAGACCCCGTCTCTAAAATAAAGAAAGAAAGACCTGGTGTGGGATGAGCTGGAGGGGTGTGAGGCCAGATGAGAGATGACCATCGTAGTAATCCAAATGGGAGATAATAGGGGTGAGGCAAGTGAGCCAGAGAATTGTCTAAGATAGTGGCTTTCCTAGCGCTTAGAAAAATGTTTGGCATACATGTTGTTAATATTGACAAAGCATGATCTTCATTATGAAAACGATAGTAAGGAGAATAATTATGCTTATTTATTGAGTCTTATAACGTGTGGTATTCAGTGCTTTATCCAGACTATTTTGCTTAATCTTTGTAACTGTCCTATCATGTAAGTGCTGTTACTATCCCTATTTTAGAAATGAGGAAACTGAGACCCAGAGAAGTGAGGTGTTATGGCCAAGATCACACACAACTGGAGAGAAAGAAGATTTCAAGCCACAACTGCCCAACTCAGAGCTTAAGCTCTAATTAAGACACCAGGTATTTCTTGGGCAGTCTTGGGCACTGAGGAGAGACCCAGCAGGAGAAGCCTGTGTCAGGCTGGCCTTGGAGGAGAGGAGAGGGTAAGTTTATTGTGTAATGGGGCCTCTGAGTGAGAAGAGCTCCTGTGGAATCTCCAGGGCAGTTTCTGTCCCTGGAAGCTTTCTCCCACTGATGCAAGCCAAGGCGGACCTAGGAGAGCAAGGAACAGGCGGGGGAGGGATCCGGAAACCTGCCCTCCCCCCACCAGGTTTTGGTTTCCTGGTGCTTCTAGGATCATCTCTCTTCCGGTACCAGCTCCTTGCAGGGGAACCAACTCGTTTCCTCCAGAGACCACCATCTCTCTTCTAATTGGTGGAAAATTGGTTGCTAACTGTCAGGAAATTGCCGATTTTCCATCCATTACTGGGAGGACCAGGGCTGTGTAGCTGTGGGGGGACTCTGGGTGGGAAGCAGATGCTGATTAGGCCTTGCAGGTAACGATTAGGTTCGTGGACCTCCTCAGGCAGTCCTCCCAGGCTGCTTATTAACTCCCTGTGAAGACCCATTGGGCAGGAGATATTGGTTAAATGGAACGCAGAGCCACAAAAGAGTTACTATTCATTAGGCCTTGGTTGTGGGGAGCGGGGAGACCCGGGAACAAACTGTGGCTTCAATCCAGGAATGTTAAACAGCCCCATAAGCTGGCAGAGAACTTTATAATTGCTGCTATTAAAATATATGTATTTATATAGGTGATTTGTTAGAGAAAAGAATTTCAACATTCGAGTGAGATCCCTGCTATGATTTTACCGAGGATTAAGTTGTTAGGGACTAGATATTAATTAAGGCTGAGGGCCGCAATCCTTTCCTAATTAGCTCATGGAATATAATTTGCCTGCAAATGCTACTGTTAAAATCACCTTGAGTTTGTCTGGAGCTCTCCTCCAGCTGGATCAGGTGGGCTTTACCCCATTACGTGAGCAGAGGGGAGGGGAGGGGTCAGGAGGCCTGGGCTCCACTCCCAGCCCCTGCTCCTGACTCATGAGGAAGGGGTCTTTTTCTGGCTTGTCCCTACAATGAAGAGGGACTTAAGGGATGGGATATGTCTGAGTAGCCCTTCTCAGCCAGGACACTCTGAGACCCATAGTGTAGGTGAATAGTCAACGTAAGGCTGAGGATGAAAATGTCTTCCTGCCCATGCTCTTCTGGGTTCTCCACAACCTGAGAGATCTAAAGGACTTGCGGAAGGGAAGTCAGAGAGTTCTCCTATGGGGCTCGAACTTCAATTGTCCACAGGGCGCCTTTCTGAAAAGCAGGAAATGAGGGCTTTTGCCAGTTTCTGTGACAGGTAGAATTGTGCACCCAGCAGTTCTCACCTACTAGTAAACCCCACGTGGGTCCCTCTGTCCTCTGACCAGTCCATCCCTATTCCCTGAAAGCTATGTGGCCATCAATATTGGTTCATGCTCTACCATTCTAGAAATTCTTGTCTTCTGCTCACCACCTTCTCTGCCTAGCAAATCCCACCTATCCTTTAGCACCTGATTCAAATGTCCCTTCTTTATCAGTCCTTTCCACATTGTCCCAGGCAGGGCAAGTTAGGCCCTTCCCTAATTCTGCTTTTCATGAATTCTCCATCAAGCCTTTAGCTAACCTTGCTCTGCAAGATGGCTGTTAAAGTCTTGGTCTCACCTATCAGACAATGAACTTCTTGAAGGCAGGGGCCTGAAGGTGTCTAATTCAACGTGAAATCCGCAGAGCCCATAGCGGAGTAGGTGTCAAAGTTGGCTGAGCTTAGCTTATGTTTGGCTTGTACAGTGTCTTCAGGAAAGGGCTCCTGGTCCTTTGCCCTGGCATGAAGAGGAAAATAGGCTTTGAAAATAGGTGGTGCCTGGGTCCTTGTATGTTCTCTGGGGCTGTGAGGTCTGGATGTTGTTCTCAGCCCTGGCGTAGGTGGTTAAGAGGGGGTCCGATATCCCCACCTTACCCTGGGCTTCTGGGCCTGAGGAAGGGGCAGGTTGAGAAGTCCAAGCCTATATCTTCTTCTCTTTCTTTCTGAGATCCCTAACACAGACCTGGGCATACAAAAGGGGCTTGGGAGGAAGAAATGAGGCCACATTGCACTGGATCAGTTGGCCACGATGCAACCCACAGAAAAGACTGAGGAAAGTTGTTCAAACCCAGCCTTATAGGCTCATAAGCTTGCCTGCAGCTCCCTGGGCTGCAGACTGGGGATCAAAAGCAGGGAAGGTGCTGCTGACTGTGAATGTAAACAGGTTCAAGAAGGGCTTAAAGAAATTCCTAGATGACAGATCCCTAGTAGGTAACAGGTCATTAATAACCATGAAAGATGATGATGGTAATAATAATAATAATTAATAATAACACCTTCAAGGGAGCTTTTATACTTTTAAAAGCTTTTTTCTTGCCAGTATCTCATTAGATACTCACCACTGCTTGCTTTCCGGAGGCAGAGGGGAGGGTTTGATGTGCAGAAAAGCGAAGGGACTTGCCTAAGGCCACACAGCTTGTTCAGGGCCGAGCTGGCACTAGATTCAAGGGGCATTCCTGACTCCTTCCCCAGGACTTTCTTTGAGGGTGGGATACACTATTGAAAGGAGATATTGGAAGTGTCCTGAACCTAGAGCCTCATTCCTGCCCTCCTCTTCCCAATTCAACGGCCCCAGTCCTGCATCATCATATGACATCCATAAACTCTTCATTCTAAGGTGAGCGCAATGGACAGTGGAAACCAGCATCCTAGCCTGGTCACTAATTTGCCACGTCACATTGAGCAACAGTCTTCTGCTCTCTTCCGTTTTCCCATTTGTGCAAGGTGATGGTTGGATATTCTGGGAAGTTAGCCTTTTGGATCTACTGATTCCTCTTGGTTAAGTGGGATGGTGGAAGTGCCTGTCATGAGGCATAATTGACACATGCATGAAACTAGCTTAGTAATGTGCCTGGTGTGGAGTGATCACTCAACATATATGTTTTGGGCAACGTCTGAGAAAATAGACCCCAAGGTGAGACACTCCAGGTTGCTGTGGAACAGGCCTGGGAGAGAATTGTGTCGTCTCTGGGTGGTTGGTCTGCTGTTCCCCTACTCAAGGGTTTTCAAGCTGGGTTCTGTGGGCCCTGTGGCCTTTTGGGGAGTCTTCCTCAAGTGTCCTCCTTGCAGTGGTTCCTTAGAAAATTTTTGGTGATCTGTAGTATTTTTCTAGAATCTGGAAGAGCCTATTCTGTAAGTGGAGTGAGGCTGTGGAAGTTTTGTGAGTTCACCCAATGCATCACATCTTAACTGTGTAAGCACATTCGTTCTGAGGCTAGTTTATCTTATTCTATCCTCGCATTGTCCTGTAATTTGCTCTTGATAGGAGCACTTGTTCTAAATGACAATCAAGTTCCCCCTCGGCGAGCGAAAGGGGTCAGTGCTGCCACCTACAGACAGAAAGGTGATAAGATTAATTTCATGAAGAGCCTGGTTAAAGAGCAGCAGAAAAAGAGAGGAGAGCTTTCATTGTCAGCCCCACACTCTCCCTCACCTTTTTATCCTACAATTTAAAAACCTATCATCGTTTACCACTATTATCTTCAGACATCTCACCTTAACAGAAATTGCTGATGGCAAACCCTGATGCATATGATGCCATTTCTATTTGGGGGGGCACCACTGGAGCCCTGAAATTACCATGGTAAGATGTGAGATGATTCTGTATCCATTTATCAATTGGTTCAATACATATTGTATCATTGCTCTGGTACTGGATCAAGATTGCGAAGGTCCTGCATCTGCAGAATTTGCAAAGCTTTGGCTTAACAGATCCCGTTGGGATGGGATAATCTAAACCTAAATAATAGGAATTGACCAAATGGGGAATTCTTACTTTTGAGGTTTAGTGAGCTCACAGGAGTTTCCTCCAGATCTTTCTTAGGCCAGTGTGCAGATGCAATCTGTTCAGTGTGAGAAGCCAGAAAGTGAGATCTGATCGCTGCAATTCAGGGGTCATGGTGAATTTGAAATTTACTGCCAACTTTCCTTGGCCACAGAGATTGTGAACAGGAAGTGAAACTTGCCTCAGACAACCTGGGGGTGCAGAGCTAATATAGACTGAGGAAGTCAAACATGTATAGACCATTCTCAGGGCAACCCATGCCAGAGCATCTCTACAAATCCACTTATCAAACGTATTCTCCGTTCATCAAAGGAAAAAACAAGTGCTCGGAGTTGGGGAACTATCCTGTGTAAGGCCCCCAGCAGATGGAGAATGGAGTCAGGAGCAGAATCCAGGCCTTTTGATTCCTCACCACAGGCTCTCCAGGGAGACGTCCACAGTAGGTGACCTCCTGGAATAGGATCTGTTTCCCCATCCAAAGCTTCCTTTCCCTGAGGTCTATGGAGATGAAGCTTAATCTTTAACGGACTGGCTTTCAGTTTAACTGCTCCCTTGGCAATGATTGATACCAAGTGACCTAGTCTGGCATCTAGTGAACCTGACCAGGCCTGACCCACGAGAGTGTTGGTGGCTTCCAGGCCCAGGCATGGGCTCATATGCAGGTGGATGAGGCTTGGCAGGTGCTGGAATGGCCTCCTACCTAAGAATATCTTCTCTGTCCTGTGCCTGGAATTCTGTTGTTTAGATGGTCATTCCTCACAAGTAGGCTGTCACAAATGCTCCTGGCAAGGGGAGCTAGTAACATAAGTTGTGATTCAAATACTCTTGGGCCTGTCATTTGACAGTTCTGGTGTCCAGCAGCTCAGAAGAATTCCAGGCTTCATGACGCTTAGTCCCAGGTTAGCAAGCTGATGAAATACCACTGGATCTGAAGTGAAATCAGACTGTAAGCTTCTTATGGGCAAAGACAAGGGTCTGGAGCTGTATGGGGCGAGAACACAGACTTGGAGCTGGAAAGGCCTTGTTGCAAAGTCCAGCTCTGATGGTCACTAGCTGTGAGGACTTGGACAAGCCCCCCTGAGCCTCAGTTTATTTGTCTACCAAATGGAGAAAACAATACCTCTCTCTAGACTCTTTTGGGAATGAAATGAGAAAGTCAATGTAAAGTGTCTGGTTATTACAGAGGCACAGACTTAAGCCAGGCACAGATGGTGTTTTTTCCCTCATTTTTCTCTCCTCTTAAATTTGATTTAGCTGTCCCTTTGTAGTGAGGAAGAGAAGATCCTTGGTTCATCTAGGGAGAAGAATTTTTCTTATGTACTCTGGGATTTTACAAGGATAGCCTCTCTCTGTGAGACTGGATAGTTAGCAGATATCAGGTCTCCATCCTATCCTGTCCACTGAAGCATCTGGAACCATTGAGCAGGGCTAGATCCTTCACCCTCAGTATCTCTTTGCTTCTTCTGATGACTATGAACATTGCAAACTGAGAAAGTGTATCAGCCAGAGTTTGTCACAGTCTCTTGTCTCTGTTTTGTGTCTTGGTACCAGCCCACATCAGCCATGGGTCTGGCAGCAACTCCCTCCCTCTGCTGTCACACACTGGCACCTCTGGCAGCATGTGGAAATGTGGTATTTCAGTTCCCTGCCTAGGCCACCGCAGAGCTTGTGTCCTTCATTTTAAGAGGTGTGGCCAGGAAGGACATCAAATGGGAAGGTGCTATTCTTCCCTCCATGCCCCAGTGCCAGACGGCACTGTCCCCGACTGCCTGATCATGCCATCCTCTTTCATGTTCCTGTGTCTTCCTCTTCCTCTTCCCTCTGCCTGGAATGCCTTTCCTAGAAGCTCTGTCTGGAGAACAGCTCATCATTCAGCTCAGGGATGTCTTATGAGCAAGGACAAGGGTGTGGATGGCAGAGATGCATGGGAAAAGAACACAGATTTGGAGCTGGAAGGGCTCCGTGCAAAGTCCGGCTCCAACAGTCACTACTTCCCACTGCTCTGCATGTATCTATTTACCTGCCCACCTCTCTTACCATCTGGAAGCTCCATGAGGAGTCCCCACGTCCTGATCTGGAGCTCAGTGCCCAGGACTATGTTCCTGGGACCGTTGAGATGAAGTCCTGTGTGAAGGCAGGAAGGTAGCTTCTGTGACCTCCCTCGTGAGGACAGATCGGGAGCCAGGGTTGGAGGTCAGGCAGGCTGAAGCAGGAGACCACGAAGCCCCCGGCGGAAGCCACGGCTCCTTCTCTGTTTTGGTTTTGCTTCTGTGGGCCTTTCATTTCAGAAGTTAATCTTGTTAATGCCAGCAATGTCATTTCGGCAAGCCAGCAATTTCCTTTTGCCCTTTATTTAACAAGCCCTCACCCCACCCCAATCTCTATAATAAAGGCATGCAGGTGGGTAATTACAGAGGTGTAAAGTGAGGTGCTGGGCCAGGGCCAGCTGGGCATTCTGGAGCATCTGCTGGGGAGGGTGCTGGGAAACTCCACAACTCTGCTATTCAGTTTTAGGTAAGGACATGGGGTTGTAGAGAGAGTGAAGCATTTATACGAGGCTTCATAGGAAGTAGAAGGCAGAACCAGGACAGAATCCAGGTCCTTAACCCTCAGCTAAGGTCCTTTCCACTCAGTGCCAACACTGACCCCGTACATGTGTCCTGTGGAGCATCCCACAGGCGTGCTTGCTGTCCGTCCATCTGTCCATCCATCCATCCACCCACCCACCCATCCATCTACCCACCCACCCACTCATCCATCCATCCATCCATCCATCCATCCATCCATCCATCTGACCACCCGTCCGTCTGTCCATCTGTCCATTCATCCATCCATCCATCCATCCATCTACCCACCCATGTTTTCTATAGATATTTATTGAGGGCCTACTACATGCTAGACGTGGTGACTATACCAATGATCGAGACTGCCACAACTCTGTCCTCACAGAGACAATGATCTCGGATCACAGTCACACTCAACGTGATGGAGGCGCAATGTGTGCACTGAAGATTTTAGTAGAGAGTAGCAGGTGCTATGTCAGATGTGAGCATTGTGTCTCTGTGGGAACACACACAACTTCTCAGAGGAGAGAATATGGCAGTGTCGCGAGTCTTGAAGGATAAACAGTAGTTTGCAAAAGTTGGTGTGTGAGGGCAGGGCAAGTTTTTTAACAAATCTGGGAGGATATTTATCCAAATGTTAATGGGGCTCATCTCTGGG
The DNA here is from genome assembly GCF_048565385.1 of Saimiri boliviensis. Lineage (NCBI taxonomy): Eukaryota > Metazoa > Chordata > Mammalia > Primates > Cebidae > Saimiri > Saimiri boliviensis. The sequence continues at coordinate 46,614,118 of NC_133459.1, forward strand.
AACTGGGATTTACAGGGTAGTGGCTGGGAAAAGGGAGAGGACAAATTTTACTTTCTATTTTCTACCTTTGGTATTATTTGAATTAGACTGTGTGTATTAGCATTTTAATAAAAAGATTTCTGTTTTAAAAAAACAGCATAGGGCATTTGGAGAATAACAAGTGTGACAAGTACAGAGTGCTGGAGGGAGAGAAGGAGAATGGGGGGTCAGCGGGTTCATCTAAGAAGGCCCTGAAATGCTGGGCTGAGGAGTTTAGGCTTTAACCATAAGGGCCCATGGCGCTGAGGGTAGGGGCCACATCCACAGAGTCTAGAAATGTCTGCACATAGTAGATGCTCAATTAATCTATACCTCCGGTCAAAGCGGAGGACCATAAAGGTGTGGTGCTTTGCCCCCATGTGTTGGTAGCAGTGGGGAACCCACTATGGGAAAATGTGAACCTGCGGAAGTGGGTAGAGTGGTATGGAGAATTCTATAATGCGAAAAGAGAGAAGAATGCTGTGGCTTCTTCTTAGGTCAGAGGAGTGTGGAATGGGCCACATCCAGGGACCCTGCCATAAGCTGGCAACCACAGGACATACTTTTTTTTTTTTTTTTTTTTTTTTTTTTTTTTATAATAAGGAAATTCCCCACACAGAGCCTTTTCCAGACCAGATAAAAGTTTTTGATGTCCTTTGTGGCTAAAACCTGATCAAAGTAGGCTACTACCATCTTTTGCCTCCCAGATAGTGTCTTCCTCATTTCCCCAAAGACATCTTCAACACAGCAGAGGAGGGGGCATCCTAAAATGCAGCTCTGACCCTGCTGCCTTCTTGCTTGAGTGCTTTAGGGTAAGTTCAGTCCCCTTGCCCCGGCTTAGGAGTCCTCGTTGTCCTGTTCCTTGCTTATTTCTCCTTCCTCATCTCCCATGCTTTCTTACTCAAACCCTACTCTGCGGCCAAAGTGCTCTATACTATTAAATCTATTTACTATTAAATATGTCAAGTATGCTTACTACTTAGAACACCAGGACGCCTCACTGACCTCAGTATTTGCATACCTATCTCTCCCCTGGCACACCACCCATCTCTCCCTCCTGCCTGATGATCAGCTTCTTGATGCCAGGGACTATTTTTTGCTACTCCCAGCACTTTGCACAGCAACTGGAAGGTACTGGGTGTTCAGTATTTGTTGAATCAGTGTGTGAACAAATAACAGGGCCCTTCTGCAATGATTTCTCTTGTAAAACACGATATCTTATCATACTTCTATCTTCTCTTTCCTCAAGGTGCAAAGAGGGTCTAACATCCCTGAAAGAGACAGCCTCTTGCACTGGAAAGATGGCAGTGAGGGAAGCCAGAGATTTGAGTTCTGATCCTGATCCCTCTGCCATTAGGGGATCCCCTGCCCTCCTCTGGACCTCAGTTTCCCCATCTCTACAGTGAGGATAATAATCCTAGAGCTATTTCCCCATAGAAATGTTGTGAAACTCCAGGGTGAGACCAAAATCATTCATTGGGCAAACTCCAGGCAGGATGAGAGTGCTGGCTGGGTAGTTGTGGCCGTCTGCCAAGTGGCCATGCTGAGGCTTTGAGGGATCCACCCCTACTGCCAATGGGGTCCCTCTCAGAGACTTGCTCTCTCTTCTTCCAGCTCACTCATATTGTGGGGCTCAGAGAATGTTAATTATTAGGCCCCAGCCCACCTGGAAGGCTTAAGATGAAAGCAAACTCAGAGTGTAAAGTCTAATCGATGCCCCACACTTGGCGTCAGGGCCTCGGCTCAGTCTGCCTGGAGATGGATCATTAATCTAGACACTCCGACCTGGAACACTGGCCCAGGAAGTCCTGAAACATTCTTTACCACCCACGGCTCGGCCTGCCAGCCCCACAAGACAGCCCGTCTTGCCCCTGACTTGCAGAATTTTACCATCTCAAAGTTATATCAGACTCAAAGAGCAGCTGGTCTAGACCCCCGCCCAGGGCAGAAGTCCAGGCCCTGTTTGTACACTCGCCACTGTCCAGGAGATCATTATCTGGAGGTGTGTGCTTGAAGAGTGACGCTGGACTTAGAGTGGACAGATGCATGTGACTTGAATCCCTGCCTTCCCTTCTGTAAAAGTGGGATGAGGTTATTGACCTCACAGAACCGATGTTAGAAAAAATTAATTTTCTTGAAAGTGTTTTATTTCAAGATTTTAAAAAATGATTTTCACATATGAGTTGCTATTATCATTCTTGACATTATAAGCGCCTATCCCTGGGATGTATTAATTTCATCATCCCCGGAGTCATCTTCTACAAGGTGTCGCTTCTCTGGTTGAACACTTTATGATCCCTGGGGCCTTAAATATGAAGTAAGGTCTCCCTTGCCTTGCACCCAAGACTCTTCTCTCCTCGTCAGCTGAATCTCTTGCTCCTCCCCACCATCAGCTGCCTCCCACCAGACACAGCAAACTGATCTTTTATAGCTGTTAACTTGGTGCCCTGCAGCTCCCATACCCTTTCCTCTGAGTGAATTTCTACTCATCTTGCAAGGCCTTGCTTCAAATGTTCTGTTTTCTGAAAAGTCTTTCCAGTTCCCTATCAAAAACCTCTGGTAAACTTATCTGTTGCTTCCTCTGGCTTCTCATGGTATGTTGTACCTCTCACTACTATGGTACCAGAGTATATTATTTAGGTTATAGCTACTTTTCTTCTTGAGTGAATAAGTAATATTAAAATGCAACTTTCCTGGGAGACTGGCATTTTTATTATGGTCATTGGTTCCTTGGGATGATTTTTTTAAACAGCCGAGTACCCGGCTCTGGCAAGAATGACTCTAGAAATCTAAGAGATCTGGGTAGAAATCTATACTCAAACCACTTCAAAGCTGTGTGACCTTGGATGTCATTTTCTCTCTCTCAGTCTGTTTCCTTGTCTGAACAAAGAGGAATTTAACAAAGCCTACTTCTCAGGGTTCTTGTGAGGATTATAAGAGATATCTACTCTGAATAGTAGACTGTGCTGCCCTGAGGCTTGGACAATCAGTGATACTATCTGGGTCCCAGCTCTGCCTCTCTGGCTCTCTGTAAGATAACATGATCCGACTATCTCTGCAAGATAACATGTCTCAAGCTGTGATTCCTGGTCACAGAACTCTGCCATACAGGGCATGGCCTTATGGGGAGGCCATTCTTGGCCTGCATCACACAACTTCATTCTTAGTGGTTTCTTAGGTAGTCTGATTTCTAAAGGCCCTTTGCCTCTCATCTCTCATGAGGCCATGATTTCATGAGTGAGGCAGGTAACTTTAGAAAGAGTTGTGATGAGGGGACAAAGGACGGCAAGGAACAAGAGGCTGAGAGCCTGGCCTGGTCATATCCTAGGCCATGGTTTGAGGATCCCAGGCACCTGGGGAGGTGGAGAGGACAGAGCTTTGTCTGGTTTTGCATATTGCCTTACTCATACCTGCCTTGCACAGTGTTCAGCAAAGAATAGGCGTTAAGTGACTATTGTTGAATAGAGGAAAGGAAAGTCTGCAGGAATAGTTCTTTAGATCAGATAAACTGAGATGATGCCTAAGACCACCCAGGCCTGTCCCAACGACTCCTGGGGAAAGACCCATTGCATTCACTCACTCAGCCTAGAAGACTTAAATTCTGACCTCAGTGGCCACTACAGCACGTCACACCTTCACACTGGGATAGAGAGACTTCCTAGAGAGGTGCGGGTCTGAAGAGAGAGAAAGGCCAGAAGAGCATCTTGCTCAGGGAAACTGAGGTAGGCAGCAGGTCCTGAGATGACACTGAGCATCTTAGAGGTGTCAGGAGCATCTGAGTAGAGATCATGTTTCAGAGAACTCTGGGCGTTCCTGAACCTTTCATCTTAAGCCCTCCAGGTGGACTGTATCCATGACTGCTACTTCAGGTGGGTCTTCAAGGGGACTAGCCATAAACTCTGGAGTGGAGAAGAACCGGCAAGGTCAGGTTGTCTACAGGGAATGGAGAGTTGGGAGGCCAGAACTCCTCCCAAAAAAGAGCCCAGCATGATCGTTGATGAGGACAGAATTCCAGAGCTGAGGAGGGCAGCAGGCAGAGATCCTGGGGTTTAAGAGAAGGAAGAAACACAAAGAGCACTGGGGAATGAAAGGAGCCTGTGGGCCACCCTCAGCACTGACAGTGTAAGCTCACAGAGAACAGGACCAGGACTCCATGTGGTTTAGAGCACAAGACATGGGGGCACTGCGCGACCAGTCTGGGCTCTGCGTTGTGCTTTGCAATTAGTGGGTGCGTGAAAAGCACTGCTTGAACTCCATTTCCCCTCTTCCATTTTACCCCTTTATTTTTGGCTTAGATCTTCCTCCTCCAGATAGAGTTATCCCATCTGGTTACAGAAACTGAAACAGTGGATAGAGAAATCCTAGGATGTTGGAATCTTAAGAACGTTCCAGGATGCCAAGAAAAATAGCTCTGTGATGAACCAATGGCATCATGATGAGATCTGGAAAATGCATTTGACTCTGTCTGAGTCACAATCTCACAGGATCACAGAGACCCTAAGTTCATCCAGTCTACTAGATGGAGGTGCCGAGGCCCTGGGAGGGGCAGAACTATCTGGTAGCAGAGAAAGGTCTGGAACCAAGGACTGGCCGCTCACCCCACTCTGATCTGATGCCAGGCCTCAGCTGTTGGGCTCTTTTAAGAGCTGTCTGACATGTGTAGCTTTGCCTTATCAGCAGGAAAGAAAGATGACAGGGGGCAGTCATTCCTGGCCAAGCATCCATCAAGACCCACATAAATATTTCCCCAGCGTCTGCATGGCCGGCATCGAGTTGGCCAGGTTCCAGGCGACAGTAAATAATTCAGATGACTGGTTCCTTCCCGGCCACTTTCTTGGGTGTGTTTTCTGACAACTATGTTTTCTTGGAATGAAGGTTGATGAGACCTGGATGAGGGCAGTATGCCAAGCCCTTCCTGGACTCTCTGATGGCATTTCTGGTCAGGAAGAAAGTACCCTTGGAGTCTTGATGTGTCAGTGTGTTTGGGGTAGAAGGTTACTTTCAGTCAGTCTGAAAGGCCTTTCAAGTGAGGCCAGGAATTAGTTTCAGGGATTAGGGTGGGGTGAAGTTAGAGACTCTGGAACTAAAAAGTCAGAAGAAATCAACTCAATTGAGGTAAAATGGGTAAGTTTGACCAAGGGCATGTTGGGTCTTGGCAGAGAAGTTCCTGGGGCAGACAAAGGTAGTGGTAGAGCTGCCCTGGCCTCAGGCTGTCAGAGTGACCAGTTTTGGAGATCAAAGTTCAGGAGGGGGTGTGGTATTCAGGCCCCATCCATTCTGATGCCTCCTCCAGGGCCTCTGACTAGGGCTGGTATATCTCAGGGACATGCATGGCAGTCCTGGAAGGCAGATTCTCCAATCCTGTCTGGTTAATAGTAGGACTTCAGTCAGCAATTTGAGGAAATGAGAATGCAGAGCAGGAAACCGCTGAAAGAGTGACGGGGCTAGAGAGTCTCAGTGCCCTGAACCTGAGACAGGGCTCAGGAAAATCAGACAAATTCTCGATCTTGGCCCCGGTGGGAGGGGCTCATTATCCTCTCTGCATTAGACATGGTGGGCTCAGCATCTGAGGGAGCAGATCTGAGTGTGCAGCGTGAAGACCTTCAGTGCCTACACTTGCTCAGGTTGAGGGAAACCAGGCTGGTACTGATGCAAAGGTCAAGCCTTCTGTCACTGAAGGAGAATCACACTGTGTCTCTGAGCGGATGAGGACGTAGAATCCCAGATGGTGGTAACTGGGAGGACTCATACCCACAAGGTCTTGTCTGAACCTCACAATGAAATTATTGGGACCCTCTGTTCCGGATGCCTTGATTCCCAGCCTCCAGCCCCATATGGTTGCTCTTGGGACCCAGTAGAGAAAGGCAGGCAATGGGATTTAGGAGGCCCAATCCGACTTCCTGTGTGTGGTTTCTGATGATCAAAAATAGGACTCTTTAATCTCCAGCATGGACTTATCACCCAGGCATTTGACAAAAGTGTTTTGAATCAGCTCGTAATCTAAGCCTATACATTCTCTAGGGATGCGAATTTCTAAAGTCACTTCTTCCTAAACTGCTGCACACACATTTGTTCTGATTTTGAAAGGAAATGCAGAATAGTTGAAAACTACGGGCATTGGAATCAGATGGCTTGGGTTCAGGTACAGGTTGAACCAACTGTGTCCTCTTGGCCATACCCGTGAATCTCATTTTCTTCAATGGAAAAATGGAGAAAGGGTCATTGGAAGGCTGACATGAGTAATGGCCTAAAGTGCCAAGTACAGTTCCTGGCACAAAGCAGCTGCTTACTAAGTGATTGTTGACTTATTTGATATTCTGTTAAGCAGATAAGATCTGGTTTCTTATTTTAGATCCACTGAAATCAGGCTATGTGTCTTTAAGCAGCTGCCTCCCACTCTGAGCCTGAGTTATCTTCAGTAACATGGGGAAAATAATGCTCACATCACAAGGCTATTGAGAAGTTTTAATGAGATGCTGGTAAAATCTCCCAGGCTCCTCCTGGTTCTCAGGTTTAGGAGAAACTGCCTTATCGTGTAACCGATTGGAATGTGTGAGCTCACCCTCCACATCCTAAAGGATATACAAACCTCTGATTCTAGGCTCAAAGCATTCTTCTGTCCACCCCCTCCTTTATTCCCCTCTCCCTAATTCAGGCCTCATCTTCCCTCACCTGGACAGCTCCACCTGCCCTCTCACAGTCTCTACCCTGCAGTGTCTCTTGCTCCAGCAGATTTTCTCCAGAGCAGAAGGGCACATAGAAGGCAGAAACCTGACCACTCTGCCCTCCTGCTCAAATCCTCCTGCTGTGGCATTCAGGTTTTTTTTCATTTTCGATCCAGGCCAACCTTTCCATTTGATCTCCCAGATTCTTCCTGGCAGATGCTTTGTTTACGTTTGCATTTACACACATCCTCATTAGAAAAAGATGCTTGGGCCCAAAAGCTGTGAATGTATATTCTGGCCTGTGTTTGACCACCTGGTCACCGTACACACGCAGTTTTCTTTCTCTGGTTCCTTATCTCTGAAATGTTAAGGACTGAACTAGATGATATCTCAGTCAGCTCTGGTTCAAACGTTTGTGCTCCCTCCAAAATCCATGTTGAAACAGAATCCCCAGTGCAATGGTACCAAGAGGTGTGGCCTATGGGAGGCGATTAAGTCACGAGGGTTCCACTCTCACATATGGGATTTGTCGCCTTATAAAGGAGCTCGAGGTTGAAGGGAGCACTCTTCTGCCTTCTGCCTTCCACCATATGAGGACTCAGTGTTCCTCCCCTCCGAAGACGCAGCCACAAGGCGTCATCTCAGAAGCAGAGAGCAACCCTTACCAGACACCAATGGCAGTGCTTTGATCTGGGACTCCCTAGACTCCAGAACTATAAGAAATAAATTTCTGTTCTCTGATATTTTGTTACAGCAGCACAAATGGACTAAAACAGGGTTCTCCAGCTCTAAGGTATTTTAACAAAATATGATGCCCTCTAGCGTAACCAGAAGTTGATCCTCTCTCTTTTCCTCTCACCACCCACAGATACAAACAAACACACAGATTCACAAACACATGCAAACCCTTACACAAGTACACACTTTCTAATACATAAGGGCATGTATTTTCACACATATATCCTCACATATGCACTTAAATGCTCCTTACACTTAAGAACTCATGCTTTCTTATAAACATTCTTACATACATGCAAATGCTAGTCTGTCTTGTTCATCACTGAATCTTTGGCATCTGGAGAGCGGGAAAAATCCTCAAAACTCATTCATGGAATGAATGAATAAATGAACCCTCCTGCCCACGATATTGACACAGGCATTCACACACACCACTTTTGTACATACAAGCAATAAGATGTGCACACTCGAAGGTGTGAGTGCATGCTGACATACATTAAGTCTGCCCAGCACACTCACTCCCACCCACAGACTCACTTATATCTCCTTCAGGGGCCCTTCCAGAAGCTGAGCTACGGGAGACCCTTTTCTCAATCACGCTGAAGGCTTCCTTGTTGTCAGGTTTGACTCTAGGAACATCCAAGGACCTTGCTTCAGATGTCAGAGGTAACACCGCAGCCTTCTATTTGGACAGTGCTTTGTAAAAGTCAAATCGCTTTATCAGATGATATCCCACTTGATCCTCTCAGCAGACCTGAGTGATGCCTTTGAGCTGGGGTTATCGTCTCCATGTTACAGACGGGGCGACAGAGACTTGGAGAGATCAGGTCATTTGTTCAAGGTCAGAAAGCCAGCTAGTAAGTGAATCACCCAATCAGAACCCACCCCGTCTGCCCCCGCCCCCGCTTTCCCGTCTGGACCTCTTTCCGTTGCCTCTCCCAGTGACTGGTTTAAGAGGATTATTTATTCTTCAGTTGTTTTTGCCCCTAATTTCTTTCTTTCTTTATCCTTTTTTATCCCGTTTCCGCCTGCAAGGAGTAGAGTTTCAGTGGGGAGTGAGGGAGGCCAAGTTCACCATCAGAAGAAAAATCTAAAAGTAACTTTTCCTTGTAAACCTCAGCCAAAATTCCTGCCAGATAAAATGAGAACTTAACCACACTAGCACGCACCCACCTTCACAAAGAACCAACTTAACTTGCAAAAGGAAAAAAGTTAATAAAGTTAATATCTACTTCAGAGAAGAGAGTAAGGCCCCTCTGGCCATGTAATTTGCCAACTAAATAAAAGTTCTTCAGCTTTATAATTTAACAGATTTGTATCACTTTTAGTTGCTTGGAAGGAATTGGTGATGTGCAAGCCTCTTCTGGTCATTTGGCTTTGGGTGAGCATGTGGGCCCGTTTGCACTGTTTCCTTTCCACAAAGATGGCACTGTGGGAAGGCGGGGGGCTCCCTTTGTGGCTCTGAGGACCCACCAGTGGCCTTGCTGGCACCACTCTTTCCTGGCTCCAGCAGCCCTCAGGAGAGATGGTAAGGCAGTGTGACAAGATCACTGGCTTTGAAGTCAGGCTAACTGGTTTGAATCCCAGCTTTACCCCTTAATGGCTGTAAGACTATTGACAAGTTGTTTAACCTCATGGGCTTCAGTTTCCTCATCTGTGAAAAAGCTACTGATACCACTACCTTGGTAGGTTATTATTAGAATTAGGGCTACCTTATATAAGACACCTGGCACATAGTAGATGCTCAATAAATGATAGATACCATCAGATTAGTCAACCCAGCACTTGAATATACGCTGTTTTAGGTTTCTAGGAGGAGGTCGTGTGGAGGGAGTAACAGGATAGTTAGGGAAGAGGGATAGAGGAGAGGGGTTAGAGTTTCCCAAATGCATTGTACACGCCTGGCTGTACAATGCATTTGGGAAACTCTAACCCCTCTCTGGTCTCTGCCACCCCATCCCTATCTCTCTAAGGGGCTTTCCAACCCTGTGAGCTACACGTTGGCTGAGGATTAAGACTGGGTCTTCTCCTATCTCTACTCGTGGGTTAGAGAAAAGGCCAGATCTACAGTAGTTGCTTGAAGACAACTTAGCTACCTGACTTTGTTGACTGCTGGTCAACCAAGCCCAGAGACATGGTAGATGCAAACTCAGATATACTCAGGCCAACTGTGTTCAAAGAACAGATGACAATGTTATCTTATACAACTGTTACATTGAATAAGCCAGACTCATGGGGGAATAATCAGGAAACAACTTTCATCAGTCATTCTGCACATCTGAGTCTCTTTTGTCCTTTTTGATGAAATCTGGGACTTTATGACTCTTCTGTTATCTCTTAGGTAATACAAATTTCCCCATTTGTCTTAAGTCACAAAACATTGTTTCTGCTCAATAATTAACATGTCTACAATATTGCTATTACTCATCTTAGTCCATTTTGTGCTGCTATAGCAGAATCACTGAGACTGGGTGATATAGAAAAAACAGAAATCTATTTCTTATCTAGTTCCAGAGGCCAGGAACTAGATCAAGGAGCTAGCATCTGGCAAGGGCCCTCCTGCTGCATCATCCCATGGTGGAAGGGCAAAGAGAGGGCAGGAGATTGAACTCACAGCCTCACACCCTTTTATAATTGGCGTTAATACATTCATGAGGGTGGAGCCCTCATGGCCTGATGACCTCTCATGAAGCCCCACCTCCCAACACTGTTGCATTGGGGATTAAGTTTCCAACACATGCTTTTCAGGGAACACATTTAACCCAAAGCACTACTGCTAACCTATTAACAATAATAGCAGTAATAAATTTTAAACTTCCTTCAAGAGCAAGATTTTTTTTCCATCACTACTTGCTTGAACCCGGAGCTGCTGCTGGCCTGAAGTGAGAAAGGGGCCCAATCTCCTGCAGCGAGAAAGGGGCCCAATCTCCTGCACTGAGAAAGGGGCCCAATCTCCTGCAGCAAGCAAGGGGCCCAATCTTGGGCACTGAGAAAGGGGCTGTTGCTTTTTTCTTTTTCTCTGTCCACATCTTGCTAACCATTGTGGATTTTTTAATATCTCTATTTCAGGAGTGGGAAGAGAAAAAGAAGGAAAGAGGAACAGGAGAATTCTTACTGGACAAGTATAGAATTGAAGATGCAGGGTCTCTCTGAGCTTGGCAGGCATGAACCTTACTTGTTGTTTCATGGGTATTTTTGTTTCTTTTTTGGAGAACCCCCACACCGAACTAATGCAGGTGATCCCTGATATGGGTAAATGCATTTTGATTCCAGCTGGTTTCTTCGGATTCCTTCCCCAGCCCTTAGGCATCTTCCAGCACCACCAGCCTCTTTACGCTGAGGTCTTTCATCCTACTAGATGGTCCTCTGACAGAGTTTAGGAGGACTTAGACCATCTCTCTCTCATGTGTTCCAGATCTAGTTCAAGAAAACACATCTGCGTTCTCTACCTTGATAAACTGAGAAGGTAGGTTGTCCCAGTGCAACAACCTTCCTTTGCTCTTCTGCTGGGCAGCTGGGCAGCTGGCAGCTAACCTTTTACATTTAGCAGTGGGAATCAGATTCCAGTTTATAGTATCCCCTGAATATAGGGAAAACATCATGTTCTCTATCCCATTAAGGCCACTTTCCCCAGGCTTGAGTTAATGCAAGGAGTGGACAGAGACACTTGATGTACTTACAGCTCTTTCCAGAAAACTCCTATCTAATCTCCTACTTTGTTCTTGGCCTCTCCTACCTTGTTTATATGCCAGAATTGAGTGGTCAGCAAGGAACCTCAAAAGCAGTTTTTAGTACCATCTTTTGCAGTTCTTACATGTTGGTCCTACAGTGCCCTTGGGGAGTGTCTTGGGGCCTCACATGAAATATCGACTAATGTAGTTTACATTTTTGTCCCCAAGGCAACACTCTGAGCTATTTATTGCTATCAGGTATTTAATGGTTGAGAAAACAGATTGAGAGAGGCTAAGCAACTAGCTCTAAGCGTACAGCTAGTGAGGATGAAAAGCCAGGTTAATCAGATTCCAAAACCTGAATTCTTTTCATCCTACATGAAAATTGAGCTTTACCCCTATGGCAGCGGATGGATATGAAAATGCTTGAGGGCCTGCGACACAGCCAAGCTGAGCATCCACATCACAACCGAGTGTGACTGTCAGCTACTTACTCATCTTGAAGCATGTTCCTATCCATGAAGTCATTTACTGGTTCATCATCCAGGACAAGAACCTTCCCGATGCCCAGTAAACTGCTTTTGAAAAACCCCGAAAATAGTCTTTCTTCCACTTGACCCAAGCATTGATTACTTCTCTCATTTTCTCCCTAAGGCTTTTAGTTAATTTTTTCTGCTTTTCGGTTCTGCTGATTACTATACTGGAGAGAGACCCTCAATTAACATAATCTTGATAATCACCAACAACATGTATTTAAAAAGTGTTCACTCGTTTGTAGTATCTGTCTTTATCTTGTTCATCTGTGTGTCTGCTGCAGTCTTAGTACATATTATTACTCCATAAAGGCTAGTTGAATTGATTCATTGGCTAAACAAAGTTAATTTAAGGGTGGGTTAGGGTTAAGGAAGGAGAATGAGAAGGAGAGAAATGCGTATCTATACCTATGGGCTCTGTAACATTAACCAACAATGGCTCAAAGTCCTAGTTCCCTGGGCAGTCCTGGATAAGGGTCTGCTAGCTTCAGCTTTCTCACCTGACCAGCGGGGAGAAGGGTCTCTGTTCTGTCAGCCTCACTGAGAGTGTAAGATGAACCTCCAACAAATCGCTGAAGTGGAAAGGAGTAAAAAAGTATCACACATGTGGGTTCAGTCTGGGAAAACAAAACTTCTGACTCAGCCTGGGGCTCCTCAGACAGTGGGCTAGGAGGACCCAGAAAACCACTCTGGCCTGTGTGAGTTGCAAACAGAGGCTTCTACTTTCTGGGATAAATTATCCATGAGGCAGAGGCGTCAGGGCTGTCTGCTCCCTGTCTGGCCTCCTTGCCATCTCACTTCATGAGGCATAAATCCCCAAGACTCCCCAGTCATTTCTTATCTGCATCAATGTTTATTTTTTTTAAATTGTGTCCCCCCTTTTTTCTCTGCTTGCTATTTTATAGGACTATGGGCCAGGAGGGCAGAATCCAACTACAAATCTCACAGCTCTCCCTGCTGAGACGGTGGGACGGGGGTGGCGGGGAGCTATGGTGGTCTGAAGCAGAGATGTCCCAGCAAGAGCCAGAGAGAGTGCCTTAGGGTAGTTCCTGAGAAAGTGGGGCTCTGAGATTTGCTCTCCTGGTGTGCCCAGACCTCAGACTACAGAATCCAGAGAGAACGGAGAGTGTGCTCCTGTGAAGAGGACACCAGGTGTGGTACTGGACTCATCTCCATCACCTCTAGCTAGGTGACATTGACCAAGTTATCGGATGTCTCTTAGCCTCATTGTAGTCTTTAATGGGCATGACAATAACTCTTAAGGTGATTCAGAGCATCAACTGGGACAGCCCAGGCCACTGTGTCCAGCATGCCACCTGCCATGGGAGGTGTGCAGTACACATCATTTTTTCTCTTCTCTTCAGCCGTCTGTGATTGTGAAGTAAGGCATTTCTTATCTAATCTTCCTCAAGACTCTTGAATGTGAGCTCCTTCAAAGCAGGGACGTGTCTGGCTTGTTCACCTCAGGATCTCCACCACCTAGTAGAATGCCTGACATATTATCTGTGCTTAGTCAATGTTGGCTGAATAATGAATGAAACCAAATTCTCTGTATGATTTCTGTAGGTACAGAGAAATTTCCGTATGAGAACGTTGCTACAGAGACATACAGACATTCAGAGCCAGAAAGGGCTTTCGAATAACACGCAACTTGAGGTCTTCTCTGTTGAGAGGTAGACACTTAGATTCAGAGAGGGAAGAGACTTGGCCCGGACCCCACCAGAAATGAGGGCTGGAATCCAGGTCTTCTGCCGCCCCATCTGATGTTCCTGATACTACATTATGCTGTTAGTCATGTCTTTTTTTTTTTTTTTTTGAGACGGAGTTTCGCTCTTGTTAACCCAGGCTGGAGTGCAATGGCACGATCTCGGCTCACCGCAACCTCCGCCTCCTGGGTTCAGGCAATTCTCCTGCCTCAGCCTCCTGAGTAGCTGGGATTACAGGCACGTGCCACCATGCCCAGCTAATTTTTTGTATTTTTAGTAGAGACGGGGTTTCACCATGTTGACCAGGCTGGTCTCGATCTCTTGACCTCGTGATCCACCCGCCTCGGCCTCCCAAAGTGCTGGGATTACAGGCTTGAGCCACCGCGCCCGGCCGTTAGTCATGTCTTTAAGGTAGAAGACAAGGGTATAGAATTATGAAAAAGAAAAACCTAAGAAATGGAGAGCTAATGGAAAGTAAGCATTTCCACTCAAGTTGAGAGAGAGAGAGAGAGAGTCAGAGAGTCAGATAGACAGATAGATACAGACACAGAGAAAGCACAGAGACCCAGGACTGGGACCTAAGAGGAATGAAATCCAAACATACTATGTTACATGACAGATAGCCTGGGTGTTTCTTCAGAATGCTGAGAACTCTAGCCTCACTGTGGGCTCAGCAGTGCTCTTGACTTTTATCCATGTGGGTCACAGCATGGAGTAACCTTGGTAAAAATGGGGAAGCCTCAATTTCCACTAGAAGCCAACCTGTATTGCCTGTTTCAACCTGGCTAGCAAGGCTTTGTTTTCTTCATAACCTACACAATAATGCCATTAGTACCACCACTACCCTTTTAACAGCTCAGTTACTACCATAAAAGTTCCTTTCAAATGCTTATTGTGTGCTGGGCACTGTCCTAGTATTTTACACGCATGAACTCAGTTAATCCTCATAGCCACCCTCATTTCACAGATGAGGCTGAGTAATCTGCCTGTGATCATCCCACTGGTAGAGAGAGGAACAGCAGCACAAAGGCCAGACATCTCTCGGGGGTTAAAGCCCAGCACAAACTGTCCTCATGTCTCATGCTGACCTTTCTCCTGGTATCCTTTCAGACGTCACGACTTTGCTTTCACTGAATTGAAACAGATTCTTCCATTTTATTCTGACATGTTTTAACCACGCATCTTACTCCCCCATGTTTGCAAATATCCAAATAAAATACTGTTCCAGGCCCTGTGCTAAGGGGCTGGGAATGCAGATACGAGAAACGGTGCATTCTAATAGGGAGGCTGACATTTAAATGGAACATTACAAAGTAGTTCTTTAAGTACTAAAGAGAAGAATGACTCCAGCACTTGGGGAGTTAGAACAGGATTCATGGAGGAGGAGGAAATACTTCAGCTGCATCTGAGTCAAGAAAATGACCACCAGCAGTGGGAGGGGCTGGAGAGTGCAGGCTGAGACACGTGGTGTGAAGCAGGATGTTGGGGGGAACCAGCGGGCTCTACAATGAAGAGGGCCAGAATGTGAGACTGCAAAGGGCTTGAGGTCAAGATGTAAAAGATTTGAAGACCAGGCTAAGGACTGGCTTTATCTCAGTGATACTGCTTTATTGAAAATGATCATGAATGACAGACCTGGCAGACCCCCATATTGACTGACGCACAGAGGATGCTCAGTAAAAACCAGCTGATTGGCTGATAGAGGTATGTGTCAAAAGTTCTCCATAGCATCAGGGAGTATATTGGAGCCATTTCTGTTGAAGGCCCAGCCCTGCTACAACAGAGAAAACTCTCTTTCTGCCCTCAGTATCCTCCAAGCTGGGACTTCCTTGCTTCTGGCTGCAGATGATGCTCCTGGCTCTGGAATGTGTTGGGCCAAGAATTTCTGCCAGCTTTCTGGGCTTCTTATGAAATCAGATATTTGAACAGTGCCTGAGTTTCCCAACATATGGCTAAATCACTTCCACTGTTCTGAAACCTGCTTCACGTATTCACCACTCACCACAGCCAGAGAGGTCTGCAGCCAAGCTGGGAAGAATCAAACCTCCCAAATTCTGAACCCTGGGAGATGTGGGGCTGGGACCAAGCCTGCAAGAGGCCAGGAGGTCCACCCTTAGCCCTGGGAGGAGAACTTTTTAAATGTACAGCCACTAACAGTTTAATAGCTCTGGGGCCAGCTCATGTACATAAACTCTGAGTTTTATTTTAATATTTATAGTCACTTGTAAAATAAATAACACACTTGATTGGAGGTTGTTAAGTTGGTACTTACTGCTTGCCAAGGGCCTGGGAAGCCTGCTGGGGTGTGACTACTCTGGGCATTCTACAGAGAAGCTTGATTGCTCTTCCTTCCTACCCTAGTCCACAGCACTCTTTCCATGTGGTGTTGTCCCCTGCGCCCCCACCCCCGCCAATTAGACCTGTAACTCCCTTGCCTAGGCGCTCTCAGAGCTGGCCTAGGCCTCTCTGACTTCCTTGATCCCAGAGCATCTGAGAGGGAGTAGGGGTTACTCTGGCATCTCTCACTGAATTAGAAGCTTAACATTTTAGAACCTAAACATCTTTCAAGCTGAGATTATGAATGTCCAAGAATAGTCAGATTATAAATTGTGAGAAACTTGGAATTCTAAACTATCTGAAACAGAAATAGGGAGCACTGAAATATTGAATGATAAGAGTTTCAGAAGGAAGGAGCTCAGCTTGAGTCTAGGCCTCTGTCCTCTGCTGGGTTTAGATGAGGCTGAACAGATGTAGCTAACTGGTGTGTGTGTGTGTGGCGGAGGTGGGGGTGGGGAGTGGCCAGGTGACAATTGGCAGTAGACAGGTAGATCTGGCCAATCTGTGGGCAGAGGCGGAAGCTGCAGAGAGGAACAGAAGGTGCTGCTTCCTCAATGACCAAATGTGTTCCATGTATGTAAAGAGACATACGTGAATGATACCTATGAGGAATTTGGGACCCTTTGGGGTGGAAGCCAGTGAAAATTTGAGTTATTACTATTATGTAACTTCATTTAATTCAAGTTAGCTGGAATTCTGTACTTTTAGGGCTTTAGAATTAAGACTCAAAGAGCCATGAATAGACTCATGCCTGTAATCCCAGCACTTTGGGAGGCCGAGGCAGGAGGATTGCTTGAGCCCAGGAGTTTGAGGCCAGTCTGGGCAATGTAATGAGACCCCATCTCTATAAAAATATATAAAAAATATAGATGGGCATGGTAGCACAAGTTTCTAGTCCCAGCTACATGGATGGCTGAGGTGGGGGGATCACCTGAGCCTAGGAGTTTGAGGCTGTAAGGAGCTATGATCACACCACTGCACTCCAGCCTGGGCAACAGCACAAGACCTTGTCTCAAAAAAAAAAGGAAAAAAAAGGAAAATAAAAAAAGGAATTGAGACTCAAAGCCTTTTAGGCTACCAGATATTTAGACTAAAATCTAGAATATTAAAGATGTAGATTAGAATCTTAGGAACTCTAGGGTAATATAACTTAAGGGCCCTAAGAATGTATCTAGTCTTTTTCCTTGCGAAATAGGATGGGGTTTGGAGAGAGTCTGGATAAAGAAGACCTGTTGTGGACTATTGCAACTTTATGAGTTTCACAACATCCCAAGTTGAGCTGGACCTGAGGAGCGGTGAGGGAGGGAAAGCAGCAGCACGAGGTTACCATTCACGGTGGATGTAAGACAGCATCTTGATAAATACCTCTTAGTGCAGTAAAAATAAAATTAAAAGAGATGCCCAACCCAACACTCCTACTCTATGTCGAGGGAACGGAGGTCCAGAGAAGGAAAGTACTTTGTCCAGTTTGGAGTAATCAGTTAGTGACAGATCAGATCTGGATGTGGACCCCTGTTCTTGGCTTCCAGCCAGTGATTTTCTTTTCACTGGTCTGCTCCTCCTGGACTGAGGTCACTCATTGCATTCTCTTGACAGCTTTATGGGAAGCAGTTAGTATATCACTGGCCTGTTTAGTAAATGGAAATATAAAGGACAATGAAGAAAGGAAATGGATTGTGTGATGGGAGCGCTGGGCAAAATTCATGAGTTAATTCAGGATGAGGCTGTGAGTTTTCCCCTTCTCCAGCTCAATTCTGTTTTCCTGTCGCAGACCAACTCCCGTCCTTGATGGGTTGACAGTGAGGCTTCAGTCTAGTCACAGACAGACCCTTGAACTTGGCTGAAGATTAAGCCTTGACTTCGATAACAAAATAAGAGAAAGCATTTAATGAGAAAATGAGAACACAGACATATTTCATACTAAGCAGAATACAGGTCATTTTCTGTAGTGAGTCAGATCTTCTGGTGTAGGGGAAAGACAGCAGGCTCTAGGGTTTCCTGGAACAGAGCCCCCTGGTTTCACGAAGAGGGAGTTTCTGAGAAGAAACCTTTTGCACTATGCACATTTTGGATCTCTCTGCCCCTGTAGATGAGAAGTGACATTTGATTGGTGAATTTGGGAAGGACTGCAGGGTGTATAAATCTCAGCTCTGCTACTTTCTTTATCCTGAGAGCTTCCTGTCTACAAGAAGCACACTCTCTGCTGCTGCTCTTGGGTCTTGTCCTTGTAAGGAAGGATGGCCCCATATAATGCTGCTTGCTGGGTTGGGCAAGTCTGCCTACTTAGTGGGATGATTTAGTACTATGTCATTCAGGATACCTTTTGAACCAACAGCTCCCAAATTGCAGTAAAAGTTAATTTCTTTTCTTTTTCTTTGCTTTCTTTTCTTCTTTTGAGACAGGGTCTACTCTGTCACCCAGGCTGGAGTGCAGTAGCAGAATCATGCTTACTGCACCCTGGATCTCTTGGATTTCTTTGATCCTTCCACCTTAGTCTCCCAAGTAGCTGGAACCATAGGCACAGGCCACCACACCAGGCTATGTTTTTTTGTATTATTATTATTATTATTATTATTAGTAGTAGTAGTAGTAGTAGTACAGATGGAGTTTTACCACGTTGCCCATGCTGGTTTCAAACTCCTGGGCTCCAGTGGTCTATCTGCATGTTTTGGCCTCCCAAAGCACTGGGATTATAGGCATGAGCCACCATGCCCCACCTAAAAGTTAATTCCTTGCTCATGTCACTGACAAATGTGAAAAGGGTGCTTTGCTCCATGCAGTCATTCAGGACCCAAGTTCCCTTCACTGTGTTGCTCTGGCATCTTCTAGAACAGTGGTTCTCAGCCAGGGATAATTTTGCCACAGAGGGGGCATTTGGAAATGTCTAGACACATTTTGGTTGTCACAGCTGGAGAGTGGGGAATGCTGCTGGCATCTAGTAGGTAGAGACCAGAGTTGCTGCTAAAGATCCTGTAGTATACAGGACAATCCCTACTAAAGAATTATCTGGCCTAAATGCCAGTAGTGCTGAAGTTGAAAAATCTTGTTCTTGGGCCTTCTTGGGTCATTCAACCAGCAGACGAAGGAAAAGACAGAGAATGGAGAATTATTATGTCAGAGAATTTTATGGATCTTACTGGTAAGTGACGTGTAATACTTCTGCCCACATGCTACTGGCCCCATGCAAGGAACAAGGCTGGGAACTGTGGTCTAACGATGGCCAGCAAGAAGAGGAAGCAGGCTTGCTGAGCATCTATCCATTCCCTGCCATAAGACCCGTTTGTCTCCACCTCTGACCTGTAAAGGTGCTGTTTTGGCCTCCATCTCGATTCTCTTTTATTTCTTAAATCATTCAAATTTAATCAGCCATGGATTCAAATACTGAGTACAGCAAACTGCTTTAACTCTGATCTTCCCTTTGATAGTCTACAACACAGAGTTAATACAACTGACCTCCCAGGGATTGTTGTGAGAGTTTCTCCTGCTCTATCTGCATTCTTAAAGGCCACGCCTCCTTCTTTCAACCGAAATAAGATTCTGAGGTACCCCATTCCAGAAAAGGAATTTTCATCCTGATCATGAAACTCAGTTCTCAAAGAAAGAAAAACAAATGTTTGCAGAATTCTGAGACATCTCGCAGTTACTCAGAAATTTTCTCTGAAAATAAAAATGACTACAGAAAAGAATCCTTGACTGAGGGGTAGGGGGCACTCAACTTCTAGTTCTGTTCCTGCCTCTCAATGGCATGTGTAGCCTCGAATACATTCCCTCCCTGGATCTTACGGCATGTGTAGCTTCAGACACATTCCCTCCCTGGATCTTATGGCATGTGCAGTCTCGGACACATTCCCTCCCTGGATCTTATGGCATGTATAGTCTTGGACACACTCCCTCCCTGGATCTTACGGCATGTGTAGCCTCAGACACATTCCCTCCCTGGATGTTAGGGCCCTTGTTACAAAGTGGGCAAGGTGAGTTTTCTGTAGCTCTAAGATCCAATGTAAGCTCATCTGTTGCTTGAATTTCCCTCTCCCCCACCAAACTAAACTCTTTCTTGGCATCAGTATGCACTTAAAGAACAAGATCCTGTTTGTAAGGGAAGGGCACAGCAGAGGTGGGTGGTTTAATGACCACCTCCTCTCTTGGGGAACTAGTTTGCAGAGGGAAGCCTTCATGAGGTTGTCATAAATGACTAGATCCTTATCCTGACTTCCTCAGAAGGCAGTCAGAGCAATGATTGATGTGGCCCATTTGGGCAAGGTTGGAAGCCCAAAAGAATGCTCACTGGCAGATCCGCTTGTAAAGTTTCACATTAACCACTATTATGTGGGCTGGGAGTCAGGGCCTTGGACATCCTTGCAAAGCTTGCTCAAGAGCCTCAAAGATGAGGTGGGAATTTGATGCCAGGTTAGAAGTGAGAGGTCAGTCCATGGGAATGAAGAGTAAAGGATACACTCTAGATAACAGTTCAGAGAGAGAAACTTCTAGAGCAAGGGTGTCTAATCTTGTCACTTCCCTGGGCCACATCAGAAAAAGAAGAATTGTTTTGGGCCACATGCAAAATACTAATGATAGCTGATGAGCTAAAAAAATAAATAAATAAATAAAAAAATAAAATCTCATAATGTTTTAAGAAAGTTTACAAATTTGTGTTGGGCTGCATTCAAAGGCATCCTGGGCCACATGTGGCCCATGGGCCGTAGGTTGTACTAGCTTGTTCTAGAGTTTCCTATGAGACCCTTACAAGGATTTTTTTTCTTCATCTCTCTCAGAACCTCGAGAATCCAGCAGGCAACATTAAAACCTACTCTAATTGACATGATGTGTACATATTTAAATATTTAATTACTTTGGTTAAGGGTAAATGATTGTGTGTTACAAATTACATTCATAGTAGAAAAACATTAGACATAAAAGAGTTTTCCATGTCTCTTTCATCCATAACACTGAGTGCTGAAAGGAGGAGCCAAAGAGGGAGAAAGAGTTTGAGGGAAGAAACCCTGAGACAAGACTCTGCTGCCTTCCCTATCTGGCTGTCCCAACTCTTAATTCTCCCCAAAGAGAAGTCATTAAAGATTTACTGTCTTAGCTTGACAGGCAGCTTGAAGCTTCTGGGCACATGGCTAACTCTGTCCACTTCCCACTTGGAAAGCTTCCTCTTCTTGCGAGGCCTGAGCCAGTCAGAAAGACTCCCTTTCTCCAGTTTGTTCTCCTGAGTTTCCTATCTGAGCAGGAGGTTGCCCTACAACTGCTAACAGTCGGGGTCAGAAATCACCTTTGGAGGCAGATAAACATTCCAGTATGCCTAATCTTCACTGAAGCTTTGAAGGAACCCCCCACCCCCACCCCCGCCGCTCCCTGCCCACCACCAGTCTGCACAAGAAGATAGGCCAGAAAAGGGATGGAAAGCTGTTACAGTCATTTCAGTAAGTGCAGTGTTTATAGAGGATAGACTCCCTTCTCACCCCACCCCTACTTCTCTCCTAACTTAATCTAAGTGGGAGAGGAAGTTCTGAGAGAGACTCGTAGAAATTGGCAGCACCTACAGGAAGTGAGGACAGGGAGAGGTTCATTTCCTGGTTAGAGGTTTGCTGATGTGCTGAATTTGCAGGCCCATCCCTATTAGAGCACAGTGGAACTTAGAGGAAAAGTTCTAGGACAAACTTAGCCTCTTCCAAATTCACTGGAATTTGAGAGCACATGTGAACCAGAGATTGGGATCTGCTGTTTCTTCTTCAAAAATAAAACAACTTTATTGAGGTGTAATAGGCATATTACACGTATTCAAAGTGTACCGTTTGGTAAGTATGGACATGTGTATATATGCCTGAAGCCCTCACCACAATGAAGATAGTGAATAGACCCATCATCCTCACTTTTATTTGGTAAAAGTTTTCCCCTTTGTGATTACTCCCCCATCTCACCCCCTCTTACTGTTCCCAGGCAACCATTGATCTGTTTTCTGTTGTTATAGATTAGTTTGCATTTTCTGGAGTTTCTTATAAA
Source organism: Saimiri boliviensis (assembly GCF_048565385.1). Classification (NCBI taxonomy): domain Eukaryota; kingdom Metazoa; phylum Chordata; class Mammalia; order Primates; family Cebidae; genus Saimiri; species Saimiri boliviensis. The sequence continues at coordinate 46,635,792 of NC_133459.1, forward strand.
TAGATCATACAGTATGTACTCTTTTCTCTCTGACTTCTCTCACTTGGTATAAATATTTTGGGATTTATTCATATTGCTGCTGTATGGCTTCTTCATTCCTTTTTACTGCAGAGTAGCATTCCATGGTATGTAAATACACCCATGCATTTAACCACTCACCTGTTGACGGACCTTTGAGTTGTTTTCAGTTTGAGGCTATTACAAATAAAGCTGTTATCAGCATTCATGTACAAGTCTTGTATGAACACATGTGCTCATATATTTTTAGTTGGGATAGTTAGATCATATGGTAGCTGTAGATCTTGAGATTGCCAAACTACTTTCTGAAGTGGTTCTACCATTTTACATTCCCATTAGAAGAGTATCAAGTTCAGATTCTCGCCAACACTTGGCATGATCAGTCTTTTAAATTACAGCCATCTTAATAGTTGTGTAGTGGCTTTGTGGTCTTAAAATTGCTAAGGATGATGAGCACCTTTTCATAAGCGTATTTGCCATTCATATCATATATATATTCTTTGGTAAAATGTCTCTTCAAATATTTTGTCTATTTTTTAATGGGTTGCCTGTCTTCTTTTTATTGAATTTGAGAGATCTTTATAGATTTTGAATACAAGTCCTTCATCAAATATACACTCTGCAAATATTTTCATCCATTCTGTAGCTTGTCTTTTCATTTTCTTAATAGCGTGTTTTGAAGTATAAAGGTTTAAATTTTGATAAAGTCCAATTTATCAAAATTTTCTTTTGTGGATTGAACTTTGATGTTGAATCCAAAAGACTTTGCCTATCCTAAGGTCACAGAGATTTTCTCCTAAAAAGTGTTATAAATGTCTGATTTGCATTTAGATCTATAATTTATTTTGAGTTAATTTTTTATACATGGTGTGAGTTATGAATTGGACCCTCTCTTTCTGTTTTGTTTTGCTTGCTTATGTATATCCAGTTCTAATAACATTTATGGAAAAGACTGTCCTTCCTTTCCTGAATGGCTCTTAAATCATTGTCAAACATCAGTTGTCCATAAATGTGAATCCATTTATGGACTCTGTATTCTGTTCCATTGATCTATTTGTCTATTTTGATTCTAATGTCACACTTCGATTACCTTATAATAAGTCTTGAAATCAGGTAGAATTATCTCATCAACGTTGTTCTTTTTCAGAATTGTTTTAGTTATTCTAGGTCTTTTTTATGATCATATGAATTTTAGAATCAAATTATCAATTTATGCCAAAAGCCTGCTGGGATTTTGATGGGACTGCATGAATCTATAGATCAATTGGATAGTATTAAAATCTTAACCATGGTGAGTTTTTTGACCTCTAAACAAAGAACGTTTCCATTTATTTATATCTTTGCTTTCTCTCAGTGATGGTTTGTAGTTCTCAGTGTATAGGTGTTTCATATCTTTTGTCTGATTTACCCCTAATTGTTTATTATTTTTTAGTGAATGCTATTGTAAATATATTTTCAAATATTTTATTTTCAATAGTTTATACATGGAAATACAATTGCTTTTTATATATTGACCTTATATCATGCAATCTTGTTAAGCTTAGTTCTAATACTTTTTGCATATGCCATTATTTTCTACATAGACAGTCACATCGTCTGGGAATAAAAACAATTTTATTTACTCCTTTCCAAATTGTATTCTTTTAATTCTTTTCTTTCCTAATTGCACTGGCTAAAACAACCAGAACAATGTTGAAAAAAATGTTGAAAGTAGACATCTTTTTCTTATCCTTGATATTAGAGGGCCAAACATTTAATCTTTACTATTAAGTATAATGTTAACTATAGATTTATAAAATATATATATATATATTATACTTTAAGTTCTTGAGTACATGTGCAGATCTTGCAGGATTATTACATAGGTATACACATGCCATGGTGGTTTGCTGCCTCCATCCCTCCATCACCTACATTAGGTATTTCTCCCAATGTTATCACTCCCCAATCTCCCTATCCCCTGCTATCCCTCCCCTAGCTCCCCACCCACCAAAAGATCCCAGTGTGTGATGTTCCCCTCCCTGTGTCCATGTGTTCTCATTGTTCAATGCCTACCTATGAGTGAGAACATGTGGTGTTTGGTTTTCTGTTCTTGTGTCAGTTTGCTGAGAATGATGATGGTTTCCAGGTTCATCCATGTCCCTGCAAAGGATACGAACTCATCGTTTTTTATGGCTGCATAGTATTCCATGGTGTATATGTGCCACATTTTCCTTGTCCAGTCTATCATTGATGGGCATTTGGGTTGGTTCCAGGTCTTTGCTATTGTAAATAGTGCCACAATGAACATATGTGTGCATGTGTCTTTATAATAGAATGATTTATAATCCTTTGGGTGTATACCCAGTAGTGGGATTGCTGAATCAAATGGTATTTCTATTTCTAGATCCTTGAGGAATCACTACACTGTCTTCCACAATGGCTGAACTAATTTATACTTCCACCAACAGTGTAAAAGTGTTCCTATTTCTCCACATCCTCTCCAGCATCTGTTGTCTCTAGATTTTTTTAATGATTGCCATTCTAACTGGGTGTGAGATGGTATTTCAATGTGGTTTCGATTTGCATTTCTCTAATGACCAGTGATGATGAGCATTTTTTCATGTTTGTTGGCTGCATAAATGTCTTCTTTTGAAAAGTGTCTGTTCATATCCTTCGCTCACTTTTTGATTTTTTTTTTCTGTAAATTTGTTTTAGTTCTTTGTAGATTCTTGATATTAGCCCTTTGTCAGATGGGTAGATGGAAACATTTTTTCCCATTCTGTTGGTTGGCGGTTCACTCTAATGATTGTTTCTTTTGTTGTGCAGAAGCTTTTAAGTTTAGTTAGATCCCATTTGTGTATTTTGGCTTTTGTTGCCATTGCTTTTGGTGTTTTAGTCATGAAGTCCTTGCCTACGCCTATGACCTGAATGGTATTGCCTAGGTTTTTCTTCTAGGGTTTTTATGGTTTTAGGTCTTATGTTTAAATCTTTAATTCATCTGGAGTTAATTTTTGTATAAGGTGTAAGAAGGGAGTCTAGTTTCAGCTTTCTGTACATGGTCAGCCAGTTTTCCCAACACCATTTGTTAAACAGGTAATCCTTTCCCCATTGCTTGTTTTTGTCAGGTTTGTCAAAGATCAGATGGTTGTAGATGTGTGGTATTACTTCCAAGGCTTCTGTTCTGCTCCATTGGTTTATATCTCTGTTCTGGTACCAGTACCATGCTGTTTTGATTACTGTAGCCTTGTAGTATAGTTTGAAGTCAGGTAGCATGATGCCTCCAGCTTTGTTCTTTTTGCTAAGGATTGTCTTGGCTATGTGGGCTCTTTTTTGGTTCCATATGAAGTTTAAGGTGTTTTTTTCCAGTTCTGTGAAGAAGGTGAATGGTAGCTTGATGGGGATAACATTGAATCTATAAATTACTTTGGAGAGTATGGCCATTTTCACCATATTGACTCTTCCTAACCATGAGCAGGGAATGTTTTTCCACCTCTTTGTGTCCTCTCTTATTTCCTTGAGCAGTGGTTTGTAGTTCTCCTTGAAGAGGTCCTTCATATCTTTTGTTAGTTGTCTTTCTAGGTATTTGATTCTCTTTGTAGCGATTGTGAAAGGGAGTTCACTCATGATTTGGTTCTCTGTTTGTCTGTTACTGGTGTATAGGAATGTTTGTGATTTTTGCACATTGATTTTATATGCTGAGACTATGCTGAAGTTGCTTATCATCTTAAAGAGATTTGGGGCTGAGACGATGGGGTCATCTAAATATACAATTATGTTGTCTGCAAATAGAGACAATTTTTGTTGACATTCCTTTTCAAATTCAGAAAGTTTTCTTCTATTCCTAGTTTGTTGAGACCTCTTATCCAGATTTATTGGATTTTATAAGGTTGTTGGATTTTGCTAAATGCTTTTTCTTGCCTCTATTGATATAATCATATGGATTTTTTTTCAATGTGTTAAAATGGTGAATTATACTGAGTTTTCTTAAAAAATTAATTGTGGTAAAAAAAACCCATAACAAAAATTTGCTATATTAACCATTTTTAACTGTACAATTTATTAAGTATATTCATATTATTGTGGAAAAGATCCCCAGAACTGGCACACTGATTTCTGAAAGTTAAGCTTACCCTGTATTCCTTGGAAAACCTCCACTTTACCATTATATATATATATATATATATACACACACACACACACACACGTATTGGATTTGATATGTTAAATTTTAATATGGGTTTTATTTGCAAAAATTTTGTTAAAACTTTGTATCTATGTTTTTGAAAGATATTGGCTTGTCATTTTCTGGTGATGTTATTATCTGGGTTCAGTGTCAGAGTAACACTGGCATCAAATAATGAGTTGGCGTGCATTCCTTCTTCAGTTTTCTGGAAGAGTTTGTGTAGAAATATTGTTATTTCTTCTTTTAATGTTTGAGAGAATTCATTAGTGAGGAAACGAGTTTTCTTCGCTAGTGGGGAAGTTTTTGTCTATAAGTTATACTTTATTAGCAGATACAGAGATGCTAAGGTTATTTATTTGTTTTTGACTATGATTTCATAATTTGCGTTTTTAAAATAATTGGTTTGTTGAGTTGTCAAATTTGTAGGTATAACATTGCTCATAATATTCTCCTATTTTTTAAATATAAGAGAATCTGTGGTGATGGCACCTGTCTCATTCCTAATTTTGTAATTTGTGTCTTTTTTCATTTTTCCCCTTATCAACTTGGCTGGAGGTTGGTCAAATTCATTGCTCTTAAAAAAAAAAATCAGCTCCTGTTCTGTTGATTTTTTACCCCTACTATTATACTGTTTTCTATTTCATTGATTTCTGCACTGAATTTTATTGTTTCTTTCTTATGTTTATTTTGCCATTATTTTTAATTGCTATATCTTCAAGTTAGCCAATCTTTTCTCCTGCCATATTTAATATATCCTTAATTCTACTCAGAGTATTTTTCATCTAAAGATATTGTAGTTTTCATCTCTGGGTTCTATTTGAGTATTTTTGAAATAACCCATGTCTCTACTTAACTTTTCAACATATAGAGAACAATTATAATAATTATTTTGACATCTTAGCCTGACAATTTTAAATCCGTTTCAGTTCTTGGACTGTTTTGATTGATTGATTATTCTCTGTGTGTTTTCTTGCTCCTTTGCATGCCTGATAATCTTTGACTAGGTGTCAGAAATTGTGACTTTTACCATACTGGGTGGTGAATCTTTTTGATTTTTATAAATCTTCTTGAGCTTTGTTCTGGGATGTGTTAAGTTACCTGGAAATTGTTTCATCTTCTTGGGTCTTGCTTTTGTGATTTGTTTGGCATATCTGAGCAATCTAGGGCTAATTATTCCCCAGCACTGAGCAAGATCTTCTGGAATACTCTACCCAATGCTCATAAATTATGATTTCTTTCAGCTGTCAGGGGCAAATATGCAATATTCTGCGTGTGCATCAGACAATGTTCTTTAATCTTTTCAAGTTATTTTTTCTCCATCCTCAAGTGTTATTTCATATGCATGTGCTAATCAGGACTCTGTCGAATATCAGAGGGGGATGCTTTGCAGATCTTCAGGGCTCTTTTTCTGTACATCATTTTCCTTTTATTACTTTGTCCATTCATGAACTCTAGCCCTCTGTTTCCCTAACTCGCAGCCTTATCACCTCAGTTCAAGGATCTTACTGGGCTCCACTTAGACTTTCTCCTCTGCCCCATATCCTGGATATTCTCTGAAGGCAGCAAGCTGAGGCAGTCATAGGACTTACCTAGTTTGTTTTTTGTCTCTTAGGGAGTTACTATCCTTTGTTGTCTTAGGGTCTTAGGTCTAGTGTCTTGAAAATGGCTGTTTCTGACATTTTATCTTTTTTTTTTTTTGGAAGGCAGGAGGGTAAATTAAATACTGGTAACTCAATCAAGGGCAAAAGTGCAAATCTCCTGGCATCCAATTCTTACATAGATTTCTGATGTCTGGAAGCATGGAGGAGCAACACACTTCTGAAGAGAGAGCAGGTACTCCAGTGAAGTTTTCCACAAAATAAAAAAATGCTATGCTCTCTGTCTACGTCACCAACTTCCCTTCAGCCCTTGGGGAGTGTAGAAGACCTTCATGTTCATCAGGGCTCCATTTTAAGGAGAGAACAGAAGTTGGAGGATAAGGTGGAAGTTCTGATTGCTGTGGACCAGGTAAGGTGACATCCCGCCAGTGGGGAAGCTGGAGCCACAACTGCTAATAGGATGAAGGGAGTCACAGCTACCCCTCTGTGGGTTCATCAGTGATGGAGGGGTCTGGCATAAAGATGAACATCTACCTCCAAAACCATATAACTCCAAATACACCTCATTTAATAGGGACCAACATATTGTCAGAGGCCACCAGCAACAGAGGGAAGCAGGTAAAGCCAATGTAGGATCAGGAGCTGCTCTCCACCAATGACAAACAGCCACTTACTTAGAGTGACCTCTGTTATCCCTCTTATTTTCCCTTCTTCCCTCAACATGAAAGGCACTAGACCCAGAAAAGAAAGGAGAAAAATAGAAGACAAGATCACAACCCCTTCTCGCTCCTTTTTTTTTTTTTTTTTTTTTTTTTGAGACAGTCTTAGGACTACAGGCAAGCACCACCACACCTGACTAATTTTGTATTTTTTGTAGAGACAGGATTTTGCCATGTCTCCTTCCCACTCTTGTAACTTGAGGTATGAGTTTGGCAAACACTGAAGCAAGATGAGGAAATGCTTTTGAAACTGGATATGAGATGGAAGTTGTGAACTAGACCAGACTAGACTTTTGGTAACTGATATTGATGGGAAAGCAATGGGATCTACCCGGAGATATCATTAGAAAATGAAACTGACAGATAGTACAAATCATGGTTAACGGTTGTGACTAAGTAAATAAGCTGAACTCTTTATACCTATACCCCAGTGGATTGAGCTTCTCTATAAACTGGTTACATCTGATACTGATGGATCTGCTAACAACTGCTGCTAAATATTGAGAGAGGTACTGTGCTCAGTTCTGTACACACACTATGTCATATGCTCTTTACAGCCTATAGGATAGGTACTAGTTTATTTCCCCCATTTTGCAGGTGACAGAAACTGAGGCACAACCGACTTGTCTAAATCTAGAGTATAGAAATTTCACATGTATCTCTCCAGTTCACAGAAAGCATTATTCTCCTTAACCAGTTTGCTCTTACCTTTGATATTTTTCCAAACATTTTTGCTTATATTCAGTGTTTTCCATTTCTCTAAGCTGTGTTGTGTCAGTCTGTCTCTTGATGAAGCAAGGCAGTTTAAATGCTGGAACGGAGGGGAATGAGGAAGGGGAACACTATGTGAAACTGTTTGACACAGATGAAATGTTGGATCAGAACACAGAACTACATCCAGGTGAGAGGCATCAAATAAATCACTTAAACTCTTTGGGCTTTTGTTTCCTTATATGTTTTTATGGGCATCATGATAGTGCCTACTTCACTGGGCTGACGCTGGGAATGAAGTGTGAATACAGACAAAGCCATTAATGAGTGTCTGGCACATGGTCTGCCCTATCCAAGGATTAACCATGGTTATTATCTGTCCTTTATGACCACTTAAGTTCTCTTCACCACTGAAAGAAAAAGTCCAAATGAACCCAAACATATGTGTTCCTTTTCTCCTCCACATCCTCGCTGCCCCTCCTTCATTACTTTATCTCCATCACCACCCCAAGAAATTAGATCTTTGCATAGCAGAAAACACTTTTGCGGTTCATTAGAGAAAGAACGGGACTTTTTTTGCTATTCCAAGAGAGAACCCACATTCGACACTGACTTTCCACCCAGTTTTTCTCTCTTTTGAGATGGAGTTTTGCTCTTGTTGCCCAGGCTGGAGTGCAATGGTGCAATCTTAGCTCAGCGCACCTCCGTGTCTGGGTTCAAGCAATTCTCCTGCCTCAGTCCCCCAAGTATCTGGGATTACAGGTGAGAGCCACTACGCCAGGCTATGTTTTTTTTTTTTTTAGTAGAGACGGGGTTTCTCCGTGTTGGTCAGGCTGGTCTGGCACTCCCAACCTCAGGTGATCCGCCTGCCTTGACCTCCCAAAGTGCTGGGATTACAGGTGTGAGCCACTGCGCCCGGCCTCCACCCTGTTTTTCTAAGTACACCTCTGGTTACATTGCTGGAGGTGTTGGAGTGAGGATTTAAGCCCAGCTATGTCTGACAGCTGGTTACACAGATGAGAAATCCCAGAGTCCTCTTCCACCCGTTGCAGTGAGCTGCCTGGACCGTAAAAGGTACATCCCTGCAGTACCTTTTATGTACACCAGGTGGCAGGTGCTGCTTCGGAATCGCAGGTGCACTACAGGTGGATCTGAGCTCGGAGCTCACCTGGGAAATTACTAAAAGCACAATGCCCAGACTCCTCACCCGAGATTTTGACGCCGTGGGTTTGGTGTGGAGCCCAGGCATATGTAATAAAGCCCTGCTGGTAATTATGATTCAGCTTGATGCAGGGATCTGCGTTTGGAAGTCGCTGCTTCAGGGTGTTCCAGAGAATGGCAGCCTCACACCAGCATGAAGCGTTTAACTGTGCAGCACAAATCAACAGCCTGCGCTCCTAGAATTCAGGGGGAGATTTTGCAGCGTGTCAGAGTTGAAAAGGATTTTGGGCTCACTGAAGAAGCATTCACGACGAGGAGCCTGAGACCAGACAGAATGCCCACGACAGCCCGAGCTACAGTGCAGGTCTCCTCCCTCCTCCGCAGCCCGTTGACCGCGGCTCTCCGTGGTTATAATGCTGTCAATTTCCTGCTAGCCCGAGGATCTGAAAGTACTTTTTGGGAAGCCACGGGAAGGACCTTACTCCCTGAGTCAGTACCTTCAGCTGCTGTTGGAACAACTCCAAGCCTCAAATAATTCAAAACTGTGTGAAATGGGTTTTTGCCTGAATTAGGGTTCACACCCAGTGGCCTGTGCCCAGAAGCCATGTCTTAATGGCGCGGCCTTCCTGCCATCCGTGACTGCGGGGATGCTCACCCCTGTCTCCCAGCCCTGGTGTGTCCCCAGCCCTGTGCTCCAGTCTCCTCACAGTCCTTGGGCATATCAAAATGTCTCCGAGCCTCCATTTCTTCTCTGTGAGACAAAGGTGAGGATTACATGAGAAAATGTTCAGCATTTCTGTAACTCTTGAAGAAAAACTAGGGCTGGCTGGGCGCGGTGGCTCACGCCTGTGATCCCAGCACTTTGGGAGGACAAGGCTGGTGGATCAGCCGAGGTCAGGAGTTCGAGACCAGTCTGGCCAACATGGTGAAACCTTGTCTCTACTAAAAATACAAAAATTAGCCGGGCGTGGTGGCAGGCAACTGGTAATTCCAGTTTTTAGGGAGACTGAGGCAGGAGACTTGCTTGAATCCGAAAGGCGGAGGTTGCAGTGAGCTGAGATTGCACCACTGCACTCCAGCCTGGGCAATAGTGTGAGACTTTATCTCAAAAAAACAAACAAACAAACAAACAAACAAACAAACAAAACCCTAGAGCTTAGTTGTCCTCTGTACTCTTTCAACACTTTTAAGTTGGACTCTAGCTTTGCAGAGGCTAAGGCCCTCAGAAAATCTATAGCTTAAACCCCTAACTTTATACAAGGGCAAACTGGGCCCAGAAGGCTGAATGATTTACAGAGGGAGTTTCTATGAGAGGAGGATTGGCAGGCAGGTTTCCCAATGTCCAGTCTTCAGCCCTTGCTTCCATGTCACAGCCACGCAGTACTGAGGCCTCTTCAGTGGAGCCTCTAACTGTTATTATTCCGAATAGTCCTGATGCTAACTGGTGTCTTCCCCTTCCTCCTTTAATCAGCATTTAGTGAGCACCTGTTTTATCTTCTGCCCTATACTTGGTTTCTGTTAGAGAACCTTCTCTTACCTACAATAAGTACTAAATCAATCTCTGATGGCGGTTTAATTATTCACATTTATTCATATATTTAGTGATACCCACTTGCTTTGTGCTAAATCCTCTTTAGGGAGGCCGTGAGGAACCAAAGAGGAGCAGATAGTGACATGGCCCACGATGCCTGTAAGGAGTTGGCAGAGTTTGGGGTGAGGGGAGTCTGCGCATGTGTGGGAGAATCAGCATTCCGGAGAAGCTATAGTGCACGTAAGTACTGCTGTGTGCACCGTCGTGGCAGGAGGCCACTTTGGTTTGGGGCTGGAAGTCTGAGAAGTCAGACCTTGCACTTTCTCAGCATAAACCCTTGACCTCCCTTCTCCTGTAACCTCTCTCATAACTAGATCCGCAGGCTTCTGTCCTGAACTTTCTCTTCTCACTCTATGTGGTCTTCCTGGAACATCATGCATCTTCCTGCCTCAATGATTGTCTAATTCTTGATGATTTGTAAATCTGTATCTCCAGAGGAAACTATTTCTCTGAATTTAAGACCTTTACATCCTCCTGCTTCCCAAATGTCACTGATTACATAGCTTGAGTGTTACTTGTACAGAACTGAACTTGTCTCCCTTCCAACTGCTTCTCGGTGAGCTCAGAAACCTGGAAGTGGTCCTTAGCTCCTCCCTTTTCTTTATTCTTCCACCATCCCAGTAATCACCAGATTCTCTGAACCCCAGAATCCTGGAAATCTAAACAGCTCTGTCACAGATTTCTTTCTCTCCAACCCACCTTTTCTGCATTGTCAATCTCTGGGTGCAATCAAGATTCACCTGCATTTTTGTAATGACTTTTCACCCAACTGTTCTTCCCATTTGGGTCATGCTCACCTATCAGTCCTTTAAATTGAACCCAGAGAAGTCTTCTTAGATAAAATAAAACCAACGAAGCTCCTCCATCACCTGCAGCTCTTAGAGTGTCTTCCTTCTGTTCCCAAACTTCATACTCCTGTTAGAGGCTTCTGCAACCTGTGCTAGGATTGAATTGTGTCCTTCAGAAATGTACATTCAAGCTCTAACTCCTCCTGCCCCAGAACGTGAGCTTATTTGGTAATGGAGTTGTTGAAATGTCATTAGTAAGATGAGGTCATGCTGGAGTTGGGTGGGCTCTTAATCCAGCATGACTGGAATCTGTATAAGAAGAGGGAAATGTGGACACAGACACAGGCATAGAGGGGGGACAGCCATAGGAAGTGGAGGCAGAGATTGCAGTTATGCTGCCACATGCCAAGGAACACCTGGGGTTGCTTCCAGAAGCTGGAAGAGGCAAGGAAAGGATTCTTCTTTCCAAAAAGGCTTTTGAAGGAGCATGCCCTTGCCAATACCTTGATTTTGGATTTCTAGCCTCCAGAACTTCGAGACAATATGTTTCTGTTGTTTTAAGCCAGCCAGTTTGTGGTAATTAGTTACAGCAGTCCGAGTAAACAAACATATACTCATGATCCAAATACCAACTATCTTTCCAGTCTCGTCTGCAGTCACGTGCCTCCATTCACCCTGCTATCAGAATGCTGAATTATGTACTGCTTTTGAAACACACCGTATGGGCCAGGCGTCATGGCTCACGCCTGTAATCCCAGCACTTTGGGAGGCTGAGGCAGGTGAATTGCCTAAGCTCAGGAGTTCAAGACCAGTCTGGGCAACACAGTGAAACCCCGTTTCTACTAAAATACAACAAATCAGCAGTGTGTGGCAGTGTGCGGCTGTAATATCAGCTACTTGGGAGGCTGAAGCAGGAGAGTTGCTTGAACCCAGGAGGCAGAGGTCGCAGTGAGCCGAGATCGTGCCACTGCACTCCAGTCTGGGCGACAGAGCGAGACTTTGTCTCAAAAAGCAAACAAAACAAAAACACAACAAATCAAAACAAAAAAACCCCACCGTGCACCTGCATGCCTTTGCTCACACTGGGCTCTGGTGGAAGGCTCTTCCTCTTTTCTTCTTGCCCACCTTCTCCACAGATTCTTCCTCCTGCTCCTTCAGCACCAGACACGTGAACAACGATGACTTGTTCTGGCCTCCTTGAGAGCAGGACACCTGCTTCTCTCTCCTCTATCCTTAGCGCTTTAGCACTGGAGCTGACCTAGCATAATGCTGCAAGAATGGATTTGAGTTGAGTCGCATGTTCTTCTACAGGTCATGATGTCGGGGGGTGGTGGGATTCCAAACCCTCATTCCTCCTTCCTCCCTGGACTTCCAAAGAGGGTGTCACCCTGCTTTCACCACCCACTAAAAGCTAATTAACCACAGGGCATGAATTCCTCTAGGAAACCTCCAAACTACCAACTCCTTCTCCCTCATGCCGTTGCCCAGGCTCTCGAACGGGCTCAAAGGAAGGGGAGGCGGACACAAGGATTTCGCATATTTCTCTGAGGCTAACGCCTAATCACTGTCTCTGTTCAAATGAAAAATGGGGAAAACACTAGCTAACTCTTGTTTAGTGACCCCAACCCCACCCCTTTAAAATAAACACTATTTTCAATTAGGAAGATTTGTCACCGGGGACAGTAATTCCGTGTCCTACCAAAACAAACACAGTTGTAATTAGTTTTATCCAGGAAGAAAATTAACTCTGTTTATCTTAGCATAATTAATCATTGACCTCTTTCTGTCCAGGCAGCTTGGGGGAGGGCATGGGAGTGCGGGGTTGTGATCTACAGCACAGGGGCGTTCCGGGCTTCATCTATCTCTCGTCCTGGTTACACAGCTGTCTGCATGAGTTATTGGACTTCATATTCCCAGCCAAGAGTTGTGGAGCTGCCTCAGGGCTAGACTTGGAGAAAGCACTGAATAAGGCTATGGTTGTATGGCTTCAGTCTGTGGAGACTTATAGATGAGCACGTGTCAGATGGGCATGAGGCACACGGCTGACACTGAGTTCTGCTTGGCTCCTGTCATGCCCTTCACCTTGACCTCAACAAGTCTTGAGAAAGCGGAAGGCTCCTCAAGCAAAGGCCTTGGTTCTTGGTTATGGAAGAGAGGTTGCTGCTGCAGCGAGGAGGGACAGGCTTTGCGATTATGATCTGGGTGTCCGTCCTGACTGTGACATCCTCTAGCTACATGACTTTGGGGATGATACCTTATCTTTCTGAACCACAGTATCTCCTAAGTGAAAAATAAACCAGGGTGTGTGTGTGTGTGTGTGTGCGCGCGCGCGTGCGTGTGTGTGTATGTGTGTATGTGTGCCAGGGTCAGGATTAGTAATATATATTCACAGGGATGAATAAGGATTAGAAGTGAGGTATGCTATGTCCCTAGCACAGGGCCTGGTACTAAATAGTAATTCAGCGAACACTGGTAGGTTGTGTGATTTTTGCACCAACTGGCTGAGGTTCCAGGGGTGGAAGGACACAGTGGATGTCTTCTCTCTTCACCTCTGGAACCCACAACTCATGGAGACCCTTGTGTGCTGGGCTCTGCTTTAGGCCCTGGAAATAAAACAGAAGGTTTAATCCTGACTCCTGTCCTTGAGCAGCTCACAGCCGCCTGGGGAGAGAGACACGTACCCAGATATTCGCAGTGTATTGTAACAAATGCTGAGCTGGAGACATGGGCATGAGATCCTCTAGTAAAGAGGCAAGCAGAGACTGAAGGGAGTCTGATTTCACTTGTTCTGAGCCGTTCAGTCAACATATAATTCCTCACTTAATCTTCATGATAACTCTAAAAATAGGCATGGGAGGGGTCTCAGGGACTGGGTAATTGAAGCTCACAGATGTGAAGTCATTAGACCCCAACTGCTTACTAGAAAATGGTGCAGCTGGGATGTGAATCAGATTTGTTTGACATGGAAGCCTGTGCTTTGTCAGTTTTCACCTTGGAGGTCCTGGCTGGCTTTTAATGACTGGTATTCTACCCCAGGACCTTGAGTCAGGGGTGTGAAAGCAGCAAGGCCCTGAGGGCTGGTGTCAGGATCCCCCAGAGTTAACACTGCAGCTTCTCGAACCTCGCCTCAGGTTCTTCCATATGAAAACCTCTTGCAGGAGGATAATTTTAAGCAATTAGAATCCCTAAGGTGATTCTTATGTTCTCACTATCTGTTATAATCATAAAAAACTACCTTTTGTTCATGATGTTGAGATGGCTCCCACACCAGTGCGTACAGGTGGGTGGGAAGAGCATGTCCTCTAGGTAAGGGGAAAAGAGTACCGTGAAATCAAGGAGGCCCACATCCTGAACTGAGAGGGATGAAGAGGGGTGGTGGATGGGCCAGGACCCCTTGAGAGTATTCTAAAGAGCTCACACGGGGTGAGTGTCTCTGGCTGCCAGAGGCCAAGTGGTGGACCAGGTACCTGCTGGGAGCACAGGCCACTCACTTCCTGTCCACAGGCTTAAAACAGAGGGTTCAGAAGCAGGAGAGAGCTGCATAGGTCCTTTCTTGAAGCAGGAGAGGGCTTCAGGCTGGGAGGCAGCACCTTCTGCCCGCTGTAGACAGGGAGCAAGGCAGCCTTTATTGATTCCCAGGTTGCTGGCAGGATGTGGGGCTTTTGTCCTCTTAGATCTGGAAGAAAACTGGAGCCAGGAAGAGTCGGTTTTGGGTGCTGGAAAAGAATCCAAGGAAGGAGCAAACACAGCCTCTGAGGACACTGAGGCTGGTTTTTCCAGGCCGTGGTGATGCCTGGCCCTACAAGAGTGCTCACTCAGATGGCAGGCCCTCCGCACGTCCTGGGATGGAGAGAGACAGTGAGAGGGGCAATCATCAGAGGCTGAAGAATCAGAGCTGTATTCTATGTCCCACCTCTGCCTCTGCCAGTGACAAGCTGTGCAAACTTGGAAACCTTTTTTTTTTTTTTGAGATGGAGTCTTGCTCTGTTGCTCAGGCTGGAGTGCAGTGGCATGATCTTGGCTCACTGCAAACTCTGCCTCCCGGGTTCAAGTGATTCTTCTGCCTCAACCTCCCAAGTAGCTGCTATTATAGGTCCCTGCCACCATGCCTGGATAATTTTTGTATTTTTAGTAGAGATGGGGTTTTGTCATGTTGGCCAGGCTGGTCTCAAACTCCTGACCTCAGCTGAACTGCCTGCCTTGGTCTTCCAAAGTGTTGGGATTAGAGGTGTGAGCCACTGCACCCAGCTGAACTTGGAAACCTTTTTTTTCTTCCTAGCTCAGTTTTCTCAAATGTAAAATGGGAATAACAACATGTACCTTGTAAGACTTTTGTGAGGGCCTAACTGTGTTATATACATTATCTCATTTAATCTTCACAACAGCCTTTAAAATAGGGATATGATCATTCTCAAATTTATGGGTGAGGGAGAGCGAGGCTATCCAGATGTCTTGGCCAAGATTACCCAGCATGAGTGGCAGAGCCAAGATTTAAGCCCAGTTCTGTCTGATGCTAGACCCTTTGCTTTAACCATATTCTGTAATGTATCTTTTCTAGGAATGAATGAATGAATGTCCTCACATGTCATCATGCAGCCTCTGAGGTGCCTCTGACAACCATAATTGCCTCCTCATGAATACAGGTCCTCCTGTGACTCTTCTTGCCACAGCCATGGGCCTTGCTGTCCTGGCTGGGAACAGTTTTCATCTGATCTGAGGCTTCTCATTGCTGACGGTGCTGAAGGCTGTGGGACACAGTGGTTTCAAGCTCAGGCTCTGGAGTCAGTCAATCTGGGTTTCAGTATTGCCCAGTAAGCTGTTGAGTGGGAGGCCTCCCGGTGAGCAGGCACTGTATGATAACGGGGTTTCCCAGGATTCCAGGTTTCTTGGGGGCACACAAGTAGGCCAAAGAGGATCTGGGAACCTCCTGGAGAATTGCCTGGTACTGTCCCCTCCCCAAGAGGCTGCAGCCAAGAGAACAGAGGCCACGTCACGGGGGCTCATGATGGAGTCTGGGCTTTGTGGGAAAGGAAGTGGGGAGGGTCTCAGAAATGTTTTTACAATGTAAAATCTTCCATTTAGAGCTTTATATGCAGGATTTAATCAGCAGGAAATTTGGACAGGACTCATTTTTCTCATTGCTGCTGTAAGCAGCTGCCTGGACTGCCTCCTCTGTGGCTTTGTTAAGTTCAGCAAACATATATTGTGCACATACTGGGTGCAGGCACTTTGCTGGGGATACAGGGATGAAATGAGGACAGTGACCATGCCTGAGGACAGTGCCCTGAAGCTGGATGCCAAGGCCATCTGTGTGAGTGTGTCTCTCTTCATGTGTTTGTATCTGGGTGTGTGTGTTCTCTGTGTCTCTGTGTGCACCTGTGTCTTCGTATGTGTGTTTCTGTATTTGGTTCTGTGTGTGTGTCTATATGTGTATGTCTGTGTCTATGTATGTGTGTGTCATTGTGTTTGTTTCTGGGTTTGTCTATCTCTGCGTGTCCCTGTATACCTGTATCTCTGTGTGTCTGTGTGTATGTGTATTTGTGTGTGTGTGTGTGTGTGTGTCTGGATGTGTCGGTACGTATGTCTCTGGGTGTGTATCTATCTGTATGTGTGTGTATTAAGAGGGAGGGAGAAAGAAAGGGAGCCACAGAGGGGTCAATGTATCCTCATTCACAGCCTTGGGAGGAACCAGTCAATCTACCTACTGGGCAAGACCTACTCTGGTGGTGCCCGGTTGACAGTGGGAATGTCTTTTCATTTGAGAACGGGTTTTCATCTCCTGGAAAAAGAATCCAGGACTTGGAGTCTCAAGAAATGGGGTTTTTTTTTTTTTTTGGTGATTGAGAGAGCTGAGCCTTGTGGGTGCTGGCTGACAGGTAGATATCAATCTGCATGTTGGGGATAGCCATGGGGAAGAGGCAGAGGGAAGCACAGCAGTGAGCAGGGGGCTTGTGGAAACAGTCTGCCTTTATGCTCAAGCCCCAACTATAAATACCTAGTCTAAGGGAGCTCAGTCTTTTGTTTGTTCATAAAAAACCAATCTGGGAACCAGAGGTGCACAGGAAAGAGGAGGCCGACCTGCTGCTCCCGGGTTGCTGTGATCTTGGTGTTGACAAGTGTGTTACGGTTCATAGCATAGCACAAACCTCAGAGAGTCCCCTTGCCCTCACCGGGGTCACCACACCAAACCAGTTATCTTCAGGTGTGAGGGTCAAAAAAAAACTGGAGATCTTGCCAGGGTGGGCAGAAGTTTCTTGGTTAAAGTCTGAAGGAGAGAAGACTCGGGGGCCTCTCTCTGGCTCCAAATCTCTGAAGGGCCAAAGGCAGAAGTGCTGGGGCAGAGTTGAGTTTTCACTTAGAACAGGGACAGCCTGACAGTGGCTGCCTTATGTGGCAGTGAGTTTCAGGCCTGGGAGTAGTCAATAGAGGCCCAAGGACTACTCACCAGTGGGGCCAGGCAGCCGAAGAGGGGTGGGGAGGGCAGAGCAAGGACCCTGCCGCTCAGTGTGGGCTCCTGCCTCAGATCCCCTGACTGAGGGATCATCTGGTGAAGAATTGGTGACAGACAAGGCCATTTGAGGCAGTGTTCATCATATCCCTGGAACATGTAAAAGCGACAACTTAACATCTATAGGATGGTCCCTGCAGGAGAGGCTACATCACCAATTGGTACCCACTGTGGAGGGCAGATGCTCTGCAGCTCAGGTCTTCCCTGTGTGATGCGGCTTTTCAGGAAGAGGAAAAAGAATAGGATGAGAATGAAAGAAAGCAGGGAGGAAAGGAAGGGGAGGGGCCCGCAGAAGATGGAACTCCCTGTTGATTGGGCACTTGCTCTGTTCCAGCACTATGTACTTGGCCACATTGGATCCTGGCACAACCTTCTGTGGTTGCTTTACAGGTGATGGTCCAGGTGAACTGTCAGCCAGTATGGCCCCAGGTGTGCCTGCCTGTGAAGCCTGTCCTATCCGGAGTACCCCCCAGCCTCCTTCAGATGGGCAGCATGGCGGCTCAGGCCTGAAAGGTTGCTCAGAGGTCATTTCTTACAGCCCTCGCCCACTCCCTGCAGGCTCTGCCTCCTGTGATCCACTTGCCCTCTGCTTGATTTGTCCAATCTGTGGATTTATAGAAAGAAGAGTGGGGTGCTTGCCTCCCTCCTGTGGTTACAGCAGTCAGAAGCTGTTGCTTGCAGGAGGCCTTGCCTTTTAGGAGTGCTAAGAAGATCACCACACTGGAAAAGATTTGGCAGAGCTAAGACACAGAGGGATATTCCAGGAATGGGGTTCTCTGGCACATAGTAGCTGCTCCACACAAGTCTAATGAATTCGTGAATGATGTAGAAACCTGGAGACGGGGTGGGCCATTGAGGGGAAAAGGAGGCAAGGCCAAGAGATGCTAAGGCACGGCATCAAATCCGGAAGGGGCCAGCTGGGGCAGAACACCCGGGTTCTGGGGCCCGCTCTCATCATCCCTGGGAATCCTGCACCCACTATCTCCCCTGCGGGGCTCCAAGCCCCCTGTGCAATCATGGAGTTGATGTTAATGGGTGATGCTCCCTCTAGGCTGAACTTATTAATCACCTTGGAGGTTTTGAAAAATGATAACTGGGCCCTATCATTACAGATTGTGACTTAGTAGGTCTGAGGTAGGGCCTGAGAAATTTTTTTTAAAGCCCCCCAGGTGATTCTGGAGTACTTCTGAGGCTGAGAACCAGGCGTAGGTTATTTTTCTGAATACTTCCAGCTCATATTACTCATAATTAAGAGATTTTTTTAAAAAATGACTAAATTAAATTTGTATTCTGTGCTAGTAGACGATGTTATTTCACCATTAGGACAATGGCTGATATTTGTCACCAATAAATCTGAAGATAGAGCTTGATGTTTGCATCCACAAGGTGATTCCCACCACAGGCAAGGGGAACGTGATTTATTCCCCAAGCCTCTAATGTCGTTATGCCTGTGTTATAAAGCAAGATGCACTATTGAGATGCGAATTAGTAACGGCAGTTTAACCTTCAAATTGCTATTTTGTTAAGGCTACCATGCTATTGTTTCAGTGCTTAAGAGTGCATTATTCATGTAGCAAACATGGAAAATCCATTGGGAGAGAAAGTGTAACGCACTCAAGAGATGATTCGAGGCCTCTGGACTTTGTCACATCCCTAAGAACTATTACTTCATTCCCTCCTCTGTTTGTTCTCTATTCTGTGCAAGAAAGTTAACACAGATGGGGGAAAAGAAAAAGGAAAAATAATCTGCAGCATGGGTAGCTACGGTTTAGATACATCACTTAGAGCAGCTGCTCCTATTAGACAAATCCAAAGGGCAAGCATTCGTTACACTGAGGCATTTCTCAGCTCTCTCCTTGCTGGGAACATATTTTAGAATCCTGAGTCGTGTCTGTGCTGGCAACCTTGGTTGGTCATGCTTCTCTGCTGTCTCTCCCTCCATCCTAACAGGCTCTGGCCTACCACTGTGTGAGCTAGAAAGGTTGTTAACAGCGCTAGCTCATAGAGAAGTTGCTAACTGGGCCCAGATGAGACTGTTGCCAGATGACATGAGCTCTGGGTTGGATTAGCAAGAAACCACTTGGAACTGTGTCAGCAATAAGAAGCACCATTGATTGAGTGCTACCACATACCAGATGTGATGCTGCACATGAGTAGTTTGACTGATTATCAGTCCAAGGCATAAAAATAGGTTATATCACTTTTGCTTTTCATTTAATTGCTCAAGGCCGATCTGCCAATGATGTCCATCTTCCTGGACTTTTTCAAGAATATTGTGTAATGTAAAGCATTTGGTGATGTTTCCAAATGTACTCAATCTGTTAGAGATCATCTAATCTGGATTGTTAGGAGGAAGAAATTGGCTTGGCTCTGTGCAAATGTATTTATTTATGAGAGAGGGTCTTGCTCTGCTGCCCAGGCTGGGGTGCAATGACACAATCTTGGCTCACTCTGCCTCCCAGGTTCAAGTGATTCTCCTGCCTCAGCCTCCTGAGTAGCTGGGATTACAGGTGCCCACCACTATACCTGACTAATTTTTTGTATTTTTAGTAGAGATGAGGTTCCACCATTTTGGCTAGGGTGGTCTCGAACTCCTGACCTAGGTGATCTGCCTGCCTTGGCCTTCCAAAGTGCTTGAGCCACTGTGCCCAGGCCACCCCTGTGCAAATTTAGCTCCCTCTCCCAAGTAGCCAAATCTTGGGATATTTTGCAAAGGATAATCTTTGTGAGCCTTAACGAATCCTGAGACAGCTGTTCCACATCTGTATAGTCTGTTTTCACACTGCTATAAAGATACTACCTGAGACTGGATAATTTATAAACCGAAGACGTTTAGTTGACTTACAGTTCCACATGGTTGGGAAAGCCTCAGGAAACTTATAATCATGGCAGAAGGCAAAGGGGAAGCAAGGATCTTTACAAGGTGGTAGGAGAGAGCAAGCAAGAGAGCCAGGAAGTGCTGCATTTCAAAACCATCAGTTCTCATGAAAACTGACTCACTTATCACGAGAACAGCATGGGGGAAACTGCCCTCATGATCCCATCTCCTCCCGCTGGATCCCTCCCTCAACACATGGGGATTACAATTTGAGATGAGATCTGAGTGAGGACACAGAGCCAAATCATATTAACATCTTAGTGTGTACCTTGTGGTCTTTTGTTTGCAGTAACTCAGAGATGCTACTGAAGTGTGCAGAGAAAAATAAAATGTCTGTTTAAAGGAGATAAAACTAACAATGTTTTCAGATAGAAGCCACTGACAGGTTCTCTTGTTTTGGAGCTGTAATCTCACTCTGTCACCCAGGCTGCAGTGCAATGACACAATCTTGGCTCACTGCAACCTCCACCTCCCGGGTTCAAGCAATCCTCCTTCCTCAGCCTCCCAAGTAGCTGGTACTACAGGCACATGCTGCCATGCCTTTGGACTCAGCATATGAAAAACTTGCTTACTGCCAGCCATTGACTATAGGGCAGGATCCATCAGGTGGTCATGACAAGTTTGCCCATCACTTAACGGGTTTCCAGGACCCAATTTCTCTTTTCTCCTTAGTATGAACAGACTTTAACAACATTGCAGTACTAGTTTCGCCTCTAGATGGCACTCACGTACTGTTGTAGCTTTTACTGCTTAGCTTTCAAAGGAACACAGCACTGGTTCTGTCCAGCG
This sequence comes from Saimiri boliviensis, assembly GCF_048565385.1. NCBI lineage: Eukaryota > Metazoa > Chordata > Mammalia > Primates > Cebidae > Saimiri > Saimiri boliviensis. Next base: position 46,656,718 of record NC_133459.1, read on the forward strand.
TTCTCCCAACTTCTTTGCGTTGCTTTTCTCTAGGTCATGGTGTCCACTTATGGAAAATGAGATGCCAGGGGGCAGACAGATTTTTATTTTATTATTAATTTATGCATGTATACCTTCTTTGAAGATAAAAATAATTTGAGGCTGAATGGCCAGTCTAGCATCCTGTATTATACATAATTGGGGGCATACAGCACAGATGCCCTTGAGACAGTCCTTCTGATGCAAGAGCAGCTTTTATTCTCTTTGGATCTTTGCACAGAGGGTCAGGCTTTGGAGTATGATTCTATGAAGGGACGAGATCCTGACACAGCTCTGCCCTGGGGAAAAGAACCGGTTTTGTCTCCAGTGACAGGCAGGTAGAGAAAACTTGTTTTCTTCAATTTTGTATTCATTACTTTTTGTTTGCTGTTAACTATTCTACTATTCTGAGACACAGCTAGGTAGACAGGATGGAGGTAAGGCACAGTCCTAAGCATGGTATTTAGGGAAGTCATGAGAAACTGTGAATTTGAAATTACCAGAGAGATGTGACAATCAATAAACTAGGAACATAGGAATTGGAGGTGAGGTAAGGGTTGGTAAAATAGAAATAATATCATCCCAGGTTTTCTAAGCTTGAAGAGGGGAGAATAGATTTGAGTTTGGGTTGAGAAATTTTAGGGGTGGGCCTGGGCTAGTTGAATTTTGAGATGCAGCAGAAGCATCTCTCCTTCTTCTGACCTTGCCCAGTATCTTATGACTATGTCTTTATTTAATAACTATCTGAGCACCTCTAGTATTACAGATATTAGTAAAGGCATTGGGAAAATGGCTATGGCTGATACAAACAAAACTTCTTTCCGTGAGCTGACATGTTATTAGGGGAAGTAAAAAACCAATAACAAAATCATTTCAGATGATGATAAATGAAATGCTATGAGGATGACAAGACAGAAAACCATAATAAAGAGTGATTGAGATGAGGTTCATTTAGATAGAGAAGTCATGGTAGACTTTTCTGGGGTGATGTTGGAGCTGAAATCTGAACAATGAGAAGGAACCATCTCTCTTTGATATTTGTAATTCCAAGGAAACTATGGCTAAAGGTAGTCAGTTCCCCTGGTAATATCCTAGAAAGGCTTGGGACTGTATGCATAAAAAAGAATGAGAATTAAAAGTAGGGGCCCAGTCAGGAGAATGAGTTGAAGCTTTGTACAGGTAAGTGCAAAGTTCCCATGTGCGGAATGGCCTTTAGGCAGTATTTATACCTTGGCAAAGCAAACCAAACAGGCCATAAGTTTGATTACATCAGACAAATAAAATAAAATAGAAGCTCCTTTTAAAAGATATTAAAGAAGCTATCTGTGTAAATCTAGGAGAGCAGGTGTAGCCACTGCCTACCTATGTAAAGCTTTCTATAATCTGGCATGTTTTTGAGGGAGAGGTGCTCTGGAAAGATGACTGGTTTCCTGGTAACTGATGAAGTTTGATTGCCTGTGAATCTCACTCACTTCACCTTTCTTTTTCCTCAATCTTAAATATATATTGGTAAAAATCATACTAAGATATTTGAGAAATTCAAGATTTAAAAAAAAAGCTAAAAGAAATAAAGATATGTTTAGAGAATAGGAGTACAGAATCAAACAGAAACAAACCCCAAATATCCGCCTTCTCTGCCAATAACATCAAAAATGTAACACAGTAATAAAGATGAAAGAATTACAACAAATTGTTGGAAATTAAAATTTGGATTATAAAAAATGTAATGGGAAATTGGGAAGATAAACTAAAGTCTTATTCACACAATGAGCAGGTAGCCATCTGCAAGCAAGAAGAGAGACCTCACCAGAACCAGACCATGCTGGCACCCTGATCTCAGACTTCCAGCCTCCTCAGAACTGCAAGGAAATACATTTCTGTTGTTGAAGCCATCCAGTCTATGGTATTTTGTTATGGTAGCCCAAGCTAAGACAGATGAATAGATGGAAAGTTTAATAGATAATTGGAATTCATAAAAAAAATTAAGTGGAATTTAGAAACTGAAATTAAGTCAATTGAACACAGCAAAACACCAGAAAGACAAGTAAATAAAAAGTATCCAAACTGAAGCACAGAGAAAGAATGCAAAACACATCAAGGAATGTAAATGACATGAGGGTCGTGGTCAAAGGGGCTAAAGTGAATGTAATAATCGCACAAGGAGAAGAATCGGGATAGTGAAGAAGGAATATGTGAAGAGATAATGGCTGAGAATTTTCCAATACTTTATATCAATGGAATCATACAATATGAATTTTTTCGTGTTTGGCTTCTTTCACTCAGCATGATTATTTTGAGATTCATCTCTGATGTTTTGTGTACCATTTATTTCTTTTTATTGCTGAGCAGTATACCATCGTATGTACATTCCATAGTTTATTTAATCATTCACTCACTGATGGGCTTTTGGGTTATTTCAGCTTTAGGTCCATTATAAATAAAACATACATATATATAATTTGTTTATGCAAATCTTTGTATAAATGTATCCTTCCTTTTCTCTCGGTTAAAAATCTAGGAGCAGCATGGCTAAATCATATAGTAGGTCTAGTTTAACTTTTAAAGAAACTGCTAAACTGTTTTACGAAGCAGCCGCGCAGCTGTACCATTTTACATTACTGTCAGTGACACAGGAATCTTCCACTTTCTCACCCAAACTTGGTATAGTCAGTCTTTGTGATTTTAGCCATTTTAATAGGCTCGTAGTGGTATCTCATTGTGGTTTTAATCAACATTTCTTCAAAGACTAATGATGTTGGGCATATATGCATTGCTTTGGTGAAGTGTCTGTTTAAATCTTTTGTACATTTTTTGTTAGGTGTTCTTATTATTGAGTTTTGAGAGTTCTTTATACATTTTATCCTTTATGAACTATATTCTTTGCAAATATTTCTTCTCAGTCTATAATTTGTTCATTTTTTAAATAGTGTCTTTTGAAGAGAAGACACTATTTAAATACTGTATTTTGAAGAGAAGATACTATGAAGTTTTTATGAAGTCCAAATAATTTTGGTAAAAAACTAGCAATATGAAATCAATTATCTTAAAATTTTAAGTGTATACTACAGCACTGTAGTGTACAGTAGATCACTAGAGCTTTTTCAACTTGCGTAACTGAAAACTACACCCAGTGAACACCAAGTCCCCATTCCCCTACGTTGTTAGCCTGTGGAAGCCATTATTCTACCTTCTGCTTCTCTGAGTTTGATTACATTTGATACCTCATAGTAATAGAATCATATACTATTTGTTCTTCTGTGACTAGCTTACTTCACTTAGAATAATGTCTTCAAGATTTACCTATATTGTTTCATATGACAAGATTTCCTTCTTTTCAAAGAATGAATAACATTCCACTGTATGAATATACTACATTATCCTTATCTGATCATCTGTCAGTGGACATTTAGGTTGTTTCCACATTTTGGCTACTGTGAATAATACTGCAATGAACATAGGAGTGCAAATCTCTGTTTTAAATTCTATTTTCAGTTCTTTTAAAAATGCCAGAAGTGGGACTGCTGGAACATACGCTAGTACTGTTTTTAAATTTTTTGAGGAACCTCTATATTGTTGTCCAGAGTGGCTGCACCGTTGACATTCTCACCAACAGTGCACAAGGATTCCAATTTCTCCACATTCTCTCCAACTCTTGTTATTTTCTGTATATGTTTTTTGTAATTGCTATTGTGACAGGTGTGTGGCAACATTTCACTGTGGTTTTGATTTTCATTTCCCTAATTATAGTGATGCTGAACATCTTTTCATATGCCCACTGGCCATTTGAAAAGACATTTCTCCATATCTTTGGAGAAATGCCTATTGAAGATCTTCGCCCACTTTTTAATCAAATTATTTGGGTTTTGCTTTTGAGTTATAGGATTTTCTTATGCATTTTAAATATTAACTCCTGTCAGATGTATGACCTGCAAATATCTTATCCCATTACAAAGACTGCCTTTTCACTGTTTATTGCATCCTTTGCTCTGCAGAACCTTTTTAGTTTGATATAGTCCCACTTATTTATTTTGCTTTTGTTGTCTATGCTTTTGGTGTCATATCCAAGAAATCATTGCCAAGATCAATGTCATGAATGTTTTTTATGATGTTTTCTTCTAAGAGTTTTATGGTGTCAAGTCTTTGTCTTTAATTCATTTTGAATTGATTGTGTGTGTGTGTGTGTGTGTGTGTGTGTGTGTGTGTGTGTGTGGTGTTAGATAGGAATTCAGTTTCATTGTTTTTCATGTCAATTTTCTCACCACCATATTTATTTATTTATATTTACATTTAGAGTCAAGGTTTTACTCTGTTGCCCAGGCTGGAGTGTGGTGGTGCCATCCTAGCTCACTGTAGCCTTGAATTCCTAGGTTGAAGTAATCCTTCTGCCTCAGCCTCCCAAGTAGCTGGGACTATAGTCATGTGCCATCATACCTGGCCAACATTTTTTTTTTTTTACTTTTTGTAGAGATTAGGGTCTTACTATGTTGCCCAGGCTAGCCTCAAACAATTCTCCTACCTCTGCCTCGCAAAGTACTGGGCTTACAGGCATGAGCCATTGTGCCCGTCCAACACCATTTGTTAAAGGGCCTATCTTAGAGTGGAGAAAAATGATTGAATAGAAGCCTACATCATTTGTCCTCTCCCTGCAGGAACACTAAATTATAACAACTGACTACATGTTAAAAGCACCATCACAAGAGCCAAAAGTCAAGTGAGTAATCACAGTGCCTGGTTTTAACTTCATGTCACTGAAGGAGACATTAAAGAGGGAAGGAAAGATAGTCCTGAGTTGGCAACACTACTCCTCTCCAATCTCCGGGGCAGTGTCTGTACAGCATGGACAATCTGTGCTTGGGAGAGAGAGAGCAGAGCAATTGTGAGGCTTGGCATTGAACTCAGTGCTGCCCTGTTACAGTAGAAAGCAGAATCAGGCTGTACTCAGCTGACATCCACTCAGGGAGGGAGTATTTCAGGCTATACTCATCTGTCATCCACTCACAGAGGGAGTATTTGCACTAGCTCTAGCCAGAGGGAATCACCCACCTCAGTGGTCAGAGCATGAGTTCCAGCAAGCCTCACTGCCAGCCTGGAGTGCTCTGGGGCCCTAAGTGAACTTGAAGGAGAGTCTATGCCAAAGGACTGCAATTCCCAGGCAAGGTGTAGAGCTGAGCTGAGCTCAGAGCCAGTGGACTGAGAGGGCATGCAACCTACTGAGAGAACAGCCAGGGTGGCAAAGGGAGTGCTTGCACCACACCTCCCCACCGTCTGACAGCAGATGTGTGGTGCAGAGGAATCTGTTGTTGGGAGAGGGAGAATGTAAAAAATGTGAGATTTTACATTAAACTCAGTACTGCCTGTCACAGTAGAGACCCGTCAGTATTCATCACCTGCTGACTAAAGAGCTCCAGGGCCCAGGATAACTAACAGTGATACCCAGGTAGTACACTTTGGGGCCTTGGCTTTGAGACATGCTGGCTTCTGATGTGACCGCATTCCCAACTGTGGTGGCTGTGGTGAAAGACTATTTCAGAAAAGCAGGAAGTGGGGGGAGAGTAAAGAGTACTCTGTACCAGGTTAACCACACTGGGATAGAGCAACAAATAGATTCCTGGAGTTCCTAAGTCTAGGCTTAGTATCTTGGTCAGTATGTCTGGACCTTTCCTAAGCCAGAGGAAAGCCCACTGCCCTGAAGGTCGAGTCCAAGGCATGGTAGCATTAATCACAAGCTGATCAAAGAGCTCTTGAACTTTAAGTAAAACACCTCATTGGCTGCTGCTGGTGGTGGTCACATGGAGAGCCGATGTCTGCCTGTAGAAAGGGAGGGAAGAGTGGGGAGGAATTTGGCTTTTGGTTTGAGTGCCAGCTTAGCTGCAGTAGAATAGAATACCAGGTAAACCAAGGTTTTTGACTTTCGTCCCTGGCTTCCAGACAGCATTTCTGGACCTACCCAGGGCCTGGAGGAACTTGTCAACCTTAAGGGAGGGACAGAAACATGGCTTCACATCTGAAGCCAGCCTGTCTCAAAGGCAAAGGCCCACAGTGTACTACCTGGGTATCACTGTCGGTTATTCTGGGCCCTGGGGCTCTTTAGTCAGCAGGTGATGAATACTGACGGGTCTCTACTGTGACAGGGCAGCACTGAGTTTAATCTTACCCAAGACCACCAAGTTGCCACTTGCTGATTGTAGAGCCCTAGTAAAGCGGGAGAAAAAGGAAAAATGTATTGGGCAGACAACTAAAGCTGGTCCTTGGTAAAATTCATTTAAACAGAAAGACACCTGAAAAATCACAGCTACAGGCACAAATAGAGCAGCCTGAGGTTAAACCAAACTGCACCTGCTGCACTGGTAAGAAAGCAAAGTCCAACATGGAAGTCTTTTGTTCTTTATGTGATTAGTGGGCTCCTGTGAAAAAGTGTTCTCTCTTTTCTGTAGGAACTTGCATAGGGAAGTGGGGGCTTACCCAAAACACATCCACAGTTGCACAAACAAGAGAAGCTGCATTTCATGCTTGCCTAAAGACATGCCTGCACAGATAAGGGGAGTTGCAGGCAGCTTCACAGGCAAGAGACGTGACACAAATAGCTACAGAGATGAGGGGGAGTTTCTTATAAAAGCTGTTGGGTTCTACTGTAAAAACAGCAACTCACTCGGGCACCCCCCACCCCTCTGCTGTGGAGAGCTTTCTTCTTTTGCTCATTAAACTCTCACTCCAACCTCACTCTTTGCCTCCATATTCCTTAATATTCTTGGTCATGAGACAAAGAACTTCAGGTGATACCCCACAAGAGACTGCTACATTGTAGTGCATTGGTGATACTGTAACACTACGTTCTTGAGTAACCAGAACTAGGTGGTAGCCAGGTAGTGGTTACAGTGGGCCATGGGGAAGACCCAGTGTTGTCTTGGCTTCAGATTTGAACCAACACAGTCCCAGTGGTGGTGGCCATAAGTATGCTTGTGTCCTACCACTCCCAGTTCTAGGAGGTTGAGCGCAGAGAGATTCTGCGTGCTTAGGAGAAAGTAGGGGAAAAGAACAAGAGTCTGACTAATCAGAAAATTTTTCCAGACTTACCCAAGACTACCAAGTTGTTACCTTTATGAGCCTGCAAGAACCACAGCATTACTGCGTGTGAGACTCCAGTCCATTCAAATACCTGGAAAGCCTTCCCATTTAGAACAGGCACAAATAAGCCCAAACCAAGAAGACTATGATAAATGCCTAACTCCTCAGTGCCCAGACACAGATCAATATCTATAAACATCAAGACCAACCAGGAAAATATGGCCTTACCAAGTGAACTAAATAAGGCACCTAGGGCCAATCCTGGAGAAACAGAGGTATGTGACCTTTCAGACAGAGAATTGAAAATTGCTGTGTTGAAAAGAGTAAAAAACAAAACAAAACAAGACAACAAAGAGAAGGAATTCAGAATTCTATCAGATAAGTTTAACAAGTAAATTGAAATTATTAAAAATATTTAAGTAGAATTTCTAGAGTTGAAAAATGCAACTGACATACTGAAAATTGCATCAGAGTTTCTTAGTAGCAGAATTGAACAAGCAAAAGAAATAATTAGCTTGAAGATGGGCTATTTGAAAATAATGTCAGAGGAGAAAAAAAAGAATTAAAACCAATGAAGCACACTTACAAGATCTACACAATAGCCTCAGTAGGTCAAATCTGAGAGTTATTGGCCTTAAAGAGGAGGAAGAGAATGGGATAAGGATAGAAAGTTTATTGAAAGGAATAATATAAGAGAACCTCCCAGATCTAGATAAAGATACCACTATTCAAGTAAAATAAAGTTACAGAAAACCAAGCAGATTTAACCCAAAGAAGACTGCCTCAAAGCATTTAATAACCAAACTCCCAAAGGTCAACGATAAAGAACAAATCCTAAAAGCAGCAAAATAAAAGATACAAATAACGTACAATGGACCTCCAATAAGTATGGCAGCAAGCTTTTCAGTGAAAATCTTACAGGCCAGGAGAGAGTGAGAAGACATATTTAAAGTAATGAAGGAAAAAAACTTTCACCCTAAAGTAGTATGTATGGTCAAAATATTCTTCAAACATGAAGGAAAAATAAAGACTTTCCCAGACAAACAAGGGAGATTTCATCAATACCAGATCTGTTCTACAATAAATGCTAAAGGGAGTTCTTCAATCTGAAAGAAAAGAACATTAATGAGCAAAAAAAAAAAAATTATCTGAAGGTATGAAACTCACTGGTTATAGCACAAAGAAAAATTATAGATTATTATAACACAGTAATTGTGTTATGTAAATGCTTTTATTTTAAGTAGAAAGGCTAAAAAAAGAACTACAACAACTTTTCAAGACATAGGACAATAAAATATAAATAGTAACAACAAAAAGTTGGAGTGGGGGAACAAAATTAAAGTGTAGAGTTTTTATTAGTTATATTTTTGCTTGTATGTTTGTTATGCAATCAGTGTTAAGTTGTCATCAGTTTTAAATAACAGGTTGTAAGATAGTATTTGCAAGCCTAATGATAACCTCAGATAAAACAAAATACAGCATATATACAAAATATAAGAAGCAAGAAATTAAGTCATACCACTGGAGAAAACCACCTTTAGTAAAAGGAAGACAAGCAAAAAGGAAAGAAGAAAGAGGAGACCACGAAAACAACCAGAGAACAAATAACAAAATAAAAGGGGTTAAATGTTTAGTTATCAACAATACCATTGAATGCAAATAGACTAAACACTCCAATTAAAAGACATAAAGTAGCTGAATGGATAAAAAACAAAAACAAACAAATAAACAAACAAACAAACAAAAAACAAGACCCAATTATCTGCTAACTACAAGAAACACACTTCACCTGTAAATATACATACTGACTGAAAATAAAGAAATGGGTGACGGGAGGATGGAGGCAGCAAACTGCATTGCCATACATTTATCTATACAGCAATCCTGCATGATCTGCACATGTACCCCAGAAACTAAAGTACAATTAAAAAAAAAGAAATGGAAAAATATATTTCATGTCAATGAAACAAAAAAAGAGCAAGAGTAACTATACATACATTAGAAAAAGTTAATTTCAAGACAAAAATTAAGAAAAGACAAAGAAGGTTATATAAATTAAATGGGGTCAATTCAGCAAGAGGATATAACAATTGTAAATGTATATGCAACCAACCCTGTAGCACCCAGATGTATAAAGCAAATATTATTAGAGTTGAAGAGAGAGATATATCCTAATAAATAATAGCTCCAGGCTTTAACATTCCCACTTTCAACATTGGACAGATCCTCTAGATGGAAAATCAACAAAGAAACATTGGACTTAATTTTCACTGTAGGACAAATGACCCCAATATCTATTACAGAACATTTTATACAAAGGCTGTAGAATACACATTCTTCTCCTCAGCACATGGATCATTCTCAAGAATAGACCATCTGTTAGGTCACAGAACAAGTCTTAAAACATGCAAAAAATCTAAACAATATCAAGCATCTTTTCAGACCACAATGGAATAAAACTAAAAATCAGTAACAAGAGGAATTTTGGAAACTATACAAACACACGAAAATTAAATAACATGCTTCTGAATGACCAGTGGGTCACTAAAGAAATTGAGAAAAAAATTAAAACACTTATTGAAACAAAGGATAATAAAAACATAATATATCAAAACCTATCAAATACAGCAAAAGCAATACTAAGAAGTAAATTTATAGCTGTTAAGTGCCTACATCAAAAAAGAAGAAAAACTTCAAGTAAATAACTTAATGATGCATATTAAAGAACTCGAAGAGCAGAAGAAAACCAAACCAACTTGAAAATTAATAGAAGAAAAAAATATAGAGGGTTCTGGGCCAGATGGTTGACTAGATACAGCCAGGTGGAACAGCTGCCACTGAAAAATCAGGATAAATCATGTACTTCTAACAAATCTTTAGAGGGAAGGCATTGAGAGTGGACAGAGAGAAGACACAGAAGCTGTGGTGAAAGAGGAGGAATCTGGGAACCCTGCATGAGGCTACTGTTCCTGGCTTCCAAAACTTCAGGAGGAATAGGCAAGTTGTACTGGCAAGAGCAACCCACTCTTGCTGTGGGCCTCTTCTCTGAACAGAAGAGCCCTTGACCACCATGAACACTCAAATTGACAGGGAGAGCTACTTAGAAAAGTGGTAGGGGCAGCATGCCAACTGATGCAAAGCCCAGAAGGTTTGGTGTAGGAGTGTCTGTAGCAGAGAACAGCCAGGGACACCCATCCCTCTACGCTCAACTTGGTCCCAGAGGAAACTTTAGTTCTAGGGCAACTGTTGGACCTCAACTCTGCAGAGTGGTCTTGCCCATCAGATGGGGCTGGTCCAACCTGAACATTCTTCCAAGGTCCTTCCAAGTGTGCTGACCTCTTTCAGGGTCCAGCCTGGCTTTGCATGTTTGCAGGGTAGTCTTGGGTGCCCTAGGGGCCTGCATCACTGTTCCTGTGCTGGTGGACTGTGCCTGACCAGGGGAGAGAATCTGTAGGGTGGTCCCAACAGCCAGGTACCAGCCTGGCTACTCCTAATATCCACTGCATCTTTCCCCAGACCATGGCCAGCCTTCACATTGCTTTGCTAATGTATGTGTGCATGGGTGGATTTTGCCTTTCTTGCTTCAATCAGTGCACATGTGTACGTGCACCCTGCCTTGCCATTATTGCAGTGGAAGTGCACTCTGCTCCCCACACCATACTGCCATTGGCAGGCACAGAGGCAATCAGCCCTGCACCCACCAGCACCCTGACCTTGCACCAACATTGCCATGGAAGTAAAACTAGAGAACAAAAGACTTTCTCCCGCTTTGAGCAGCCACCCCTGTCTGCATCTCACAGAGAGTGCAGATAGATCTGTGTCCACCAGAACCCTGCCCTTGTGCTAACACCACCACCAGTGTGACTGCAAACAGAGTTGCCAATAGGGGATCCCAGTCCCCTGAGCTGTGCTGTTTCCATCACTGTCGTGATGCCCACATGGAGGGAGGCACCCTGATAACCACTAGGACCCTGCCACAGCTAAGAAGTGTGTACACCACCATGCTGCTGCTGAAAGTTTTTCTCTAAGACTTGGAACAAGACTAGGACACCCACTGATATTCACCACTGATGAACTCACCACTGATATTCAGTATAGAACTGAAAGTCCCAGCTAGAGCAGTCACACAAGAGAAAGAAAGAAAGGTTATCCAAGTTAGAAAAGAAGAAGTTGAATTATTCTTGTTTGTAGATGATGTGATCTTATATTTGAAAATATCTAAAGGCTCCAAAAATAAACTATTAGAACTGATAAGCAGTTTCAGTAAAGTTGTGAGATACAGAATTAACATACATAAATTAGTATTTCTATATACCGACAGTGAACAATCTGAAAGAGAAATAAAAAACGAATTCCATTTACAATTTCCATAAATTAAATAAAATACCAAGGAACTAACAAAAGTAGTGAAAGATTCCTATAATGAAAAGTATGAAACTCTGATGAAAGAAATTGAAGAGGACACACACAAAAAATAATAGTTCATGTTCGTGGATTGAAGTAATATTATTAAAATATCTATACGGCATGAAGCAATCTACAGATACAATGCAATACCTATCAAAATGCCAATGGCATTCTTCACAGAAATGTAAAAAACAATTCTATGGTTTATATGGAACCACGAAAGACTCAGAATAGTCAAAGCTACCCTGAGCAAAAAGAGCAAAACTAGAGGAATCACATTAGCTGACTTCAAATTATGCTATAGAGCTATAGTAACCAAAATAGCATGGCACTGGCATAAAAACAGGCACATAGACCAGTGGAACAGGATAGAGAAATCATAACTAAATGCAAATACCTGCAGTGAACTAATGTTTGACAAATGTGCCAAGAGGATAGATACATTAGAGAAATGACAGTCTCTTCAATAAATGGTATGGGGAAAACTGGATATCCATATTCAGAAGAATGAAACTTAACCCCTATCTCTTACCATATACAAAAATCAAGTAAAAAAAATGGATTAAAGACTTTAAGACCCCAAACTATAAAATTTCTATAAGAAAATATTGGAGAGACTCTCTAGAATATTGGTCTGGGCAAAGATTTTTTTGGGTAATACTCCACAAACACAGTCAATCGAAGCAAAAATGGACAAATGAGATTACATCAAGTTTAAAATCTTCTTCGTAGTAAAGGAAACAAAAAAGTGAAGAGACAACTCACAAAATGGGAAAAAATATTTGCAAATTGCCTATATGATGAGGGATTAATAACAAGATTATATAAGTACCTAAAACAATTTCATAAAAAAAATCTAATAACCTGATTGAAAAATGGGCAAAACATCTGAATAGATATTTGTTAAAAGAATATATACAAATAGCAAACAGGCATATGAAAGAATGCTCAACATCTTTGGTCATCAGCAAAATGTACAGTAAAACTGCAGTCTACAGTGACATATTATCTCACTCCAGTTAAAGTGGTTTGTATTCAAAAGACAACAACAAATTCTGGAGCGGATGTGGAGAACAGGGAACTTTCCTATACTGCTGTTGGAGACATAAATTAGTACAACCACTATGGGGAACAGTGAGGAGGTTCCTCAAAAACCAAAAATAAAGATACTATATTTGTTGCCACACTCTTCACAATATCCAAAATTTGGAAGCAATCTAAATGCCCAGTAACAGATGACTAAATTTAAAAAATGTGCTACATATATACAATGGAGTATTATGTAGCCATTAAAGACAATGATATCCTGTCATTTGCAATAACATGGACAGAACTGGAGGTCATTTGATTAAGTGATGTAACTCAGGCACAGAAATACAAAGTTCACATGATCTCACTTATTTGTGAGTACTAAAAATCAAAACAGTTGAACTCATGGAGAAAGAGTAGAAGGCAGGCCACCAGAGGTTGAGAAGGGTAGTGAGGGATGGGGTAGGGGGAAGTGGCAGTGGCTAATGAGTACAAAAATAGATGTACCTAGAATTTATAAGACCTAATATTTGATAGCATAACATCGTCACTATAATCAATAGTGTAATTATACATTTTAAAATAACTTAGAAGGTAGAATTAGATTGTAATGCAAAGAATAGGGGATGAATACCCTATTTTTCATGATGTGATTACTACTTACTGGATACCTATATCAAAGTTATCTCATATACCCATAAATATATATCTCTACTATGTACCTTCAAGAATAAAAATAATTGTGAGTTTATGGATTAAAAAAGAGAGACCTAAAACAGTTCTTTCAGGTCATTCAATTTGTTGGTGTATACTTGTTCATAGTAGTCTCTTTTGTTTTTTCATTTCTATGGTATCAATTTTAATTTCTTATCTTTCATTTATAATTTTATTTATTTTCTAGGTTCGTCTAGCTACATGTTTAATTTTGTTCATCTTTCAAAAAACCCAAATCTTATTTTTGTTGATTTTCTTATCTTGTTTTTCTGTTCTCTATTACATTTATTTCTGCTTAAAAATCTTTCTCCTCTTCCTTCTAATTCCTTGGGGTGTAAAAATAGGCTGTTTTACAGTTTCCTTTTTTTTCTTAATGTTGGCCTTTATAGCTACAACCTTTCCTTTTAGAATTGCTTTAGCTGCAACTCATAAGTTTTGTCATGTTGAATTTCAATTTTCATTTGTCTTAAGATATTCTTTGATATCCATTTAGTTCCTTCTTTGACATATTAGTTGTTAGGAACTGTTTTGGTTAATTTTCATGTATTTGTAAATTTTTCAATTTTCATTCTGTTATTGATTTTTAGTTTCATACAATTATGGCCAGAAAAGGTACTTGTTATGATTTTAATCTTCTTGAATTTGTTAAGACTTGTTTTTTGCGTAACATATAATTTTCTTTTATTTTTTAAATGTATAAATAATAGAAATTTGTTTCAAACATTTCTGGAGGCTGGGTAGTTTAAGAGTAAGGTACCAGCAGATTTGATGTCTGTGAAGGCTCACTCTCTGCTTCCAAGATGGCACTGTATTGTTGTGTCCTTCAGAGGAGATGAATGCTGTGTCCTTAAGTGGCAAAAGGGATAGAGGGGAGAAAAATGTTCCCTTAGGTGCTTTTATAGGGCACTAATCCCATCCATGAGGATGGAACTCTCAGTAAATTGTAATTGATACTGGAGAATGTTTGATGTGTGCTTGAGAAGAATGCACATTCTGTGCTGTTGAATGGTTGGATGGAATATATTGTTAGGTCCATTTTGTCTATAATATTGCCCAGATCCATTGTTTTCTTATTAATTTTATGTATTCATGATCTATTCTTTTGTCAAGGGTAAAATATTAAACTCTCCCTTGAGAAAGGTGATCTGAAATTTGAACTTATGTTTAAAAGGGAAGCAGAGGATGTAAGTTTGGAAAATAAGCATTCAGATTTAAAAATCCCCAAAGAATTTAACTTTGTCAAATCCAAAGACATTCATGCCAAGAAACATTATAATCAAACTGTTGAAAATCAAAGACAAAGGGAATTTTGAAAGCAGCAAGACACAAGTGACTTACTATGTAAAAGGTAAACCTCATGAGACTATCTGAATTTTTGAGCAGATATCTTGTTGTTCAGAAGGAGAATAGATTGCTATATTTAAAGTACTAAAAATAAAATAAGTAAAATAAAGTCTAAGAGAAAAAATGCTGCCAACCAAACATACTGTATCTGACAAAATCATCTTTCAAAAATTAAAAAGAGGTGATGTTAGCAAAATGACAAAAAAAGAAGGTCCCCAGCTTTAATCATACTCACAAAAAGACCAACTAGCATCTATCTACAGACAAAAATGCATTTGTAAAAACCACGTAACTTCAGGGACCACAAGAAATGAGTAAAGCCACATTAGAAAGGTGATAAGAATAGTTTCACTTTGACCTTGTCTCTCCTCTCCAAGGCTAGCACAGCACCACACCAATAAGGTTGTCCTGTGCCTACTGTTTCTCCAGTGTGCAAAGCTCATAATTTTCAGTGAACGCTTGAGAATGAAGTACTCAGACAATTCCAGCTGAATGGGGCTAGGGGTAGCTCTTCTGAGAGAGTGTGCCCCATCCACCAAGTACTTATTGAAAGAGCTTGTATAAACTACAAGCATTCACTAGATGGCTATTTGAGGTGGGTTGCTGAGGCACCTGTGATCTTCTACACACTCAAACTGCATTCTCAGGAGGCTGTTTTCAGTTTTCCTTATCATACCACACACTTCACTCCCTGTCCTGTTTTCAGAGTTGAGGAGTTTTATTTTCATGCACAAATAACATACACACAGTGCCTCAGTATTTTTCCATGCCTCAACCTCAAATACCTTGTACATAAGCTTGAATATATTGCCATGCACCGCCCCCACCCACCACATTTTCCCCTTCTTTAATTCTTAGAGCATGCTGGTTATTCAATGCAAGATAAGCTTCTAGTGTTCTTCCCTGGTTGTAGATGCATCTGGTGGCAGCAGAGAGCCATCTACAGATGCCTAACAAACAGATACAAAAAAGAGTAAGTATAGCAGCTATCACCCAAATGTGTATGTTTAACCCAGACAACCAAGTGTTCAGGTTTAACCTTTGAAAGCCTTCTTGTAATTGCTGAAGTGTACTTGTTTGTAATTGCTGTGATTATTCTTCAAGTTGCTTCTTTAGTTCACACTCCAGAGTGGAAATTTGAGAAGACAAATGGTTGCAAGAAGCCCCTTACAGATGTGCTTTTCTAAATAACTGCAAGGTGGAATCTGCTTCCTAATTCCAGGTTAAATTTGCAGGCAGCCACAATTCTGCTCACTGTTTTAAAATCATGACATAGGTTATATTTAACTGTGTAATGTTTTGATGAGACAAGCATGTAGCATACTAGCTACTGGAAGAGACTTTAATACTATAAAAGGATTGATTCTGCTCTATGTTAGGAACACCTTGCCCAAACAGAAGTATATAAGGGTGCATAATACAAATCAGGACTGTATCAGTAACATTATTGTGCAAAGAGAGAGTATAGTTAGCAATACTAGTAATGTACTTAGCATGTGAAAGAACCTGTTCAAAAAAACGAAGACTCTCCAAATTTGGATATAAGCAGGGCTTAAAGCTTGTTTCTCTGTTAGTTGTAATATTGATCCTGAAAGCCCATCCTCTGACCAGGTGATAGAACTATTGGAGAGAGTCCCAAATCCAATAGTCTGATTTGCAGACATAAGATAATCATGGGGACCCCAGTCATATAAGGTGACACTATTAAGCAGAGGCACGTGGCATGGTGCAGGCTGTCTGCACAGAGGGCAATGGATGGCCTCAAACTTATATCTCCAGTCCATACTCGGACAGCATGTAGGAAGATCAGGCACTTGTGTAGCTTCATTAGAAACCTCAGTAAGATGAGTAGTAACAGCAGATACAAAGGTCAAATTTGTGGGCTTAGGGTCCATTTTGGGCTGATACCAAAGATACTCCTGAGGAATGAGAGTAATACGCTTATCATGTGCTATTGTGGAAAAACAAAGAGGGGGATTACTATAAAGTCAAGATGTCATTAAGTTTAATCCATCTCAAATTTTTCAGTTAAGGTATAAGACAAGCGCATCTATCGACCTCCTGTCCAAGAAGTATCATTACATGACAAAGGCGGGTCAGCATCCCACCATGTATTAACATGAAAAACAGGGGGATTCAGAACATGATTCCAATAAACATGTTCTTGAGCTGATCCCACTTGGCAAAGGACAAGAATAACCAGCCACCTTAACATCCATGTCTGTCTTAGCTTCTCAGACGTTTCCCCAATTACTGCCAGATACATAAGAAATGGATTCTCTGCAGTTGCAGGAAGTCCCATGGTGGCAAGCCGAATAGATGCCTGTTGATCCAATCTCTTTAGCTGTCCTCAAGTAATGTCAGGCACCTTCCAAGTCATCATCGTCATTGCTGGTTGATTCTCCAACGACAGATCCTGTTCTTGAGGGAAAGCCCTATATTCCCCCTTTTTTGTTTATTAAGATATACTTTGAGAGTTTGATGAGCTCATTTAATGATGGCCTAACCAGTTGAGTTATAGGGGATACCAGTTTTATGTTGTATGTGCCAAAGTTGCAATGCATATGCAAATTGAGCGCTAAGATAGTGAGGTCCATTATCAGTTTTTATAGTTTGTGGAAGGCCTAAAGTAATAAGAGATTCAAACAAATGGGCAATTGTATCTTTAGTTTGTTCTCCTCTCTGGGGGATGGTATGTATCAAACCTATATAAGTGTCTGTGGTAATGTGGAGAAATGTAAAACATCCAAAGGGTGGATACTGAGTAACATCAGTTAGTAAGATAACATTATAGACCAGACGTTGTAGGTTGGCACCAAGCCCTAAGGAAAAAGGAGAGAGAAAATGCCATTGGCAATCAGGACAAGTTTTAATAATCATGACAGCTTGAGCAAGTGTCAAATGAAATTGTTGTTTGAGACTGCAAGCATTCTGATGGAAAAAATGCATGATCAGCTTGAGCTTGCAAAAAAGCAGAAAAGTCACATACCACATTTGTGGTCCTACCAGAGCATTAGCTCAAGCATTCCCTTCTGACAAAGCACAAGGTAACTTAGAATGAGAGCAAATGCGTGTGATGTAAAGACGGTGATGATGGGCACAGAGAAGCGCTTGAGCTGCAAGAAACAAAGCTAGTAGAGATTCGTTAGTAATGCCCTTCACGTAGGCAAGATCTAAATGAGTAATACTATATACCACATAAGCAGAATCACTAACTATATTTATGTCTTGGTGAGGAAATGTTTGTAAGGCCAACATCAGGGCACCTAACTCCACCTGTTGCATACTTTTAAAATACTCCTGGATTTTTTGTTGCCAATTTTGCATGGCATCTTTCCACCCAATAGCTGTATTTTCAGTTTTTTTTCTGATCCATCTGTAAAGACAGTGGTGGTGTGAAGCAAGGGCTTAGAGACAATAATAGATACAAACTTAACAGGCACAGTTTGTAAAAAGTTTAGAAGCTTAGAGGCTGGTAGATGGAAGCTGATATTACCAATAAAGTCAGCCATTGCTACTTGCCAATCAGTATCACAAGCTAGGAGAGTATAAAATTGTTCCTTGCTTATTGGTAGGAAAAGAGTAGCAGAGTCATATCCTAACAATTGGACACAACATTGGCGTCCCTTTATGAGAAGAGAAGCTATTAAATTTGTGGTCTCTTGTATGTGTTTAGAGGGATTATGAGACAGGTACATAGTGCATAAAATACAAAAATGGCAAAAGATAAAGCCTACCTGCTAAAGTAAGGCAGGGAAGGGATGGATAGTTTAAGTGATTTTTACCATATTTTGGCCCTTGAAAGTTATTAGAATATGACTGCAAGTCTCCAGGATAATAAACCTGCATCGAGTTATCGTGAGTGTGTAAAAAAAAAAGAAAAGAAAAAGAAAAAACAAACCAAAAACCTTGTAAAAATGTGCTTACGTGCTGGCTATTTTCCTGCACTAGCCTTTAGTGGAATGCCTTAGAAGTGAGCTTGGGAAAGCAGGGCTGTGGCAGGTTTCTTCCCATCTGCCCCAGGCTCCCCAGCCTCTCTTTTTAGCAGCCTGCCACCTGTTGCTGTCCTAACCCTGAGAGGAAAGAGGAAAGACTACAAGTGGCAGTAAGAGGCCAGAGAATGATCAGGTGGTAAAGTGTGTGTGTAAGCACGGAGGTGGGAGGCAAGAGTGTCATAGGCTGGGAGAAGACCAGTCCCCTCATCCTCCAGATCACCCACGCCTGGCGCAAACCCTGTTACATAAGGTACTGAACATATACTGGGCTTTTTATTATTTTTACTATCCCCAAGCAAAGAGGCTCAGGGGAGGAGCAGACACGCAGTATAGGGTCTGCTTGGAAGTTTCCAGCCACAGTGCTTTTAAACATTTTTTAAAAAGTGAAGCAAACATTCCTTACGCTGTGTCTATCTTCTGAAGATGACAGCAGCTGGCAGAGCTCATCCACCTCAGCCTAGTTAGCATTTAGCAAGCACATGGCTGTGGGAGAGTGCCCCTTATTAGCGGGCTCCTCCCCCAGGGCTCTGTACTCCGGGCTGCTGCACACTCCTCTGCCCACCTTAGGCAGGTAAGGTCAGGGTGCACATGGACTGTTTCTTCGCCCTTTCCCTGGGGAGCCAGGGAAGATGAGGAATTGCTTGTCAGCTGAGACAGAAGTAGGAAAAGCAGAACAGCAAGCCGCAAGCCACTTTCTGGGCACAGTTACTAAGGCATGTGACCATGGTGAGCAGGATTTTCAGGACTGGGCTGGAGCTGCCTGCAGCCACCTGTGGACTCGGTCTGTACCTCTTGGCCTTCCCGCCATCACCACAAACCCAGAGAGGGGCAACCTACCTAGATTGCCAGTGACTAAATGGGTACTCCATGGCATCTTAGCAACTCTGCTTCGACAGGCCTTTGTGGGCAGCAAGAAAGCCAGAGCTTTCTGGGAAAAATCCCAGGAGGCAGCATGCAATTTTCCCTTATACTCCAGGGAAACAGAAAAAAAGACAAGGTCAGGAAGGCCGCTGCTGGAAATAGGAAGTGAGAACTTGCATATTAGGAAGACAATCATAATCAGCCACTTCTCTTCCCTCCTGGAGGCTCCCCTCCACTAGGAAATTTTGTCCAGGGGACACGGCCACCCAATCATATAGATGTTCACTGATTGGGGGTCTTATCCAAGAACCGTCCCTTGGGCAGCCTCCAATCTCCTTAAGGGGAATGGGAGGTGCTGTTGGCTGGACAGGGCCAACAGATGCAGGTCCCTTTAAGGGTGGAGGAAAACAAGGCAATGGCTTTTCTATTGGGAAAAGAAAAGGCTCTGATCCGACCTCATCATCACTGGAAAAAATCTCTTCCTTATTCCCCGTAGAAGAGAAGGAAGTTGGGAGAGAAGTCTCTCCTTGTTCTGGTTTCTGCTTTTCCTTCTCCTTTAAATCTCCTGAATTCCCTTCAGGTGGAGAAGATAGGCAGTCTGACTCACTGCAATCTGGCAAATAAAGAGGATGTAACACAGAGTGTACCAGCGCCTAGGTGGTCAAAACAGTAACATTAGCAAAATGACTTTGCTCATATCCTCTTTGCAGGCAGCAACCTACTTTCTCCCATAACTCTAAATCTAAGGTTCCTTGACAGGAAACCAAGGGCATTCCTGCTGAATTAAAAGCATAAGCTTGTGTAGCACTCTGGGCTCTATAGTGCACTGGATGGCCTTAAGTAGATGTTGCACTGTTTAAAAAAAATAATTCCTGCTCTTTGGTCATTTCTTGACCCATGATAACCTAGCTCCTGATATTTTACACATGCGTCTCATCCTGATGGGAGTCAGGACTGTCTCTTACCGTGATTCCCTGAACATTGAGCTCTCCTCCTTCACACATAACTTCAAGGGGATCATGTCGGGGGCACCACTTGCAAAGCGTATAGCTTGCAGTGAGCGCTGAGAATGAAGTACTCAGACAATTCCAGCTGAGCCAGGCTGGGGTTAGCTCTTCTGAAAGAGTCCGCCCCAGCATCCCCATCTGTCCACCAAGTATTTATTGAAAGAGCTTGTGTTAACTACAAACATCCACTAGATGGCCATTTGAGGTGGGTTGCGGAGGCACCTGACCTTGTACACACTCAAACTGCGTTCTCAGCAGGCTGTTTCATCGTTCCTTATCACACCACACACTCCACTCCCTGTTTTCAGGGTTGAGGAGTTTCATTCCCATGTACAAATAACCATACACACAGTGCCTCAGTATTTTTCCATGCCCCGACCTCAAATACTTAGTACATAAGCTTGAATATGTTGCTGTGTGCCCCCCGCCACACACACACAGTGGGGAGAAAAAAGCATAAGATGTAGATGCTCAGCTCCCCCCAAATTTCAGGATGCTTCCCAGGAGGCCCACTTTTCACCTTATAGACAACACAGAAGACACTGGTAGGTCTAGATCACCCAAGGCCAGCTAGAAACAAAGAAGTGAGCCAGGGATCATGACAGCTAGTACCTCGATTTGGGTAGTGGCATCAAATCACTGCTAGCAGTGTCACCCAGCCAAAGAGCCCAGTCAGCAGCTCCAGTCACTTGCAGAGCTGAGTAAGTTGCCCTTATCTGGCTGGAGAGCATGGTTGGTAGTTCTTCCCAACTGGAGTGCCCAGTCAGTGGCTCAGCCTAGCCATAGAACATAGTTGTCAGACCCACCTAGGCAGGGCGTCAAACAGCAGCCCTGCCCAATTAAGGTGCATAGTTTGCAATCCAACACAACCAAAATTCTCAGATGGTTACCATACACAACTGTGAAGCCTGGCCTCCAGCTCCACCCAACTTTGGAGCGATACCTTCAAAATAAATGAGGTGATATATTCAAAACTTGAAATTTTAATTTTTTCAGCAAATAATACTTTACCTGACAAATCTGTCCTTCAGAAATACATGAGAGATAAAGATTTTCTCAAACTAACAAAATCCGAGGAAGTTTATTACCACTAGATCTGCCTTACAAAAAATACTGACAGAAACTCTTCTAGTTGAAATGAAAGGATGCTAATTAACAATGTCAAAAACTTATGACTGTATAAAACTCAATATTAATGGTAGACATATAGTGAAAGTCAGAATTCTCTAATATGGTATGTTGGCACAGAAATCACTTTCAACTCTTTCATACAAGTAAAGAAAAAAAGCAAATGAATTAAAAAATAATTATAACTACAATAATTTGTTATTTAATACTGTATTGGTCCTTTTTACACTGCTATAAAGAAATACTCAACCGGGCAGTTTGTAAAGGGAAGAGGTTTGATTGACTCACAGATCTGCATGGCTGAGGAGAAAATTTACAATCAGAAAACTCCGAAAATGTAGTCATGTCAGAAGGCAAAGGGGAAGCAAGCACCTTCTTCACAAGGCAGCAGCAGAGAGAAAGCAAAGGGGGAAGAGCCCCTTATAAAACCATCAGACCTTGTGAGAACAAATTCACTATTATGAGAACAGCATGGAAGAACCCCTGCCATGATCCAGTTACCTCCAACTGGGTAGCTCCCTCGGCAGGTATGAGTGGGCCTTTTAAACCTTTCTTGGATGTATCTTCTTAGGACTTGTGCAAGTAAATTTTCAATTAGTGAGATTTACTTTTTCTTTCCTCACAATCTCTGCTCCTTATATTCTCTGTGCATTAATGCAGGTTCTCTGGAGGTGCTGCAAGCCACCTTGTTCTCCAGTGGTCTCCAGGCTTCTAGAGTCCCAGGTCTCATCAGTGCCCTGGGTTGGCTGAGATAAAGGCCAGTCCCTTGGGCAGGCTGCTGCTTGGAAAGCCAGCACATTGGACACATGCTTTACTCTTTTTCTCCCCACTTCCCAAAGGAGATGTGGCTGAGATGTATTAGCCTCTGTCTACTCTCTTTCAGGTCCTTTAGGGCAGCAACAGCAAGCTACCCGACTCTTTTTTTTCAGTGTCTCTAAGGAATCAAGAATATGCTTAGTGTCATCAGCATGATCAGCCAGGCAAGAGAGAAATCAGTCCCTTTCAGCAGCTCCCCTCCCACCCACAGAGCCAGAACATGTGCACTTCCTCCAATTCCTTTACTCTCGAGCCATAAATCAAAAGTTGGGTTATTTTCTTCCTGCTTGTTTGTTCTCTGCTGAGCTGGGGAGATGAAATATGGTGAATGGAGTGCGTGTTAGTTCAAACTGTCACCTTTATTCTTGGTGGCCCCTAACCTGATGTCATTTCCTGTAAGTATTTAAATTTAGGCAAGGCAGAGACTAGTTCCTCAGAAAACCCCTGACAAATGACCAAATGTTGAATATGTGCTTAAATCTTTTTTATCCCCTCTCCTTAGGGAGAAGCCAGGAGCTAGGAGTTTTCTTCCAATTATTGTCATGCTTAGCCAGGAGGAGAGACTATGGCAAGTGAGTCCCAAACATTTTTTTCTACTAGCTTTCATATTGCCCATTCTATGCTTGCTTGGGCGTTCAGAAGCCTCTGAACTGTTTTCTGAATTTCTTACAAAGGAAATTAGTCCACGTGCTGTTGTTGAGTCAGTGTCTTTGTGAGATGAACTTTGTGAGTTTGGGGCTTCCTATTCTGCCATTTTGCTGACATCACTCCTACCATTTTACATTTTGTATTTAAGTCTCTGAACATTTTAATATAAACTTTGTTATAACAGTTTTAGAGTTATAGAAAACTTTCAAAGATAATATAGAGTTTCCATGTATTCCATGCTCAGATTTCCTATTATTGACATCTTACATTATTATATTACTTTAAGTTCATGCTTTTTTTTTTTTTTTAAATTCCAGATTTTTTTTTGCTTTTTTTCTAAGTCGCTTTTCTGTTCAGGAATTCCATCTAGAAGAGCACATCACATTTAACATCATGTCTCCTGAGGCTTCTTTTTAGCTATGATAGTGTCTTGGGCTTTTTGTGTTTTTGATAAACTTAACAGTTTTGAGAAGTACTAGTGTGGTACTTTTATAGAATGTTCCTCAGATGTGATTTGTCTGTTTTTTTTTCTCATGATTAGATTGTGGTTATAAGTTTCGGGAGGAAAACAATACAGGTAAAGTGTAATTCTCATTACATCGTATCAGGGGTAAATACTATCATCATGACTTATTACTGTTGATGTTGATCTTGATTGTCTGTATGATTCATGGACTCATGGATATTTATTTTATACTGTGGGTTATAATATTACATATTTTTCTTTTTTAAAAAAAAGTCACATTAATTCATCTTTGGCCGTGGGGAGTTCTTTCAATTGGCTTCTGTGCTCTTGTAACAGAGCCCATCAATATCTCTCTCTCCACCTGTTTTTCACATTTTTTAAGCACTTAATTTTTCAATACTACAAGATGCTCTAGGATCATTTTGTGTATTTCAAGACACAGTGCTAGAATCAGACATTTTCCCAAAGATCCCTGATTCTCTTTATTGAAGAGTGGTATTAGAAACCAAGATATGGGAACTAGCTATGCTCATTGCTGCTGGGATGTTGTTTCTTTTAGGCCATCTAAAGTGACAGAGCAAAGAAATGTATGTGTACACTAATCCATGTATATACACATATTTATTAATATCTCTACATGTAACCATCTGTGTCTATATTAAACTCAATATGAATTAATAGTGATGTCTCTAAAGCCAATATATGATCACATGGATTATACTAAGTTCCACCATTTGTTTATCTGTAAATTCCCAATCCAATAATGAGACACCTGATTTCTACCATTCACAACCCTTTTATTTATATGTCAATTACAGTATACATGTACAACAGTATTCAGAATTGTTAACCCATCCTTATGGGAAACAACTTTATCAACTAGAGCATAGTGCTTATTTACAGTTCTCTTTGCATTTGGGCTTACAGACTACTCACTTTCAATGTTACTTAGATGAGTATCTTTTCCACCCATCCCCTTCAGTGAGGTTGCTTAACATGTTATTAATATAATTAGATTTTTTGGTCACAATTTACGTTCCTTCCTGGGATTGTCTGACCACTTAATTTTTTTTTTAAATTGTATACATTAAAGTTTAATCTTTGTGTGGTAAAGTTCAATGGTTTTGACAAATGTGTAATGTCATATATTCACCATTACAGTTTATAAATGTATCATCATTTGTTTATTTATTCATCTATTGAAGAACATCTTTGCAGCTCCAGTTTTTGGCAATTATGACTAAAGCTAATATAAACATTCATGTGTAGGTTTTTACACAGACATAAGCCTTAAAATTAGTTAGTATTAATATCTAGGACTACACTTGTTGTATCTTATGATAAGATTGTGTTAAATTTGTAAGAAACTGCAACCATCCTTCAAAGCGATTAGCACCATTTTGCATTCTCACTTGCAATGAATGAGATTTCCTGATGCTCTACATCTTTGTCAGCATGTGATGTTTTCAGTTTTTTGGATTTTAACCATTCTGCTAGGGATGTCATAGAATTGCACCTGTTTTAATTCTCAATTTCTTAATGACATGTGAGAAATTTTTTATATGCTTACTCATTATCTTATATCTTCTTTGATAAGCTGTCATTCACATCTCTTGCCTATTTTAACAGTGGATATTGTTTTCTTATTTTTGAGATTTTGTATTTAGATAAAAGTTCATTATAAGAAGCATTTTAAAAATATTTGACTGTAAGAAATTCACTTTATTCTTTTACTTTATTGTTCTAAAATTGTGGATAATATGCTTTTTAATTTTTTTTTTTTTTTAGTTATACTTTAAGTTCTGGGGTACATGTGCAGATTGTGCAGGATAGTTACATAGGTATACACATGCCATGGTGGTTTACTGCATCCATCCCCCTGTCATCTACATTAGGTATTTCTCCTAATGTTTTTCCTCCCCAATCACAGCACCCTCTGCTATCCCTCCCCTAGCTCTCCCACCCCCCAACAGGTCCCAATGTTTGATGTTACCCTCCCTGTGTCCATGTGTTCTCATTGTTCAACACCCACTTGTGAGTGAGAACATGTGGTGTTTAGTTTTCTGTTCTTATGTCAGTTTGCTAAGAGTAATGATTTCCAGCTTCATTCATGTCCCTGCAAAGGATATAAACTCATAACTTTTTATGGCTGCACAGTATTCCATGGTGTATATGCCACATTTTCTTTATCCAGTCTATCATTGATGGATATTTGGGTTGGTTCCAGGTCTTTGCTATCGTAAACAGTGCCACAATGAACATATGTGTGCATGTGTCTTTATAATAGAATGATTTATAATCCTTTGGTTATATACCCAGTAATGGGATTGCTGGGTCAAATGGTATTTCTATTTCTAGATCCTTGAGGAATCTCCACACTGTGTTCCACAATGGTTGAACTAATTTATGCTCCCATCAACAGTATAAAAGTGTTTCTATTTCTCCACATTCTCCCCAGCATCTGTTGTCTCCAGATTTTTTAATGATCACCATTCTAACTGGCATGAGGTGGTATCTCATTGTGGCTTTGATTTGCATTTCTCTAATGACCAGGGAGGATGAGCATTTTTTCATATGTTTGTTGGCTGCATAAATATCTTCTTTTGAAAAGTATCTGTTCATATCCTTCACTCAGTTTTTTATTTTTTTTTCTAGTAAATTGTTTAAGTTCTTTGTAGATTCTGGATATTAGCCCTTTGACAGATGGGTAAATTGCAAAAATTCTTTCCCATTCTGTTGGTTGGCAGTTCATTCTAATGATTGTTTCTTTTGCTGTGCAGAAACTGTTAAGTTTAATTAGATCCCATTTGTCAATTTTGGCTTTTGTTGCCACTGCTTTTGGTGTTTATGAAGTCCTTCCTTTTGCCTATGTCCTGAATGGTATTGTGTAGGTTTTCTTCTAGGGTTTTTATGGTGTTAGGTTTTATGTTTAAGTCTTTAATCCATCTGGAGTTAATTTTGTATAAGGTGTAAGGAAGAAGTCCAGTTTCAGCTTTCTGCACCTGGCTAGCCAGTTTTCCCAACACCATTTATTAAACAGGTAATCCTTTCCCCATTGCCTGTTTTTGTCAGATTTGTCAAAGATCAGATAGTTGTAGATGTGTGGCATTATTTTTAAGGCCTCTGTTCTGTTCCATTTGTGTATATCTTTGTTTTGGTACCAGTACCATGCTATTTTGATTACTGTAGCCTTGTAGTATAGTTTGAAGTCAGAGAGCATAATGCCTCCAGCTTTTAAAATTTTTTTCTTTAAGATTATTGGATAAAAATAAAGACCTATTGGTGTGCTGTATTCAGGAGACCCATCTCACATGCAAAGACACTCATTGGCTCAAAATAAAGGGAGGGAGATTTACCAAGTAAATGTAGAGAACAAAAAGCAGGGTTGCAATCCTAGTCTCTGATAAAACAGATTTTAAACCAACAAAGATCAAAAGAGACAAAGAAGGGCATTACATAATGGTAAAGGGATGAATACAACAAGAAGAGTTAACTATCCTAAATATATATGCACCCAACACAGGAGCACTCAGATACATAAAACAAACTCTGAATGACTTACAAAGAGACTTAGACTCCCACACTTTATTTTTTATTTTATTTTATTTGGATACACAGTCTTGCTCTGTCCACCCATGCTGCAGTGCAGTGGTGCAATGATAATTCACCGAAGCCTCAAATTCGTGGGCTCCAATAATCCTCCTGCTTTGGCCTTCCAAAGCCCTGGAATTACAGGCATAAGTCACTGGGCCCAGACTAGGAAACTCACTTGAAATTAAAAAACAAAAGACATAATTAAGCCGAGTAATAGGGTGAAGAAAGATATACCATGCAAACAACTAATCAAAGGAAAGCTCAAATGGCTATACTAATATTATCAGATAAGGTTGATTTCAGAACAAAGATTATTATCTAGAATAAATAAAGTCATTACATAATTGTAAAAAAAAAATTATCTAGGGTACACAAGCATTTTAAACATTTTTGTACCTAATTATAAAATTTTAAAATACATGAAGCAAGTACTGATAGAACTAAATGGAGAAGTTGACAAATGTACATATTTATTTGAAGATTATAAAAACCTTCTCTCCATAATTGAATAAACTCAAAAAAAGCAAGAGAAAACTTTATCAATTCTGTGAGTTAATCTAACCGGTTTGGCATTTATAAGATACTCCACCTAACAACAGTAGCAACCATGTAGATAAGCTCCAGCTGTGTGTGTAGATCATAATCTTTTTACTAGCAGCCACTTCTGAAAAATTCCATCTTTTTCATACTCCCTGACAATGGCAGGCCACTTCTATAGAATAGCTCTGGTCCATCACACATTTTTTCAACACTGGGAAACTACATCAAAGCATCTTCAGCTTTCCTGTATCCTTGGCAGCACTATACCACTTTTGCAAATCAGTAGTGGCCAATGTCCTCTGCCAAGTTTGTTTACCTCTGGCAGAGTGCATGTATCTGTCATAGCCATGCCCTCATTAATAAGGCCTGAATCTCAGCCTCAAAGGTGGACACTCTCTTACTCCATAGCTCATTTATTTTCCATTTTTCCTTAGCCTAGGGATAAAAATTGCTCTTTGCAACTACTACTTCCAAACCCCATAGAGTTCATTCATTAAGCAATAAACTACTTTGTGTGTTTCTAGGCAACAAAAGTTTTATGTTAAAACTTTCCTGTTCGAACATGTTGGGTGATTTCTGCCTTCAGACTTGACACTGACTGATATACCTTAACATGTTGGGGGTGGAATGTATTTATTTAAAATACTGTGAGCAACAGTATCTCTTGCAGAAAAGGGGCAGCAAATGGGATGTTGGGTGGCTCAGGAGGAAACTTTTAAAAGAGGTTTTATTTGGTTTTCAAGTGCCAGTTAACGTTTCCCCTATTTTTTGTTCCATGTGTCTGGAAAGAGAATATAATGGCTTGAGCTCTAGAAGTTTTCAGATGATCATGAGATGACCTTGAGGGTGAAAACCAAATGCTTCCAGGACAGCAAAATAGAAAGATTGAAAAGTCTTCATCCCTGATATTAAATAGAATGCCCATATTGTACCTGAATTGTATAACTCTCAACTTGCTGTCATGAGGAAAAAAAATGTTCTGTTTTAAATAAATACTTGTATTAAGTGAATATGCTGTAGGAAAGTTTTAGGTTGTTTCCAAATCCTTATCATTATAAATACTGTAGTTGACATCCCCAAAATAATTTTTTGTTCTCAAACCTGATTTATATTCTAAAGCTATTTGGGGACATACAGAATAAAAATTTTAAAGTTTTGATGTATATTCTACTTGAATTGTTTATATTTTTTGTTATTCAACTTTGTTTTTCCATTCTGATGTGCATTTTTCTTACTGATTTGCAAATGTTCTTGCCTATTGTATGCAGTAACTTGCTGTATAACAAATTTCTGCAATCATAGAAGCTTAGAACAGCATTTATTTATGATTTTAGAGTTTCTTTAGGTTAGGAATCAAGGCACAACTTATGTAAATCCTCTGTTTCAGGGTTTCTTATGAGGCTGTACTCAGTGTCAACCAGGATGGGGTCTCTCTCACCTGAAGGTTCAACAGAGAAGGATCCATTTCCAAAACCACTTTCATAGTTGTTGCTAGAATTCAGTTATTTTGGACTGTTTAACTGGGGATCTCAGTGCTTAGCTGATGGTTAGCTGGAGGCCACCTTTAGATTCTTGTGATAAAACTTTCCAGCATGGCAACTTACTTCATTAAGACCAGCAAAAAAGAAAGTATGTTCACAAAATGTAAGTCAGAATCTTTCTTAACTAGTAACATAAGTGAAAGCCCCTCAACATTGAGGTAGCCTATTGGTTAAAATTAAGTTCATAGGCCATACCACACTCAAGGGAAGATATTATACAAGAAAATACCAAGTTATGGGACCATCTTAGAGTTCATCTTAGAGTTTATCTCACCATCTTCAATTAAAGTACCTAAGTTTTATCATATTCACTGCAATTATTATTCTTACTTTGACAGACCTTTTACTTCATTAGTGAAATTTTGGGGTACACAGATGTCTTTTTCCCCTAAAATTTCAGGTGCTAAATGTTTAGAAATATCTGAAATTTGGCAGGATATTTGGGGTCACCATATGAAGCTATAACTGCTAGAACCTCTGTCTGGCCTTCGATTAGTTTATTATGTAAATCTGGAGGCCTTGCTGTGCTTACCAAAAATTTTAGAAATCCAAATGTAAACTGAAAGGAGAAAAGGAATAATAAAAAAATGAGAAATGTTTAGCCAAGCTTTGACTTATATGATAAATAAAGCTAGTAAATATATCAACCTTAGCTACTCTCACCTCTGTGTAGCTTATCAGGGGCTATATTTTATATATCAGGTCCAATATAAGAGCTGATAGTATTTAATAAAGAAAGGACTGCTCTTCCTCTGGCTGGTCAGCAGCCCCCTTACCATTGTTCCAACCAAGTATCATTGGCCTATCTTGGATCTCCATGCTTGACCTAGGACATGCTTATTCCATAGTAAGAGCAGTCTGGAATTGTCAGAGTTTAAGCCCCAGGAATTTTACCTAAGCAAATTGGTTGTTAGATGTGAAAAGATGTGTGCATAGTTTGTTCATCACAGCATTACTTATAACCCTGAAAAGGGAAACAAAGGAATTATCTAGTAATAGGAATTTAGTTGAATAAATTAAAGCACACAATATATTGTTAGAAAAAAATCACTTTTCCCCTCAGTCTAACCTCTATCTATTTTTGGGGGGTCCATTCAATTCAAATTCTACTGTTAGAAGAATGTGCCCATTATTATTAATTTGTCAGTACTCCAAGCTCAGATATTATTCACACTAATGTAAATTCCTATCATGTGTTGTATGAGTTCATTCCCTCTACTCTTAAGCTAGAATGACTTTTCTTTACCTGTCTACTTTCCACAATCCCTTCCCTAGGGCTGGCATCTAGTAGTTATTCAAGTGAAACTCTTTCTTATGTCAAAACGCTAAAGCAAGAGAAAGATGAGAATGTGGATTTACAAAGGGAAGGACTGCTCTTCATTTACCTGGTCAGCAGCCTTCTTACCAGAAAAAAACAAAACAACAACAACAACAACAAAACACTAATAGAAATGTAGAGTAATTCCTACTTGAATTTGATGAATTCATTTGTAGAAGGATATCACAGTGAGGTCATTGACCTGGGATGAAGAGAGTTGGGCAGATTGAGACTCAGATTTGGAGACAGGCTGAATTCATCAGGAGACTCACAGATCCTGGACATAAGCTTGTTTATCCCCTTTGTATGTATTCCTACCTTAGATTCAGTTATTTTGGATCATGTGTGACTCATTTATTTATGTGTTCATTAATCCATCCAAATTATCTTGTATACATTTCATATATCAGGCACATTTTCTCTTATATACATTTTATACATCAGGTATAATGTAAGAGCTGGTGATGTGTAATAAAAGTAGAGCAGTAGGTAGGAGGATCCAAGATGGCCGAATAGGAACAACTCCAGAGTGCAGTTCTCAGAAAGAACAATGCAGAGGGTGAGTGCCCACCACATTTCCAAATAAATTTTCACCACCCACAGACCAGGAGATTCCTGGGCCGGAAAGTGCTATGAGTTTTCAGTATGGTGTTTCAGCCGGTGCTGGGTTGGCACACAGAAACTCACACAAATCTGGGTGGCTGTTTCAACTGTTGGCTGGAATGCCTGGGAGACAGAGTCGCCCATTCAACTGAAAGGGAGGGTGCAAGACAGGGAGCCAGGTGATCTGCCTTAGTGGGTACCACCCCCACAAAACAAGCAATCTGAATCGCTCTGGATTGAGAGTTTCACAGCAAGTGCAGCTGGACCAGAGACAGCCCAGCTCAGTGTGGGGAAGGGCGACCACCACTAACAAGGCAGTCCTCCACTACCAAAGCAGTTCACATGGCAGCTGGACAGAGCCTGTGGCAGCTCAGCAACACCTCTGCTGTTAGATTGTGACTAGACTACTCTGTGTGGGGCAGGGCATCTATGACAAAAGGCAGTGGCATGACAGGAACTTATAAATAAAGCCAACCTTCCAGGACAGAGCAACTGGGAAAAGAAGCAGTTATAAGTTCCGCTGCAACAGACTTAAAAGTACCTGCCCAGCAGCACTGCATGGAACAACGGAGCTCCCAGCATAGCACTCGAGCTCCTATAAGGGACAGACTGTGTCCTCAAGCAGCTCCCTGACCCCTGTATACCCAAAGACACCCCATAAAGGAGAGCTCAGGCTGACATCTGGCAGGTACCCTTCTGGGATGAAGATAACAGAAGAAGCAACAACGAGCAGCAACCCTTACTGTTCTGCAGCCCCCATGGGTGATCCCCAGGCAAGCAGGGCCTGGAGGGGACCTCCAGTAGTCCTGCAGCAGAGGGGTCTGACTGATAGAAGGAAAAGAAGAAAAACTAAGAAACAGAAAGAAATAACTTAATCATCAACAAAAAGGACATCCACTCAGAGACCCCATCTGAAAGTCACCAACTGCAAAAACCTCAGGTAGATAAAGCCACTAAGATGGGAAGAAATCAATGCAAAAAGGATAAAAACACCAAAAACCAGAATGCCTCTCCTCCTCCAAAGGATCACAACTCACCAGCTAGGGATCAAAGACACGTGGAGAATGAATCTGATGAATTGACAGAAACAGGCTTTGGAAGGTAGGTAATAACAAACTTCTCAGAGCTAAAAGAACATGTGCTAACCCAATGCAAAGAAACTAAGAATGTAGAAAAAAGGTTAGATGAAATGCTAACTAGAATAAACAGCTTAGAGAAGAATATAAATGACTTTATGGAGCTGAAAAACACAGCACAAGAACTTCAGGAAGCATCACAAATTTCAATAGCCAAATCGACCAAGCAGAAGAAAGGATATCAGAGATTGAAGAGCAACTCAATGAAATAAAATGAGAAGACAAGAATAGAGAAAAAAGAGTGAAAAAAAATGAACAAAGCCTCCAAGAAATATGGGATTATGTGAGAAGACCTAATCTATGTTTGATAGATATACCTGAATGTGACAGAGAGAATGAACCCAAGCTGGAAAACACTCTTCAGGATATTATCCAGGAGAACTTCCCCAACCTAGCAAGCCAGGCCACCATTTGAGTCCAGGAAATACAGAGAACACCACAAAGATATTCCTCAAGAAGAGCAGCCCAAGGCACATAATTGTCAGATTCACCAGTGTTGAAATCAAGGAAAAAATGCTAAAGGCAGCCAGAGAGAAAGGTCAGGTTATCCACAAAGGGAAGCCCATCAGACTCACAGTGGATCTCTCCGCAGAAACCCTAAAAACCAGAAGAGAGTAGGGGCCAATATTCAACATCCTTAAAGAAAATAACTTTCAACCTAGAATTTCATATCCAGCCAAACTAAGCTTCATGAGTGAAGGAGAACAAAAATCCTTTGTGGAGGTTGCAGGGGCATATGTATGTGCTGATGGCTATAGACATGACCACCAGTCTGTTGTTTGCCTACACTTGCAGAATAGCCAACCAAAAACATACCATTCAAGCCCTGCAACACTTGTGTGCCCTACACGATCATCCCCTGACCATTGAAAGTGGTAGGGGAGCACATTTTACTGGACAGTAGGTACAACGGTGGGCACAATGAATGGACATAAAGTGGAGGTTTCATGTGTTATGTAACACACAAGCTGCTGGTATGATTGAGTGATATAGCAGACTCCTAAAAAATGAGTTATGCTTGCATGTTACTCCCCTGTATTTACAGAGCAGGAGTTCAAGGTTGGACCTGGTGCTCCAAACCTTGAATGAATGACCGTGGAAAGGTGGCCTGGCCCCAGGAGAGGCACTGCTACACTAGGCCACTACTCCCATCTAGTTACATATACACACCAAGGATGACTTCCTCCAACCAGGAATGGGAATGCATGGTATTTTGTTGTTGCCTGCCCCAACACCCCTAAAGGCAGGGGAACAAAAAACCTGGCTTTGACCATGAACTCTCCAAGCCCCCCATTGCCAATGGTTGGCCCTCATAGCCCCCTGGTGGGAGGGCCTACAGTATGATTTACATGTCACTCTTTGGGTATTTAATATAGGGCCTCTGCAACTGACCATTTATTGAGGAATGACCAGGGAAGGAACCCTTCTTTGGAGAATATGTGTATTTTCTCTGTGGCCTATTGTGAGCTCCCCAGTGACTTTGGCACAGACACAGAACCCAAAGGAACCATGGGGAGCTGAGAAGGTGTGCTGCCATCGCCCAGGGCAGAAGCCCTTGGTGGCTACATTGTTACCCAGAGATGAAAGGTCAGCCTATATTTTGTCTGAGGGGCATGGTTTATCCTTGTTAATAACCATGCTGTTTTGTCATTTTGACCATAGGTTGACATGCTCTAACAGCATTGTGGAATGTGCCCATACCTTCCATCTGCACTGCCCTTCTAGCAGCAGCTCCAGGTGACTTGCCCTGGCACATACATCCAGCTTCTGTGGAAAACTAGACATGGTTAGAGACTTGGGGTCCCATGGCCATCGTTTCAAACATGACACAGCAAGCTTTGGATAGGCGGTGCCACAAAACCCAAAGAATGCTTATTTGTATAATTTTATTGTATTGTATTGTTAATTTATATATATATATATATATAGATAAAGATGCAGTTTCATCATGATGGCCAGGCTGGTCTTGAACTCCTGACCTCAGGTGATTCACCCACCTTGGCCTCCCAAAGTGCTAGGATTACAGGTGTGAGCCACCTTGCCCAGCCAATTTTTATTTCTTAATATTTTTTAAACTCTTATTTTAGGTTAAGAAATTATGTGCAGGTTTGTTATACAGATAAACTGCATGTCATGAGGGTTTGGTGTACAGTTTATTTCATCACCCAGGTGGTAAGCATAATGCCCTATAGGTAGTTTTTCAATACTCTCCGTCCTCCTACCCTCAACCCTCAAGTAGGCCACTGTGTCTGTTGTTTCCATCTTTGCATCCATGAGTTCTCGTTGTCTAGCTCCCACTTTCAAGTGGAACATGCAGTATATTTAGTCTCCTGTTCCTGTGTTAGTTCAGTTATGATAATGGCCTCCAGCTCCACCCATGTTTCTGCAAAGGACATAATCTTGTTCTTTTTTATGACTTCATAGTATTCATGGTGTATATGTACCATAGTTTCATTTCTTTAATTTTTCTTTAAGTTCTGTGATACCTGTGTTGAAGATACATATTTGTCACATAAGTATACATGTGCCATAGTGGTTTGCTGCACCTGTCAACCCATCATCTAGGTTTTAAGCCCCGTGAGTGAGAAGATGTGGTGTTTGGTTTTCCATTCCTGTGTTAGTTTGCTGAGAATGACTATTTCCAGCTTTATCCATATCCCTGCAAAGGACATGAACTCATTCATTTTTATGGCTGCATAGTAATCCATGGTGTGTATGTGCCACATTTTCTTTATCCAGTCTATACTTGATGGGCATTTGGATTGGTTCCAAGTCTTTGTTTTGTTTCTAAATGACTTTATTTTGAAGTAATGTAATACTCAAAAGAAGTTTCAAAATAGTACAGTGTTTCCTCACAAAGATAATATATAACCATGCTACCTTTGTCAATATCAGGAAATTAACAATAGTAGAGACCTTACTGAAATTTTGCTAGCTTTTACATGTATTCTCCTGTAGATGTTTGTGTAGGTAGAGTTTTAGGAGACTTTATCACATGTATAGATTCATGTAACCATCACCGCATTCAGAATATAGAACTGTTCCATCACAAAACAAACTCACTCATGATCACCCACCTAATAATCACACCTTCACCCCAGTCCTAACCCCTGGTAGCCACTGCTCTGTTCTCCAGCACAATTTTGTCATTTTGAGAATGTTGTATAAATGGAATTACACAATATGTAACCTTTGAGATTGGCTTTTTTCACTCAGTATAATGAATGCCCTGCAGAGCCATCCAGGCTTTCCTGTGTGTCAGCAGTTTGTTCCTTTTCTTGTCGAGTGGTATTCTAGTATTTTTTCCCCTTTCCTTACTTACCATGTGAAACTTTCCTTTCCACTTAGAAGAAAAGTTGCCATCAAATATCTATTTAGATCTTATCTTTAGTTTCAGAGACAAGGGTCATAATAGCTGAGAAGAAAGAAATTTAAACAGAATATTCAGAAGATTAAAGTTCACATTTCCTCCTGACTTAGTGGAGTGCTACAACTCTTATTTCCCTCCCTCGTGGAGCACTCCACTTAGATACTCTTCTCGTGGAATCCTCTTAAAGCATATCAATTGACAATGACTTTAGTCTGTCAAAACTCAAATATCTCAATTTGATTCAAGAACAACCTATTTTTGTACATTAATTTGTCACTGTTCTTTTATTTTACATATATTTTCTTCCCAAGACAGATAAAAGACAGATAAAGGGCAAAAAAAAAAAAAAAAAAAAAAAAAAAGAATTTTCAGCAAGTATTCCAAATGATGAAGATCATGAAACATGACTGGGCAGAAAGGTAATGTATACATGGTGCTTCCCCCCCCTTTTTTATTGTACTTTAAGTTCTGGGGTACAAGTGCAGATCATGCAGGATTGTTACACAAGTATACACATGTCATGGTGGTTTGCTGCATCTATTCCCCCGTCATCTACATTAGATATTCTCCTAACATTTTCCCTCCCCAATCCCATCACCCCCTGCTCTCCCTCCCCTAGTCTTCTTACCCCCCAACAGGCCCTGGTGTATGACGTTCCCCTCCCTGTGTCCATGTGTTCTCATTGTTCAACACCCACTTATAAATGAGACCATGCAGTGTTTGGTTTCTGTTCTTGTGTCAGTTTGCTGAGAATTGTGGTTTCCAGCTTCATCCATGTCCCTGCAAAGGACATGAATTCGTCCTTCTTTGTGACTATAGTATTCCATGGTATATATGTGCCACATTTTCTTTATCTGGTCTATCATTGATGGGCATTTGGGTTGGTTCCAATTCTTTGCTATTGTAAACAGTGCTGCAATGAACATATGTGTGTATGTGTCTTTATAATAGAATGATTTATAATCCTTTGGGTATATACCCAGTAATGGGATTGCTGGGTCAAATGGTATTTCTATTTCTAGATCCTTGAGGAATTGCCACTCTGTCTTCCACATGATTAAACTAATTTGCACTCCACCAACAGTGTAAAACCGTTCCTATTTCTCATCCTCTCCAGCATCTATTGTCTCCAGATTTTTTTATATCTCCATTCTAATGGTGTGAGATGGTGTCTCAATGTTTTTTTCATTTGCATTTCTCTGATGACCAGTGATGATGAGCTTTTTTCATATTTGTTGGCTGCATAAATATCTTCTTTTGAAAAGTGTCTGTTCATATCCTTTGCCCACTTTTTGATGGGGTTGTTTTTTTCTTATAAATGTGTTTAAGTTCTTTATAGATTCTGGTTATTAGGCCTTTGTCAGATGGGTAGATTGCAAAAATGTTTTCCCATTCTGTTGCCAGTTTACTCTAATGATAGTTTCTTTTGCTGTGCAGAAGCTCTTAAGTTTAATTAGATTCCATTTGTCTATTTTGGCTTTTGTTGCCATTGCTTTTGGTGTTTTAGTCATGAAGTTCTTGCCCATGCTTATGTCCTGAATGGTATTACCTGGGTTTTGTTCTAGGTTTTTATGGTGTTAGGTCTTATATTTAAATCCTTAACCCATCTGGAGTTAATTTTTGTTTAAAGTATAACCAAGGGGTCCAGTTTCAATCTTCTGTATATGGCTAGCCAGTTTTCCCAACACCATTTATTAAATAGGGAATTCTTTCCACATTGTTTTTTTTTTTTTTTTCTGTCAGGTTTATCAAAGATCAGATGGTTGTAGATATGTGGCATTACTTCTGAGGCCTCTTTTCTATTCCATTGGTCTATATCTCTGTTGTGGTACCAGTACCATGCTGTTTGGATTACTATAACCTTGTAGTGTAGTTTGCAGTCAGGTAACATGATGCCTCCAGCTTTGTTCTGTTTGTTTAGGATTGTCTTGGCTATGCAGGCTCCTTTTTGGTTCCATATGAAGTTTAAGGTGTTTTTTTCCCAGTTCTGCAAAGAAGATCAATGGTAGCTTGATGGGGATAGCATTTAATCTATAAATAACTTTGGGCAGTATGGTGTTTTCACGTTATTGATTCTTCCTAACCATGAGCATGGAATGTTTTTCCATCTGTTTGTGTCCTCTCTTATTTATTTTTCAAAATTAAAAATCAATTGATGGTTTAACAAAATCTCTCAGGAAGCTAAGAGTTAAGCTGAGAAATGGCATCTACAAAAATGGACATATAATATTATTCTTAATGGTGACAAACTGTCTGAGGGGCGTAAGGCAGAGTGAGAGACCAAGGCAAGTTTTAGAGCAGGAGTGAAAGTTTATTAAAAATTATTAGAGCAAGAAGAAAAGAAAGTAAAGTACATTTGGAAGAGGGCCAAGTGGGTAATGTGAGAGATCCAAGTGCACTGTTTGACCTTTGACTTGGGATTTTATATGTTGGCGTGCTTCTGGGGTTTGGGAATCTTCTCTCTCATTCTTCCCCTGGTGGGAGAGACCGCCAGTATGTGCAGCGGCTTGCCAGCACTTGCAAGGGCCTGCATGCACTGCGTGTTTGCTAAAGTTAAGTGCATGCTCATTTGAAGCATTTTTCCCTCTAATGTTCTAGTATTCCTAAAGGATGGTCATACACCAATTAAACTCCACCATTTTGCCTCAGTGCACTTAAGCATTTACCAAACTCCTTAAATCTTATCAGGAAGCTGCTGACCACCAGCTTCAGTTGTTTTCTATTTATTAGGAGACTGAGTTTCTCACCAGCCATGATCAATTATTATCTTAGAGAAACAGTTGAACAATCACCTGACCATCACCTGATGGTTGCCTGGCATTCCTGGGAAGGGGGACCTCTCTTTCTTTGCTCAAGCCTTCTTAACTACCTGCTCTAACATTTCCCCCCTCAATAATTCAAGACTCAATTTTTTTTGGGAAAATGGACAAAGATCAGAATCTTCTGTCACTGTTTCCTACTGACAAGGAGGTGGTGGTCCTTCTTCTGTGGGTCTTGGCCTCTTGATAGCTTTCAGAACAGGGTGGCTCTGTGAGTTGGTGAAAGTGGTATACAGCCAGGACTGAGGGAGACAGGGGTGGAATTTCACCTCTGTTGTGTCCCTCTGATGGGTGATCTAGGAGTCCTCAGTAGAAGGTTGACTTCCGAATATTGAAAGAATAATATCTCTCACTGAGGATCATCTGGAGCTTGTTGGCCTGAAGGCAAGAGGAAACAAATTGGTTATTAGATTTAGGAGACATGGACTCAAAGAGCAAATGTAGGAGACTAAGTGAGCCTAAAAGAAAGACCACAGAAGAACCATTTCAGGTTTTATTCCCAACTTAACCAACCCCAAGAGGATTCTTCCTGTAAACTCTAGACTTGATTTAGGAGTTGTCTGATGTTATCTTATACTTTTCTCTATTGATTTACCCCAAAACAACATTTTTTAATCCAAGACTAAACAAAAGTCTTTTCTGTGCTGCCATTAACATATCTAGTCCTTGATAATTTTGTAAGACAATTGCTGCTAAAGAGTCTATTTGTCCTTACATAATTAAGGTTTTAGCCATGGCATCAATATTGTTGGCTATTTCCTTGTAGAGTTGGCTATAGGTTAAGGAGGTTTTTGTGATTCCACCAATTCCAGATCCTGTACCAGCTCTTATGCTGAGTCCCACAAGTGGGGGAGTTAATTGAATAATACTTCTCACCCTGGGGAAGATGAAATGGCCATAAATTGGTACTGGAAGAGAGAGATTGCCAGGGGCTATGTAGATGTCAGAGGATAGATAGCCTGTGATACAGGTTCTAGTCCAACTAGTGAGGAGGCATTGGTAAACTGATTGGCCACAAATAGAGAAGACTCTTTGGGTTTTAAAACAAGTCAAGATGTCAAAATAGGGAAGTTTCAGGATACATTATCAATGTACAAACATTCTCAAACATATATAGCATTTTCATACAGCAACAACAGACAAGCCAATAACCAAATCAGGAGGGAAATCCTATTCATAATTGCCACAAAAATAATAAAATACCTAGAAATACAGCTGACTGGGGAGGTAAAATATCTCTACGATGAGAATTACAAAACACTGCTCAAAGAAATCAGAGACGACATAAAAATGGAAAAACATTCCATGCTCATGAATAGAAAAAGTATAAAATGACCATACTTCCCAAAGCCACTTACAGATTCAATGCTATTCCTATCAAACCACCAATGACATTCTTCACAGAATCAGAAAAATTGATTTTAAAGTTTATATGGAATCAAAGAAGAGTCCAAATAGCCCAGGCAATACTAAGCAAAAAGAACAAAGTTGGAGGCATCATGCTATCCGACTTCAAACTATACTATAAGGCAATAGTAACCAAAATAGCACAGTACTTGTACAAAAACAGGCACATATATCAATAGAATGGAATAGAAATCCCCAAAATAAGGCTGCCCACCTACAACCATCTGATCTTTGACAAAGCTAAAGGTATCACACTACCTGACTTCAAACTATACTACAAGGCTACAGTAACCAAAACAACATGGTACTGGTAACAAAACAGATATATTGACCAATGGAACAAGACAGAGACCTCAGAAATAACACCACAAATCTACAACCATCTGATCTTCAACAAACCTGATTTTTTTTTTTAAAAAAAAAGCAATGGGGAAAAGAATCCCTATTCTATTCAATAAATAGTACTGGAATAACTGGTTAGCCATATGCAGAAGATTGCAACTGGAATCCTTCCTTACATCATATATGAAAATTAACTCAAGATGGATTTAAGACTTAAATGTAAAGCTCAAACTACAGAAATCCTGGAAGAAAACCTAGGCAATGCCATCCTTAAAATAGGAATGGGCAAAGATTTTATGACAAAGACACAAAAAGCAATTACAACAAAAACGAACATTAATAAATGGGATCTAATTAAACTTAAGAGCTTCTGCCACGTGGAGAAACCTGGCTTCCTGCAGGAACCGTAAATTATAACACCCTTTTACAATTAGACCTTTTCTGTAAGAGGGAAGATAAATAGATTGAGGTCCCCTGTGTGCAAGTTTTCTTTTCTCTAAGGGATAATCCTCAGCTATGTAAGGCTTGTAACCTATGCCCTTTTGGCCCCTCCTCAGGACTACCCCTATATTCAGGACTCCCTGTGGCTCCTCCCTCCACCGATACTGACCAGGTCTCCTCAGCTCCTATAACCCAAGAGGAGTAGGGCAAAGCTAAAACTGCTAAGGCACCTCAGGCTACTAGGTAGGATGCCCCGACTCTGCCCCTTACAGGCAGTAGGAGGAGAATTTGGCCCAATCAAAGTACATACTCCCTTTTCACTTTCTGACTTAAAGCAAATCAAGGCAGACTTAGGAAACTTTTCAGATGACCCGGAAAAGTACATAGATGTTCTGCAGGGCCTGGGTCAGTCCTTTGAATTATATTGGAAAGATATCATGTTATTGCTTAGTCAGACTCTAACCAGCAATGAGAGAGAGGCTGCTCTAGTAGCCGCTAAAGAGTTGGGGGACATTTGGTATCTTAGTCAACCACATGACCAAATGACATCAGAGGAGAAGGATAAATTCCCTACAGGTAGACAGGCAGTCCCTAGCATGGACCCTCACTGGGATCCTGGCTCAGAACATGAGGACTGGAGTCATAGGCACCTATCGACTTGCATCCTTGAGGGATTAAGGTGAACTAGTAAAAGCCCATAAACTCTGCGATGTTATCCATCATAACTCAGGGAAAGGAAGAAAACCTAACAGCCTTTCTTGAGTGGTTATGGGAGACCTTAGGAAAGTGTCACCAGACTCCATCAAGGGTCAGCTAATACTAAAAGACAAATTTATTGTGCAATCAGCAGCTGACATTAGGAGGAAGCTCCAGAAGCCAGCTCTGGGGCCCGAACCAAGTCTAGAATAGTTACTAAATCTAGCAACCTCAGTGTTCTTTAATAGAGAGCAGGGGAACAGGCTGAAAGAGACAGGAGGGACAAGAACAAGGCCACAGCCCTAGTCATGGCCTTCTGGCAGGCAGACATAAGGGGCTCGGAAAAGGGAAAGGCCTGGGTTAGCTTCCAGTCTGGCAGAGCTTGCTGGGACACTTTAAGAGAGGTTGTCACCAGAGGAATGGACCACCTCCTCGTCCTCACCCACAGTGCCAAGGGGATCACTGGAAGGCACACTGTCTCAGGGCATGAAGGTTTCTAGGGCCGGAGATAGCCAATGAGATGATCCAACAGTAGGACTGAAGGTGCCCAGGGCAAGTGGCGGCACAAGCCATCACCCTCACCGAGCCCCAGGTAAAGCTAACCATAGAGGGCCAG
Source organism: Saimiri boliviensis (assembly GCF_048565385.1). Classification (NCBI taxonomy): domain Eukaryota; kingdom Metazoa; phylum Chordata; class Mammalia; order Primates; family Cebidae; genus Saimiri; species Saimiri boliviensis. Next base: position 46,698,639 of record NC_133459.1, read on the forward strand.
GAGGTCAGTCTTCTCCTGGACACTGACACGGCCTTCTCAATTTTGCTTTCTTGTCCTGGACGGTTGTCCTCCAAGTCTGTAACTATCCGAGAGTCCTAGGACAAATAGTCTCCTGATATTTCTCCCAGCCCCTAAGCTGTAAGTGGGGAGACATGCTCTTCTCCCATGCCTTCCTCATTATGCCAGAAAGTGCCACTCCCTTACTAGGGCGGGACCTGTTAGCCAGAGCAGAAGCCATTATCTATATGAACATCAGGGAGGACATCCCTCTCTGCTGCCCATTATTTGAAGAAAGGATTAATCCTGAGCTTTGGGCAATGGAGGGACAATTTGGGTGGGAAAGAATGCCTGCTCAATTCAAATAAGGCTAAAGGATTCCACCTCCTTTCCTTACCAGAGACAGTACCCCCTAAGACCAGAAGCCAAAAAGAGACTACAGAATATTGTAAAGAGCTTAAAAGCTCAGGGTCTAGTGAGGTCCTGTAACAGCCCTTGTAATACTCCAATTTTAGGAGTACAAAAATCTAATAAACAATGAAGGCTGGTGCAAGATCTCAGGCTTATTAATGAAACTATGGTCCCTTTACACCCAGCTGTACCCAATCCATACACCTTTCTTTCTCTAATACCAGGAGAGGCACAATGGTTTACAGTCCTGGACCTTAAAGATGCCTTTTTCTGTGTTTCATTATGTCCTGACTCCCAGTTTCTGTTCACCTTTGAAGACCCTTTAGATCAGAATTATCAGCTCAACTGGACAGTGTTACCCCAGGGCTTGCGAGACAGCCCCCACTTGTTTGGCCAGGCTCTAGCTCAGGACTTTAGTACTTTTTCACATCCAGGTACCCTGGTTCTTCAATAAATGGATAACTTACTTTTAACTGCTAACTCAGAAAGCCAGTGTCAGCAGGCCACCCAGACCTCCTAAACTTTCTAGCCACCTGTGGATTTAAGGTTTCCAAACCAAAAGCCCAACTTTGTAGGCAAGAGGTAAAATACCTAGGGCTGGTCTTGTCTAAGGGCAGTCGGGCCCTTGACGGAGAACGTCTCCAACCCATACTGGCCTTCCCCTATCCAAAGACCTTAGAACAGTTGTGGGGATTCTTAGAAATAACTGGTTTCTGCCAACTGTGGATTCCCGGATATGGTGAAATAGTCAAACCCCTATACACTCTGATTAAGGAAACCCAAAAAGCTAACACTCGTCTAGTACAATGGGACCCTACAGCTGAGGCAGCCTTTCAGACCCTAAAGCAGGCATTACTGCAGGCTCCAGCTCTAAGCCTTCCTACAGGGAACAACTTTTCCCTATATGTTATGGAAAAGTCAGGAGTGGCACCGGGGGATCTCACTCAGACTTGGGGGACCACGCCACAACCAGTGGCATACCTAAGTAAGGAAATTGATGTGGGTCATAGCCGTGGTGGCTCTACTGGTCTCAGAAGCTGTTAAAATAGTGCAGGGGAAAAATGTAACTGTATGGACTTCACATGACATGGCTGGAATTCTGGCCTCTGAAGGACGCTTATGGCTGCCCGACAACCTCTTACTCAAACATCAGCCCTTAATGCTCGAAGGGCCTGTGCTTCAGCTGCGCACACGTGCAGCCCTCAATCCAGCTGCATTTCTTCCTGAGGAAGGGCAGACAGAGAACATGACTGTTGGCAGGTTAGAGCCCAGAATTATGTGGCTCAAGAGGATCTCTTAGAAACTCCTCTAGCCAATCCTGACCTTAATCTGTATACTGACAGAAGTTCACTTATGGAAAATGGATTTCAGAAGGCAGGATGTGCAGTAGTCAGTGATCAAACAGTGCTTAAAAGTAATTCCCCTCCTCCTGGAACTAATGTCCAGCTGGCAGAACTAGTAGCCCTCACTCAAACTCTACACTTAGGAAAAGGACAGAGAATAAACATACACACAGATTTCAAATATGCTTACCTGGTTCTCCACACCCATGCTGCCATATGGAAGGAAAGAGAGTTCCTAACCTCAGCAGAAATGCCCATTAAATATCATAAAGGAATTTTAGACTTATTGCAAGCTGTCCAAGAACCCGAAGAGGTAGCAGTCTGACACTGCCAAGGCCACCAGAAAGGAGATGAGAAGGCAGCAGAGGGCAATCGCCGAGCTGACCTAGAGGCAAAAAGGGCAGCCAGACAAGAATTTATAGAAGGACCTTTAATACGGGAAAACCCTGTCCAGGGAACTAGAGCTCAGTACTCATCAGAAGGGGTAGAGTGGGCAATCTCCCAGGGACATAATCTTCTTCCTTCGGGATGGCTGGCTACTGAGGAGGGAAAAGTGCTCCTACCTGCTGCCAGCCATGGAAAGTACTGAAAACCCTACATCAAACCTTCCATATGGGTATAGAAAATACACACCGAGTGCCCAAATCTATATTTACAGAAAAAAGTCTCTTCAAGGCTGCCCAACAAATAGTCAAAGGATGTGAAATATGCCAGAAAAACAATCCTTGGACACATCACAATGTTCCTCCTGGTGAACAATGAACCGGTCATTACCCAGGTGAGGACTGGCAAGTGGACTTTACCCATATGCCTAAGTCTTGGGGACATCAATATCTGTTAGTGTGTGTAGACGCCTACACAAGCTGCGTTGAGCCTTTCCCCTGTACAACAGAAAAAGCCCAAGAGGTAATAAGAGTCCTGATTAATGAAATAATTCCTAGACTCAGACTCCCTTGCTGTCTTCAAAGCAATAATGGCCCTGCCTTCAAAGCTTCAGTGACCCAAGGAATTTCCAAAGCATTAGGAATACAGTATCATCTCCATGTGTTTGGAGGCCTCAGTCCTCAGGGAAAGTGGAAAAGATGAATGAAATTCTTAAGAGACATTTAAACAAACTGGCACAGGAAACCCACCTCCCCTGACCTTCTCTATTACCAATAGCACTCTTAAGGGCTCAAAAGTCTCCTCAGAAAATAGGACTCAGCCTTATGAGATGCTTTATGGACAGCTCTTTCTTACTAATGATGTCATATTAGACAAGAAAACAGCAGATCTAATAAAAGACAGAACCTCCTTGCCTAAGTACCAACAGGCTCTTAGGCCCTTACCTGAAGGGCACCCTAGGGAAAAGCTGAAAGAGCTGTTCTGCCCTGGAGACTTCGTGCTTGTTAAATCTCTCCCTTCAGACTCTCCCCATCTAGGCTCATCGTGGGAAGGACCATTTTCAGTTATTCTGTCTACCCCAACGGCAGTTAAGGTGGTGGGAATTGACTCGTGGATTCACCACACTTGGCTGAAGCCTTGAACACCTCCTGAAGAAAATCACAGCCCCTCCACTCCACAGCCTGAAGTTCCAGGAGACAGTCCTTTGTACACCAGCGAGCCTTTAAATGATCTATGTTTGCTCTTCCAACAAGAGCCCCAGGAAAATAAGGGCTCATGAATCTAACTTACATCCTGGCATTAACAGGACTATCACTCTTAACTTTACTATTTGTGACCAGACTGTATGCACTCACCCCACGAATTGGTCTACATCTCATAAAGTCTCCTTATACGTGGCTTTCTGCCTCATGATACTTCTAATAGCACTCCTCTTCTCCCTCTGACCTCCCTTGTGGTTCTTATTATCCTCTTTTTAGCCCCACTCCTCCTGTTAACTCTCACACACCCTACATGTAACTGTAGGGTTACATGCTCATAGTACTAGCTAATATCTTCCTGGAAGAAGTGCCCATGATTTCTCACTCCAAGACTGGTTCTGGAGGTACCATCAACCATCTCCTTCCTTCGTATCATATATATATACATATATATATATATATATATATGCACAAAAATTGTAATACCTCTGCTTCCCTGTGCACATACAACTCACACACCTACTGGACGGGAACAATAACTGGGCCAAATTGTCCAGCTGCTAAGAAAACCACCACCTGCTGGACATATTTTACCCAAGCCGAAATGTCAGATGAGGTGAAGTTCAAGATCAGGCATAGGAACAATGTTATCAGGAAGTAGCCTCTAGTCGAAGCAGACTTCAAAGTACCCCCATTCCTCACAAGGGCCTGGATCTTTCTAAGTTACATGAGACCCTTCGTACACACTCTCATATACTCAGCTTATTTAATACCACCGTCACAGGAACATATGAGGCGTCCTCTAACAACACAACTGATTGTTGGACATGCCTTCCACTACGCTTCAAAGCATATATCCTGGTTCCAGTTCCATAGTCATGGAACATGACTAACTCTCCCACACATCATACGGGGTTGTAGATCCCTTGATCACCAATCTACAAATTCCATCTACCTCAAGCTTCACTTGTGGAAATTCTACTAACAACTCGAATGCTTCTCTATGCCAAAACTGGGTTGCCTTACCCCCAGGCTTCAACTGCCTAGCACCAGGCTTATTCTTTATGGCACCTCAGCTTACAGCTGCCTGAACAATACCCCTGGGGAAATATGCCTCCTCTCCTTCCTAGTGTCCCCGACGACGATTTACACCGACTCTCAGGTGCAGAGTCTTCTCTTGCCAGGGGCATGCCATACACAAATCCCAATTATTTCTTTTATAGTAGGGGCTGGAATAATAGGACTTGGTACCGGCATTGAGAAATTACTACCTCTACTCAGTTTTACTATAAGCTATCTCAGCAGTTAAATAATGGCATGGAAAAGGTTACTGCTTCTCTTGTAACTGCAGAAGCAGCTTAACTCTTTAGCTGTTGTGGCTCTTCAAAACAGAAGGGCTCTGGATCTGCTGACAACAGAGAGAGGAGGAACCTCTCTTTTTAGGAGAAGAATGCTGCTGCTTTGTAAACCAGTCAGGTATTGTCTTAAACAAAGTTAAAGAACCGAGGGACCGAATCGAATGCAGGGCTAAAAACCCTCAAGAAACAGGATAGTGGAGCTTGTTTAACAACTGGCTGTCCTGGCTCTACCCTCTTCTAAGCCTATTTATAACCATTCTATTATTGCTGGCATTCAGGCTTCTCATCTTTAACCTTCTGGTCAAATTTGTTTCTTCAGAATTGAGGCCATGAGGCTACAAATGGTCCTGCAAATGGAACCCTGGATGTCCTTGGATCATGAGTTCTATCATGGACCTCTGGATTGACCTGCACCCTTGGAAGACTCCCTCTGGAAGAAACCTCAACTGCAAGGCCCCTTCTATGCCCCAATTCAGCAGGAAGTAGTTAATGAGTGATCAACGCCAGTGTCCCAACAGCAGTTGGACTTTCCTGTTTAGAAGGGGGACCGAGGGACTGTATTAAAGAAACTTCTCTTCCCGGGTCCTCTAAGGGAGGGGTTTCAAATGCAGGAATTTTCCAGCTTCCTCCCCAGGCAGCTGGGGCTCTTTGAGCACCTCCTCCACATGGACCAGGTAAAATTCTTTGATCTTTCCGCTGCGGGGAAAGCCAGGTGGGGCTCTTTTGTCCCAAATTCCGCAGAAAGCTCTTGGAGGAGGGGGCTCTGTAACTCAGGGTTGTAGAACAAGTAGTCAATCCGGTATCAGAGTCAAAGATCAATCACTCCAGAGGAAGTTTGAAAGAACTGGTCTCATTGGACAAGAATATGAATGGAGAGGGAATAACTCAAGGGTTAAAACTTCAGCTTCTCCTATCTGAAGGGTTATCCCTCTCTGGGTTCTCTTCCCACAACAGTGTGGGAGCTGTCTTCTCTCTCTCTATCTCTATCTCTCTCTCTCTCTCCTTCTCTCTCTCTTGTAAATCACTCTTCCGCAAAACTCTTTGGGTCCGTGATTTTATTCGGATGGTAAACTCACCGCACCTCCAGGGCCCCTTTCCCCATTCTTCCGGGTTAGAGAGGCCAAGAACCTATAAGCTGGGTACTCCCCCAGTAACAATATGATTCTTTCTACAGAAAATCCCAAGGAATCTCAAAATAAACAAACAAAACCCTCTTGAAATTGATAAGCAGTTATAGAAAGATTGTAGGATACCAAAGTCAATTGCTTTCAGTTCTATCTTTACAATTTCGTATAAATATATAGTTACTTCAAAACAAAACAAAAAAAATCTTAAATGGAAAAATGACCTACTCCCATAAACCAAAAATATGTGTAATCTTGCGTGGGTTTGATAAATAAATGGTGATAACTTACAAAATGACAACAAGAATTTCTGTTCTCTTTTGGATTTATTAATGGGAGGTAAGCCAAGGAATCTACAAAAACACCTGGAAATGAAATAATTTATTTAATATTATAGTGAATCATACACACACAAACACACATGCATACTCAGCTGTAATCTCACCTTTTAAATAAAATTAGCATTAACATTTTGGTATATTTCCATCCAGTATTGTGTGTGTGCTAAAAATGAAGAATTCTAAGACTTTAATGTTGATAATACTTGCAGGGTTTTTTAAAACGGAAAGCACTGGCAACACTCCAGAGTTTCTGACTCAGTAAATCTAGGTGGAGTGCAAGAATTTGCATTGCTAACAAAGTTCCCAGGCAGTGCTGATAATATTAATATGGGGAACATGCTTTTGAAATGCTTGACAAACACTATAATTCTCTTATCTTTGTTTACATTCCATAATATATTATGAACCTGTTTTATTGTTGATCTTCAAAAACATAATTTTAATAGATTTAAAGGTTTTAATGTATTTCTGTCCTGTAATTTTTAAATGTTTATATTTTTCTGGAGCTCCAAAAAAGCAAAAATTATAGCTCCCTTTTTCTTTCAGTCTAAATTTTGAATTAATTGAGAAAATAAAACTATATAGTATAGCAGAAGATCAAAATATCATCTTTATTAAGGAACAAAGCTCTGATATTGGTAAGTGTGCCCAGTATCTATGAGCAAGTCAGCTTCTGAATAATAAATTCAGGAATTAGGCAAACCTTTCCATTCCAGCACTGGGAGTCTTAAACCACCAGAGATTCCCCTTGCTGGAATACACCCAAAGGCAGTTTGGAGCATATGTGGGCTGCTTGATTCCCAAGAGAAGAATCCATGGCTATCTCCATCAAGAATAGGAAAAGAGCAACCTTTCAATACAGTTCTCCACTTTCATGAGGATGTTCCACAGCACCATGGTTTAACACAGTTTAAAGTCACGTAAGATACAACAGGTAAAAGAGCTAAGAACAAGCCACCCCAAAATATGCTGCTTTGACATATTAATTATTTCAAGTCGAAGACACTTGAGAAACAGTAAATGCAGGAAGAGTCCTCTGATGGCTCTTTCTACTGAAAACAAGACACAAATTTTTCCATGAGAAAGATTCCCTCCCTGTGTCAGGAAGAGAATACCCTTAACACCAGACACTGGGAATCAATGCTGAAATGGATCTGTACAAACAAACATTCTAAAATATCCCTTACCCTCCACTAGTTTTATTTTCCACACACCATGTGTCTCCTAGTGACTCTCCACAATGTAATGCTCCTAGTCTAAACACTTCTGTCTTGTCATTTCTTCACAAATGTATTGTTGGGGCTCAGAAACATACCCCAAATTCGATGTGTTGACAGGCTGAACAGAAGAAGCCTCAAGGTTTTTCTGACCTCCTTCCTCTGCTGTCTCTCCCAAGGAAGGTGAAGTTCCTTTATCCATGCATTCTAAGGGTAGACAAAGTTCCTTTATCCATACCTACTTCCCCTTCCTGTAATGCCATGAATGTGACCACACCAGAACAGACCCTTTCACTGTCAAAAAGAACTACTGAAAAGCTACTCTCAGTTCCAGAATCCATTCATTCTCCCTTGTAATCCTTAATTGCCCCTTAATGGAATTCCTCTTCTCCCCTCTCCCATAACTTGCTTGTCAGGATGTTATATAAGCTTCTAAACCCCATTGCCAGGTGAGTAGATGCCCTGCAATTCTCCTCCTGTGCACATTCTGTCCATATTGCATGAAGGTAGTTCACTTGTTAAATAAATTTGTGTGATTTTCTCTTATTAAGCTGTCGCGTGTCAGTGATTTTTCAGTGAGCTTTCCCTACAGTATCGTTTCTTCATTTAAAAGATATAAAAGCTTTCTATTCTGGTCGCTTATTCAGGTCTTTGTCCTCTTAGAAAGATCCCCATATATGTGGTGGCTCATGCCTGTAATCCCAGCACTTTGGGAGGCAGAGGTGGGTGGATTGATCACCTGAGATCAAGAGTTTGAGACCAGGCTGGTCAACATGGTGAAACCCCATCTCTATTAAAAATACAAAAAAAAAAAAAAAAAATTAGCTGGGTGTGATGTTGGGTGCCTATAATCCCAGCTACTTAGGAGGCTGAGGCAGAAGAATCGCTTAAACCCAGGAGGCAGAGGTTGCAGTGAGCCGAGATTGCGCCCCTTTATCCAGACTGGGTGTTGGAGCAAGACTCTATCTCAAAACAAAAAATAATAATAAAGTTTGCGTGCTGTTCCCTGTTGATCTGTCTTATGTTGATTTCATTTTTAGGCCTAGCTGGAGACTCTAAGAGGATAAAAAATTTTTTCCTCTCCCACGCATGCATAGATTTGAATGAATCCTGCTTCCCAAGCTGGTGAACCCCCAGCTCCTTTAGAGCTCTAGGGATGGATGTGTTCTTTATCATCCAATTTAAGATTAAGTTCCTGTAACTCAGATTGGGCTGAGCAGAACACACGTGACTATTGGCAAGACAGGTGATTTCCAAGACAGCCTGGGAAAATTTCTTTCTCCCTGAAACTCACACCCATGAAACCTTCCCCACCTACTCATTGGCCTTTTGCCAACATCAAAGCCTTCTTGCCAGGATACAGGTAAAGATGTCACCCCATCCCATCCAGAAGTTAAGAAAAGAGCAATGAAAACTGGATACGACATACTTTCTGTTAACATAAATGGTAAAAAAAGGACTGAGGCAAAATTAATATAAGTAGAGAGTTTACTGGGGCCACATTTGAGGACTGAAACCCAGAGTCATAGATTCAAGTTGCCCTGAATATACACTCTGATTGGCAGCATTTACAAGTTTTTTTTGTTTGTTTTGTTTTGTTTTTTTGAGATGGAATCTCACTCTGTCACCCAGGCTGGAGTGTAGCGGTGCGATCTCAGCTCATTGTAACTTCCATCTCCCAGGTTCAAGCAATTCACCTGACTCAGCCTTCCTCATAGCTGGGATTGCAGGCACCCACCGTCACTTGCAGCTAAATTTTATCATTTCTTTTTTTATTTTAGTACAGTTTGGGTTTCACTATGTTGGCCAGTCTGGTCTTAAACTCCTGACCTCAAGTGATGCACATGCCTCAGCCTCCCAAAGTTCTGGAATTACAGACGTGAACAACCACATCTGGCCTCAAGTTCGTCTTTTGTTTTGTTTTGTTTTTTGAGACAAGTTCTCGCTCTGTCACCCAGGCTGGAGTGCAGTGGCACAATCACAGCTCACTGTGGCCTCAACCTCCCAGGCTTAAGTAATCCTCCCAACTCAGCCTCCCAAGTAGCTGGGACAACAGACAAGCACCACCACATCTGGCTAATTTTAAACTTTTTGATAGAGACAGGGTTTCACCATGTTGCCCAGGTTGGCCACAAACACCTGTCCTCAAGCAATCCACCTGCCTTGGCCTCCCGAAGTGCTGGGATTATATGCATGAGCCACTGGACCTGGCCACAAGTGGGGTTTTAAAGGAAAAAAATGAGGCAGTTTCTGTTGTTTACCAAGATATTCTTAAAATAACATAAACTATTGATTGGCTATACATTGTTCTTTGTATCACAAATTCCAGGAACATGAAGATAACAAGTGAGGCAGCTAGTCAGGCACAAAATATCTTTAAACAGACGTGGGCGCAGGGTGGAGGCGGGGGTGACTGACATTCTAAACTCAGGCTTCTCTGGGCCTTCGTCTGGGCCTGATAAATCTTGTATACTTGATATGACTCATACTGCTCTGAGCTTTTTTTTTTTTTTTTCTCATTTCCTAAAAGCAAAATCTGATGGACAGCATGAAGGTCTTACACTCTAGAAAGAAAATTCAGTCATTCTTTCAATAATTATGTAACCACCCAACAGTTTCTCCCTACCTACTGCCCAGATAAACCAGTTTATCAAGATAGGGGAATTACAATCAAGAGTTTAATTCACGCAGAGCCAGCTGAATGGGAGCCTGGAGTTTTATTAGTCAAATCCATATTCCCAGACATTCAGAGGCTAGATGTTTTCAAGGACAGGAGATGCAGGGGAATGGGTGCTGCTGATTGGTTGAGGGTGCAATCATAGGGGTGTGGAGCACGGCCCCAGTGCACTGAGTCTGCTTCTGGGTGAGGGCCACAGGACCAGTTAAGAGCTGAGGGACCAGGCAGAACCATCCAGTCATCAGAAATGAAAAACCCTGCAAAGATGACTCAAAAGGCCAAATTTAGGTTCTACAATAGTGATGTCATCTGCAGGAATAATTAAGGATGCTGATTTCCAGAGTAATGGCTAGTCACCATTGAGACCTACATCTTAGCAGAATTCAGCCTCCTCTCAGCCTCCTAACCTAATGGTCTTAGTTTACAAAGGTGGTTTAGTTTGGGGAAGAGCTATTATCATTTAAACTATATACTAAATTTCTCCCAAAGTTAGCTTGGCCCAAGCCCAGGAATGGCCAAGGTTAAGGGTAAGATGGGGGTTGGTTAGATCAGACCTCTTTCTCTGTCATAATTTTCTCACTGTTACAGTTTTTGCAAAGGCAGTTTCGATTAGGTATTTTTTATGTGTCTGACACTGTGCTGGGGATCATATAATGTGCAAACAAGGGCCAATCCCTGCTCTCTGGAGCTTGTGGGACGAACATGAATCTTTGAGAGCTTGAAGTAAGGAGGTGGGTCCAGGAGAACTCACTGACCAAAAGCAAGAGCATGTGTAGAGGCCCTGCAGTGGGAAGGAGCACAGGGCATTTCCAGGAAATCTAAGACCATAGCAACTGAAACATAGCAAAAGAGAGGGCGATTTGAGGCAAAATGAGGCTGCGAGACAGACTGGGCAGGGACTAGTAGGCTATGTTTAGGAATTTTAGCTTTAGTCTGACAGTTCTGAAAAAGCACTGAAAGGTTTTAAGCAGAGTGTAAGATTTGGGAAGGACGTACAAGCACTCATTTGGAAAGGTCTCTTTGCCTTGAGCGTGGAGAAAGGATTTGAGAAAAGAAGAAAGGCCGCCAGGTCAGTGAATCTGCCATCACCTAAGTCAGTTAACAAACGCTCCACCTGGCCTGCCCCACCGGCACCTGCGGCAGGGAGAGCAAAGTAAGGCAAACCCGATCCCGCTCTCAAGCAGCTCAGTCTTTTCTTCTGCCCACACTTGCCTCTGTCCAGTGCTACTTTGGAGACATTCCCTTCTCTCCTTTCTTCTTATTCTCTCAGGGCTAAAGCCTGATAAATAGACCCTGGCTTTCTAAGCAGAGATCTGCATTTGTTGTGGGGGCAGGGGGAGGGGATAAATAACGCACAGCAAGCTCACCCCTCAGTTTTAACTTTTTTAACTCAAAAATTCTCTTTTTCCAGCAGAAAAGCCAGGATGTGACTGTGTTTATTCACAGCCAGGCCTCCACTCCCCACACTAAAAGTCACCGTTGTGTTTGCAGTCCTCATTCAACTAGCAAGTGCGAAAGTAATTCCGTCTGTCTCTAAAGACATTTTGAACCGGTCGTGAAAGACCTGTGAGGTGGTGGGTCATTCACCACAGCATCCTGACAGCTCCAGCTCAAAAACATGGCTAGTGGGCTGACATTACCAAATTAGACATTGCTTCTCCTGTAAAATTGGTTTTCCTGAGGCTAAATGCTAAGCTTTGTAATTTTTATAATTAAATACTATTTTGACAGAATCAGATCAATTATAGCAGATAATAACTGCTTGCCCTTTGATTCTCTGAATAATGAATTAGTTCTCTTTACCAAATCTGATACCCCTTTAGGCAAATTCTTTATCCAAATCACTCAATACTTTTGTCAATAAGGAACACGACCAAGAATAGAGTGAAACGGGTAAGTCCCTGGAGGCCTGTCTCCAGATTGCCATGGTAGCATAAGCTACTGCAGAGTCATCCAACATACATTTCTCCATATTTCCCTCAAGAGATTTTGGACAATGTCTTTTTGAAACACCAATATGAAAAGCTTTGTCTGCTGGGCCCATTGCATAATTGGTGCCTAAGAATTACTTAATTGATTGTTTGGTCAATACATTCTCTTAGATCTGTTCATCAATTAATCTTAAAAATACAACCCAAGCAGTAAGGCATGTCTCACATGACCTGGTCTTAGTGAAACCCACTGGCTTCCATCACTACCTGGTTCTCCCTCCAGGTAGTCACAGTGGATCCTTCAATAAGCTGTGAGTCTCCCTTGACATTCAAGCATACGTGGGTGTATGTTTACACTCCAATTATTTACCCATCCCAAAGGGAGCCCCATTCCCTTCTGCCCCTCCTCCCCCTCCTTTCTAGGCTCTGTAGCCCTCCAGTTCCGATGCGGGCACCATAATCTTTCTCCCAGATTAGTGGTTTCAGCGATACTCTTCTGTGGATCAGGCCCTCTCTATTTTCCTACAAATACAGCTTTCCTCTAGTCAGGGACCAATCGCCTCTTCTTGGACTCAGCCAAGCCTGTTACAAAGGAGATACGTGTTGCTTTTCAAATTTTGGTTAATGACGATGTTAATGTGTTGAACATGCTCCCAGCATTTCTTACTCATTAGCTGATATTCTTCCTCTGCTTAGACCCTATCTTCTCTCCTTTTTTTTTTTAACAAAACCCTACTTATTCTTTCTGCCCAGCTCAAACCCAACCTTCTTTAGAAAACCTTCAATAGCAGTCCCACCCGATGTGTTGTATTCTTCCTTTAAGCCTCCCATCAGCATCGTAGGAAGGTTTGAGTCGGAGGCTCACCTAGATTGGCATCTAAATCCTCTGCCGTAAATAACAAACCATTTGGCCACTCTGAGCCTTGGTTTCTTGAGCTGCAAAATCTCATCCTTGATGATTAAATCACATTTTAAAGTGCTTTGTACCTGGTTAGCACTCAAAGCTAAAAGCAAGTATCAATATTATTAATTTTTATCTCTTGCTATAATCCGGCTCACTTTTATTAGAGTGTTTATCAATTCACTTTTGCTTCCTCCCACACTTCCTCCCCTCCTCCACTGTGAGAAACTTGGGAGGCAATCTAATTAACCTTTAGAAGCCCAACCTCAAAAAGGGGCTGGGATGGAGAGCATTTATTACAAGAAAAACTGACATTATCTAGAATTCTCTGTTGTACAATCCAGAAGCCACTACATGTGCGTGGTTATTTATATTTAAATTAAATTTAAAATTGTGTTCATTGGTCACACGGGCTAAAAGTGCTCAGTAGTCACATGTGGTTAATGACTATGATTTTAGACAGGACAGGTATAGAACATTTCCATCATCATGGAAAATTCTATTAAACCACACTGGTCTAAATTCTAAATGCAGTGACGTACTGTTCGATGATAACTCAGCCTTCCAGGTTTCCAGCCAATCCCCATCTGATGCTAACACTGCAGGCAGATGGGGTCACAGATAAAATAGTGTGTGGAACTACCACTAATGCTTCCCTCTCATCCCTGAATGGGAACACCCCGAAAGATGCTGAAACTGTCCCATTGCGCCACCTCGTGCCCAACCCTTGATATTGCACATATAATGTGCAGATAATTCTTACAGATCCACTATCCCACAAAAAGACGCAGAAGAGAGAAGAATGTCATGGGCTTACGCATAGCAACTTCTTAAATGCAATGGACTTTCTGAGTAACTGCCTCTCCGTGGCAAGGGTTTATGAAACACACACAGATCTTTCCATGTTCTGAACTCCTGTCTCACTGAAAGTCACGAAGGGTGTTGGTGTTTACCCAGGCATTTTACACTTGATTCGTCTGTTACTGACCATAAGCATGTAGCAGTGGCACATGAACTATCACCTTCAATCCTCACAAAAGTCACACAGTCCCCATCAGTATTTTCACTGGATTAGGAAAGAGAGACTCGGAGGAAAGCAATTTGCTCAAGATCATACAAATAGTAAGACAAGGAGTGGAAAATCAAACCTAGATTGGACGCCCCAAATGTCTAGCTTTTCTCTGTTCCCAGATCTAGCTGGAACTTCACTGGAAGAAAGGGACTTGATCTCCACCTTCTTCTGAACCAATAAGGCATAGCCCAGAACTAGAAGGTAAGCAAATTCCTAAGAGGGATGAGCTAGTGAGTGGGAAGGGAGTGTTTGCTACAAACAGCACCTTCCTTTGTCTGACACTTATTTGCTGTATGATAACAGACTGCAATGGACAGATAGAGCAAAAGTCCTGAGAGTCACAGAGAATTTAAAGAGAAAGCCATAGCATTTCAGGCAGTTTCATGATATTTCAGAGATATTTCACAGTGTTCCTCAGAATGTTTGCAAAAGTTTCAGAGATGTAGATGCTTGTGGATTTTCAGAGAGAGAGAGAAAAATGTGGAGAATTAAACAGAGAGTTGAGAAAATTCAGAACAAGGTAGAGAGTAAAGAAAAAGTCAGATAGGGTCAGAGATTTTTCTCATACACTAGCTCCTACTTGCCAGGAATGTCTCAGAGAATGTTCAACATCTTTCTGCAAAATGAAAAGACCAGTGAATTCCTTGGCTATCTACAAATGTTGTGTATGGAAGTTAGCCTCACATGGAGAATGAGATGGGGTAGGAGGGAGTGGAGAAATGACAGGTACCTAGAGGTCTATTTCATGGCCCAGACCGCAGGTGGGATGGGAGATGCTAAAATGTGCCCCACTTCTCCCCACTGCGGTCATCTCTTGTACTGCGTATTCTGAAAAAAAGCCTTTTTTGGTAGGCAAGGTAGGTATTGATCATAAAAAATGCATCATCGAGTCCCCAGACATCAAGAAGTAGCAAGAAGCAAGGAACTTGGGGAAGATAGCCAACTAGGAACAGCTCAGGATTGCAGCTCCCAGTGAAAGCGCAGAGGGTGACTGGATGCCACATTTCCAAACAGATTTTTACTGCCCACAGACCAGGAGATTCCCAGGCAGAGGAGCCTCATGGGTCGCCAGCGTGGTTGTTTTCACTGATGCAGCTGTTTTGGCTTGCGTGGCTGTTTTGGCCCACGTGGCTGCTTTGCCGGCGCCCTGGCGTGGTGATTCTCCATACAAAATACACTGGTCCGAGTGCCCTCTTAGCTGGTGATTGGAGCCCCCGGAAGGCAGATCACCCATTCACCTGATTTAAAAGAAGACTGAAATAGGGAGCCAGGCCAGGAGATTCCTGGGCAAAAAAACCCACCAGGTATCTCAGTGCTGCTGTTTCAGCCAGCTCAGTGAATTGCAGTTTGGGAAATCACATAGATCCTGGCACTTTTTCAACAGGTGACTGGAACACCTGGGAGAGAGTCAATCGCTCAACTTAAAAAAAAAAAAAAAAGACTCTGAGTCAGGGAGCCAGGTAATCAGGCTCAGCTGGTCCCCCCATCCCTCCCCCTACACACACACAAAACAGTAACTGAAAACACTCTGGGTTGAGAGTTTCACAGCAAGCACAGCTGAACCGGGGATGGTCCAGCTCTGTCGGGGAGGGGCGTCTGCCATTACTGAGGCACTCTACCACTACGAAGGTAATCCGCCATAGCTGAGGCAGCCTGCTGTTGCTGAGGCAACCCGCCATTGCTGAGGCAACCTGCCACTACAGAGAGAGTCCACCATTACAGAGGCGGGCCACCATTGCTGAGGCAATTCTAACTATACCCATACAAACAGTACTGCAGGGAATATCAAATGGCAGCTGGGTGGAGCCCACAGCAGCTCAGCAAAGCCTCTGCAGGCAGACAGTGACTAGGCTGCCTCCTCACTGGGCAGGGCAGCCCTGGGGAAAAAAAAAAAGAAAAAAGACAGCAGCATAACAGAAACTCTTAAATAAAGCCCTAACTCCCTGGGACAGAGCACCTGGGGGAAAAAAGGGGGTGGGGAGTTTATGAGTTCTGCTGCAGCAGACCTAAAATTACCTGCCCAGCAGCTCTGAATGAACAATGGAGCTCACAGCTCAGCACTTGAGCTCCAATAAAGGACAGATCGTCTCCTCAAGCAGCTCCCTGACCCCCGTATATCCAAAGAGTCACCTCATAAAGGAGAGAACAGACTGACATTTGGCAGGTATCCTTCTGGGACAAAGATAGCAGAAGAAGAAACTGGTAACAACCCTTACTGTTCTGCAGCTGCTGCAGGTGATCCTCAGGCAAGCAGGGCCTGGAGTGGACCTCAGCAGTCATAAAGGAGAGGGGCCAGACTATTAGAAGAAAAACTAAGAAACAGAAATAACTTCATCATCCACAAACTGGAATTTCACTCAGATACCCAATCTGAAAGTCAGCAATTATAAAAACAACAGCTTGATAAATCCACAAAGATGGAAAGAAACCAGTGCAAAAAGGATGAAAACACCCGAAACCAGAACACCTCACCTCCTACAAGGGATCACAACTCCTCACCAGCAAGGGAACAAGGCTGGATGGAGAAGGAGTGTGATGAAATGACAGAATCAGACTACAGAAGGTGGGCAATAAGAAACTTCTGTGAACTAAAAGAACATGTTCTAACCCAATGCAAAGAAACTAAGAACTTTGAAAAAAGATTTGATGAAATGCTAACAGGAATGAACAAGAGAGAGGAATATAAGTGAATTGATGAAGCTGAAAAACACAACACAAGAACTTCGCGAAGCATGCACAAGTTTCAACAGCAGAATTGGCCAACCAGAAGAAAGGATATCAGAGGCCGAAGATCAACTCAATGAAATAAAACAAGAAGGCAAGAATAGAGAAAAAAGGGTAAAAAGGAATGAACAAAGTCTCCAAGAAATGTGGGACTATGTGAAAAGACCTAATCTACGTTTGATAGGTGTACCTGAATGTGATGAAGAGATTGAATCCAAGCTGGAAAATTCTCTTCAGGATATTATCCAGGAAAACTTCCCCAACCTAGCAAGGCAGGCCAATATTCAAGTCCAGGAAGTACAGAGAACACCACAAAGATATTCCTCAAGAAGAGCAACCCCAAGGCACATGATAGTCAGATTCACCAGGGTTGAAATGAAGGAGAAAATGCTAAGGGTAGCCAGAGAGAAAGGTCGGGTTACTCACAAAGGGAAGCCCATGAGACTCACAGCAGATCTCTCAGCAGAAACCCTACAAGCCAGAAGAGAGTGGGGGGTCAATATTCAACATGCTTAAAAAAAAGAACTTTCAACCCAGAATCTCATACCCAGCCAAACTAAGCTTCATAAGTGAAGGAAAAATAAAATCATTTGCAAACAAACAAGTACTCAGAGATTTCATCACCACCAGGCCTGCTTTACAAGAGCTCCTGAAAGAGGTTCTACACATAGAAAGGAACAACCAGTACCAGCCACTCCAAAAACATACCAAATGGTAAAGAAGATCGACACAATCAAGAATCTGCATCAACTAATGGACAAAACAGCCAGCTAGCATCAAAATGGCAGTATGAAATTCACACATAACAACATTAACCATAAATGTAAATGGACTAAATGCCCCAGTCAAAAGACACAGATTGGCAAATTGGATAAAATGCCAAAACCCATCAGTGTGTTGTATCCAGGAAACCTATCTCACATGCAAGGATGCACAAAGGTTCAAAATAAAAGGATGGAGGAAGATTTACCAAGCAAATGGAGAGCAAAAAAAGCAGGAGTTGCAATTCTTGTCTCTGATAAAATAGACTTTAAAGCAACAAAGATCAAAAGAGACAAAGAAAGACATTAAATAATGGTAAAAGGATCAATGCAACAAGAAGAGCTAATGATCCTAAATATATACGCACCCAATACAGGAGCACCTAGATACATAAGGCAAGTTCTCATTGACTTACAAAGGGACTTAGACTCCCACACAATAATATTTGGAGACTTTAACACCCCATTGTAAATATTAGACAGATCAACCAGACAGAAAATTAACAAGGATATCCAGGACTTGAACTCAGACCTGGAACAAGCAAACCTAATAGACATTCACAGAACTCTCCACCCCAAATCCACAGAATATGCATTTTTCTCAGCACCACATCACATCTACTCTAAAATTGACCACATAATTGGAAGCAAATCACTCCTCAGCAAATGCAAAAGAACGGAAATCATAACAAACAGTCTCTCAGACCACAGTGCAATTGAGTTAGAACTCAGAATGCAGAAACTAACTCAAAACCACACAGCTTCATGGAAACTGAACAACTGGCTCTTGAATGTTGACTGGATAAACAATGAAATGAAGGCAGAAATAAAGATGTTCTTCAAAACCAAGGAGAACAAAGACAAAACATACCAGAATCTCTGGGACACATTTAAAGCAGTGTCTAGAGGAAAATATATAGCAATAAGTGCTCACATGAGAAGAAAGGAGAGATCTAAAATTTAAACCCTAAAATCAAGATTGAAAGAGCTAGAGGAGCAAGATTTAAAAAATCTCAAAACCTAGAAGAAGTCAAGAAATAACTAAGATCAGAGCAGAACTGAAGGCAATAGAGACATACACACACACACACAAAAAAAAACCCTTCAAAAAATCAATAAATCCAGGAGCTGGTTTTTTGAAACGATCAACAAAATAGACAGACCACTAGCCAGATTAATAAAAAAGAAAAGAGAGAATAACCAAATTGATGCAATAGAAAACAATAAAGGGGATGTCACCACAGATTCCACAGAAATTCAAACCATCATCAGAGATTATTACAAACAACTCTATGCACATAAACTAGTAAACCTGGAAGAAATGGATAAATTCCTGGACACTTGCCTCCTCCCAAGCCTAAACCAGGAAGAAGTTGAAACCCTGAATAGACCCATAACAAGGTCCGAAGTTGAGGCAGCAATTAAGAGCCTACCACCCAAAAAAAACCCAGGTACAGATAGGTTGACAGCCAAATTCTACCAGACATACAAAGAGGAGCTGGTACCATTCCTTCTGAAACTATTCCAAATAATCCAAAAAGAGGGAATCCTTCCCAAATCATTTTATGAGACCAACATCATCCTGATACCAAAACCCAGCAGAGACTCAACAAGAAAAGAAAACTTCAGGCCAATATTCATGATGAACATAGATGCAAAAATCTTCAATAAAACACTGGCAAGCCTATTGCAACAGCACATCAAAAAGCTTATCCACCATGATCAAGTAGGCTTCATCCCAGGGATGCAAGGCTGGTTCAACACACGCAAGTCTATAAATGTAATTCACCACATAAACAGAACCAAAGACAAAAACCACATGATTATCTCAAATGATGCAGAGAAGGCCTTTGACAAAATTCAACAGCCCTTTATGCTAAAAACCCTCAATAAACTAGGTATCAGTGGAGCATATCTGAAAATAATAAAAACTATTTATGACAAACCAACAGCCAATATCATACTGAATGGGCAAAAACTGGAAGTATTCTCTTTGAAATCTGGCACCAGACAAGGATGCCCTCTCTCACCACTCCTATTCAATATAGTACTGGAAGTTCTAGCCAGAGCAATCGGGCAAGAAAAAGAAATAAAGGGTATTCAAATAGGAAAGGAGGAAGTCAAATTGTCTCTATTTGCAGATGACATGATTGTATATCTAGAAGACCCCATTGTCTCAGCCCCAAATCTCCTGAAACTGATAAGCAACTTCAGCAAAGTCTCAGGATACAAAATCAATGTGCAAAAATCACAAGCATTCCTATACACCAATAACAGACTTAAAGAGAGCCAAATCAAGAGCAAACTGCCATTCACAATTGCTACAAAGAGAATAAAATATCTAGGAATACAACTAACAAGGAACATAAAGGACCTCTTCAAGGAGAACTACAAGCCACCGCTCAATGAAATAAGAGAGGACACAAACAGATGGAGAAACATTCCATGTTCATGGTTAGGAAGAATCAATATCATGAAAATGGCCATACTGCCCGAAGTAATTTACAGATTCAATGTTATCCCCATCAAACTACCAACAACCTTCTTCACAGAACTGGAAAAAAACACCTTAAACTTCATATGGAACCAAAAGAGAGCCCACATAGCCAAGTCAATTCTAAGCAAAAATAACAAAGCTGGAGGCATCACATTACCGGACTTCAAATTATACTACGAGTCTACAGTAACCAAAACAGCATGGTACTGGTACCAAAACAGAGATACAGACCAATGGAACAGAACAGAGGCCTCAGAGGCAACACAACATATCTACAACCATCTGATCTTTGACAAACCTGACAAAGACAAGCAACAGGGAAAGGACTCCCTGTTTAATAAATGGCGCTGGGAAAACTGGTTAGGCATCTGCAGAAAGCAGAAACTGGATTCCTTCCTGACACCTTACACTAAAATTAACTACAGATGGATTAAAGACTTAAACATCAGACCTAACACCATAAAAACCCGAGAAGAAAATCTAGGCAAAACCATTCAGGACATAGGCGTAGGCAAGGATTCATGACCAAAACACCAAAAGCAATGGCAACAAAAGCCAAAATAGACAAATGGGACCTAATCAAACTCCAGGGCTTCTGCACAGCAAAAGAAACAGCCATTAGAGTGAATCGGCAACCAAAAGAATGGGAAAAAATTTTTGCAGTCTACCCATCTGACAAAGGGCTGATATCCAGAATTTACGAAGAACTAAAACAGATTTACAAGAAAAAACCAAACAAGCCCATTTAAAAGTGGCCAAAGGATATGAACAGACACTTTACAAAAGAAGACATACTTGAGGCCAACAAACATATGAAAAAATGCTCATCATCACTGGTCATTAGAGAAATGCAAATCAAAACTACATTGAGATACCCTCTCACACCAGTTCGAATGGCTATCATTAAAAAATCTAGAGACAGGCCGGGCGCGGTGGCTCAAGCCTGTAATCCCAGCACTTTGGGAGGCCGAGGCGGGTGGATCACGAGGTCAAGAGATCGAGACCATCCTGGTCAACATGGTGAAACCTCGTCTCTACTAAAAATACAAAAAATTAGCTGGGCATGGTGGCGTGTGCCTGTAATCCCAGCTGCTCAGGAAGCTGAGGCAGGAGAATTGCCTGAACCCAGGAGGCGAAGGTTGCGGTGAGCTGAGATGGCGCCATTGCACTCCAGCCTGGGTAACAAGAGCGAAACTCCGTCTCAAAAAAAAAAAAAAAAAAAAAAATCTAGAGACACTTTTACACTGTTGGTGGGAGTGTAAATTGGTTCAACCATTGTGGAAGACAGTGTGGTGATTCCTTAAGGACCTAGAAATAGAAATTCCATTTGACCCAGCAATCCCATTACTGGGTATATACCCAAAGGATTATAAATCGTTCCACTATAAGGACACATGCACACGAATGTTCACTGCAGCACTGTTTACAATAGCAAAGACCTGGAACCAACCCAAATGCCCATCGGTGATATAGACTGGACAGGGAAAATGTGGCACATATACACCATGGGATATTATGCAGCCATCAAAAACGATGAGTTCGTGTCCTTTGTAGGGACATGGATGAACCTGGAAACCATCATTCTCAGCAAACTGACACAAGAGCAGAAAATCAAACACCACATGTTCTCACTCATAGGTTGGTGTTGAACAATGAGAACATATGGACACAGGGAGGGGAGCATCACACACTGGGGTCAGTTGGGGGGAAATGGGGAGGGATAGTGGGGGTGGGTAGGGAGTTGGGAAGAGATAGCATGGGGAGAAATGCCAGATATAGATGAAGGAGAGGAAGGCAGCAAATCACACTGCCATGTGTGTACCTATGCAACAATCTTGCATTTTCTTCACATGTACCCCAATACCTAAAATGCAATAAAAAAATAATGATAATTTTAAAAAAGAAAAAAAAATGCATCATCACAGAAGACAATTTGGAAAAATATATAGGTCCAAAAGAGTAATTAAAAATTACCTCCTTTTATATATTGAAAATAGCATTTTTTTTCTGCTAGTACATATGTGATTGTATATATGCACATATATGAATGGTTTTGATTTTACAAATATGTGGTATGCACTCACATACTTAGAAATGGCAATCATATTATCTGTAATTCACACATTATCCCACTAAATATAAACCATTTTTTTCTCTTATTTACTTAATATTATAAGCATTTTTTCATGTTAAGTGTTCTTTGAAAACACTAACTGCCTGTGTAGTATTCCATTACATCGATGATTCTCAAACTCGCTAGTAAATATCACAGTTACCTTGAGGACTTTAGGAATTCTGAGCCTCACTCCCAGAGTTTCTGAATCAAGAAGTATCAGGTAGAACAAGAATGTGCATTTCTAACAAATTGCCCAATAATGCTGATCTTGCTGGTCTGGGAATTACAGAGTTGTTTACTATGTTATACAAAATTCCCTCATAACTGGATATTTAAATTGTTTTAATTTTTAACATGAAGCCACCCCCAGCTCCACCTGGGGCCTCTCAGAACTCTGGGATTTGTCAGGACCAAGTAGCTGGACCTGGTGTTCAATCTGAATAAAATCTTAATACATGATAATTTTCATTGGAAGTGGAAATAACTGACTAAAAAGTTATGAACCTTTTGGAGACTTAATGTGCATGTCCAAGCTGATCCAAATAACTGATACCTAAGTGTGTTGAAGGAAAAGACATGGGCCTGGAAGTGGGAGGCCTGTGTTTAAATCTTGCCCTGCCACCTGCTTGCTGTCTGACCTTGGACAAGTGACTGTAACTCTCTGAGCCTCAATGCTATAGTTACCACATCAAATATAAACAAGAATGGCCTTCTTTTAAGGTCTTGAACTCAGCCCAAATTCTCCAGCTTCATCTTCTGTCTCAGACAGAATACTGGAGTTGGGAGGAACCCAGGGCTGTATCTTGCACACCATGACGGGTTAGTTTCCCATTCCCTGAGCCTAGGAAGCCTATGCTCACAACTCTCACATCATTCATCACACTACATAAGCAGTTGTTTAAGGGTCAGCCACCTTCTAAGTCAAACCATGAGGTCCTTGAAAGAGATTAGGCCTGTTTCATTTCTGAGTCCCCAGTGGCTACTGCACACACGGCAGACAGTTGCAGAATGCTTATTGACAGAAATTGTGAGGAAGGAGCTCAGCCTCCACCGTTCCCAAGAAGCCCTGGCATGAGATGATGACAAGAAAAGAGCATAGCCCTGTAGCTGGGAGCCTTGGGGTTGCATCTTGGCCCTCCCATCAACTCACTGAGACCTTGAGAAACTGGCTGACCCCCCTCCCAAGTTTCTAAGGGATTCCTTATCCCTAATTACCACACAGGGCTAGTGGGTGAAGATGAGAATGTGGTGTATCATTTAGACCCTAAAGAGTGAAGGCTGGGACTCCTAGAATCCTCCAGCATCACTCTCTGCTCATAAGTGTTTAAATTTCAGATTCTTGACAGGGCATAAGGTCACCCAAAATAATGACAGTGTTTCCTATCCTTCCTCACAGCTAGCAAACACCACATGACTAAGTTCTGAGCGACAGAATAATAGTGGAAAGGGTATGTGCGATTTCTAGGAAGTGTACTCTGGAATCCTGAGGCAATGGATAGAATCTGAACAGTCGTGTTAACAACGAAATGGAATACGGTCGAAAAGACAGATAAAAGGGGCTGTGCACCTTAAAAACTGTGAACTATCCTACCAGTCCTGTTCTATCCCTCTCCAGACTTACAGACACCCAAAAACATCTTTCCTGTTTAAGCTACTCTTAACTTGGGCCAGATTAATCACAGCTGATGTATATGGTTCTGCTCATGCCAATATTTACATTGATTTACAGCTTTACACTTTACAAACCGCTTTCAGGGGAAAGGAGACTATGAATGTAATATTCATTCATTCATTTATATGATGAAACAATAAGCGTCACTGCGTGTCAGGACTTCTGCCACGTGCTAGGAATGGAAATGAATCTGATAAAAACCCCTGCCTTCCATGAGTCCACCACTAGCAAGGGAAATAGATGAAGTCATGACACACTTGAGCTGTGTGGCAATGAGGGAAGCATAGGCAACTGTGGGGTGCCCTATGACCCAGGATCTAGGAAAAGGCATGATGTCCAGGAGGGACAGGAATGGTGGCTGGAGGCGTGGCTGCAGATCCCAGGCTCTGCCTCCAATTGCTAATCCCAGGCTCTTCTGAATCTCCTTGGCTCAATTCCTGTGGAGGCATTAGGGAACCTGTGGCCTGTTTGATTCCTCCCAGTGAGGACCAGATGCTGCTTGAAGAGCTCCCTAGAGCCTTGTTGGGGTAGCTACAGTCTCTGCTTTCTGTAGAGGATGCGACAAGGTGAGCTTCAGACTTGGCATGAAGCCACCCCCACTTGAGGCCTCTTAGGGCTCTGGAATTTGTCAAGACCAAGTACCTGGACCTGGTGTTCCAGGGTGAACATCAGTGGAGCCAGGAGAAGCCGTTCACCTGCGAATGATAACAAAGCCAGCACCAGTGAAGAATGAGTGGCTGCAGACAGACCTCTAACACTGAACAGGGAGGGAAGTGGTGATTTATTCAGCTGGGAGCTGCAGCAGGCAAAGATACCTTAACGACCAAGCTCCCCAGATAGAAAATCCTAGCCCTTTTAAAGGCTTACAATTCTAGAAATTACATGTAAAGGGTCTTGATCCATGAAGTAGGCATGGGATAGGTACGTGACTTAGGTGAGGGTCTGATCATATTTAAGAAAAAGCAATGCCTTCCAGGAAGATTCCTCCATACGAGGAATAGCCTGCAATCTATAGGAGTGGGTGTGATTAAGGGTGGCATGCAGTCTACGAGGCTTTATTTCTCCTACTGAAACGCAATGTAGAGGGCTAGGGGGAAGTGGTCTTAGAAGCTTAAGAGGATTAAGGGTCTCCTTCCTCACCAGCTCCTATTGAATGAGCATTTCTGTGCCAGGCCAAGGGGTCTGTGCTTTACACACTCACTTCATACCTCAATATGACTGTGTGAGGTAATTCTTGCTGTCCCCATTTCACATACACAGAAGCTGAGGCTGGGGAGGGAAAGTGAGTTGCCCAGCCTCACACAACTGTGGCTGCCCTGCCGGGGCCAGGCTCGGATTCACAGCCTGACTTTTCAAGGCTGGGACTTGAGCCCTCATGGATAATTTAGTCTACCACACTTGAGAGTTCCAAGGTCATTGGAAACTCCTGCAGATGTCACCTCACAACTGAGGAAGCAGGGATTCACAATGACAGAGTCTTATCTGGGGTCACCAATGTGCACTCATCACTACTCCAGAGTGTTTTCCCAGAGAAGCTACCAATAGTGTGTGTGTGTGTGTGTGTGTGTGTGTATGTATGTGTGTGTGTGAGGCTGGTGTGTGCATGTGTGGGTGTGCACCTGCAGGCTGGTGTGTGCATGCATGGGTGTGCACCTGCAGGCTGGTGTGTGCATGCGCAGGTGTGCACCTGCAGGGTGGTGTGTGCATGCACGGGTGTGCACCTATAGGCTGGTGTGTGCATGCACGGGTGTGCACCTGCAGGCTGGTGTGTGCATGCACAGGTGTGCACCTGCAGGGTGTGCACCTGCAGGGTGGTGTGTGCATGTGCGGGTGTGCACCTGCAGGCTGGTGTGTGCATGCACAGGTGTGCACCTGCAGGGTGGTGTGTGCATGTATGGGTGTGCACCTGCAGGCTGGTGTGTGCATGCACGGGTGTGTACCTGCAGGCTGCTGTGTGCATGTATGGGTGTGCACCTGCAGGGTGGTGTGTGCATGTGCAGGTGTGCACCTGCAGTGTGGTGTGTGCATGCGTGGGTGTGCACCTGCAGGGTGGTGTGTGCATGCGTGGGTGTGCGCCTGCAGGGTGGTGTGTGCATGCATGGGTGTGCACCTGTAGGGTGGTGTGTGCATGCGTGGGTGTGCGCCTGCAGGGTGGTGTGTGCATGTGCTAGTGTGCACCTGCTGGACACATCCATGCATGAACTTAACACCAAGACCTGCTTTCTAAACTCAAAACAAACGCCCATGTCTCTAGCATTTGCCACTCTTTTCTCCTGTCTTGTGTAGGTCTTTGTGTGTGAGTGGGTTGTTTTATTTTTATTTTTTCAGCTTTATTGAGGCATAATAAACAAACAAAAATTGCATCTGTTTAAGGAAGATGGTGTGATGACTTGATATATGTATACATTGTGAGATGATTACCACAATCAAGTCAATTAATACATCTATCACTTTACATAGTTACTATTCTGTGATCCACTCTCTTAGCGATTTGTATGTAAACAGTACCGTATTATTAGCCACAGTCACCATGCTGTACATTAGAGTCCAGGACTTACTCATCTTATAACTGCAAGTCTGTACCCTCCTCCTGTCTTGAGAAACCTGTTTGTCCAGGTAGGTAGCAACTGGGCTGTGGGCAGCAACAACAGCTCCCAGCCCTGAGCTGGAGTCTTCCTTACACATCTGACCCTGGGGGCCTGGAGCACTCTGAGCCCACAGCAAGTTCTCTCTGTTCCAGGACCAAATCTGGTAGCAAGGCCAGGTGCTGTCCCTGAGAGGCCTGGCCCTGCAGACTGCAGTGAGATTTCAGGGCCTTTCCGACTGCCTCGCCTGGGAGTGGAGCCAGGGCACATCCATAACCTTCACAGCCCTCCTGGCGCTGTTAGAGCAGCTGTCAGAGGCAAGCAGGAGCTGTCCTACGCCCGGGAAGCTGCGGCCCAGGAGCCTGGAGCAGAGAGTTGAGGCCCCAGGAGATTTGTTCAGGCCAGGCTGCAGAGGGCTGCACAGGTAAGGATTGGCCGGGGCTGGCAGGGATGAAGTTTTAGTGACTAGAGTGTACCATTCTCCTTCATTTGCCTTCCTTTCTTTTCTCCACCCTTGGATTCCTGTTATCACCATACTCAGACCTACTCTCCTACATAGCAATCCTTTCCTCCTGGAATTGAGCATCTAGGCTGTCCACACAGAGTCTTCTTCCACCCCCCACCACCACTATGCCATCTGCCAGGGAAGCACCCTGAGGCCTTGGCCCTGATGGTTGGGAAGGAATGTCCCATGAGGATGGAGAGCACCTCTCCTGGTCCACAAGGGCCCCATGAGTTTCTTCTCCCCTTGTACCCAGTGCAGAGAGCAGAGGCAGTGATTCCACAATGCCAGGTGCACCAGGGCCACTGTATTCTTGGGGATTGCTGCTCCCTGGTGTTGTGTGTGTGTGTGTGTGAGGCTGGTGTGTGCCAGTGGGACAGCCTGACACAAGGCCTGGCACAGAGTATGCTCAGTGAGTGACTGAGATTAATCAGAATTGCATTTGTAGATGAACCGAGCTGAGCACAGGCATGTGGGGAAAAATAGCATCACTAAGCCTTATGAAATGAGGGCTAGAGGTGGGAAGGAAAGGGGGGATGAGTGAGGACCAGCTGTCAGGGGAGGGCCTGGCACGGCCCAGACCCAATGGGAACCCCTATTCCCAGTCCAGACATCTTTGGGCCCTGCTCATGAAGCAGAGTCGTCTGGGGTAAATACCCAAGATTTATTTTCTCATGGCCATGGAAATCTAGGACGTGGACACACCATTGTGAGGTTAAAAGTGAGAATTAAATTGACAAAAGAAAGAGAAGAACTCTCTGTGCAGAGGGGTCGTGGAGAAAATGGTTTGCTGCTTCCGTGGTGAAATGCAGATTTTGTAGATGAGTTTGCGGAGACAGTGTCTGATTTACACTGGGCACAAAAGATGGTCAGATCAGGTGTGCCATTCGCAGAGTGCCTGAAGAAGCTGGCCACCCCATTCTCATCTTTTCTTATGCAGATGGGTTCTCTCCATGGCCCCAGCCATGTTGCCTGGTTCTTTACTATACATGTGAGTGATAAAGAAAAGGGAAGAAGGACTTCCGTGTTGAACATACCTGGCTTCCAGGTAGCCCGTGTCTACTGGCACAGCTGTCAGCATTCACACATGCAAGCTTCCAGCTTGTTTATCTATGTCTGCAGCTCAATTTTTCAGACTGCTTGTTGTTAGAAAAGAGATGATTCGAGGGCTGGTTTTTGTTAAAAGGGAAATTCCGCCGAGGACCCTGGTGCCCTTACTGTCTGCCTAAATAATTTCTTTCTAGCTCCTGTATCAATCAGACCTCCCATGGAGAGGGACAATTCAGAGCTGATGTCCACCTACCACTGGGAGGGATACCCCTTCCATGCCCTCTGCCCCTGGGGGGAAGGGACGGTGGGTGCAGCACAGCTTTCAGCGTCAGACAATCCTGAATTCAAAACCCAAACAAGCATTGGAAATCAGCCAATGAGCCTCGCTTCCTCACCTAAAAATGGGACTAGTAAAGCCAGTTCAGACAGTTAATACAACAAGGTACATCATATTTGGGATGTGACCCACCCAATAATTCTGGCACAAACTGGTAATCATCAGCCCCCGTACCCCTCACTGTTCTGGGAGGGAAAGTTGTTAGCAGGAACACTGACTGAGAGTGGTTTTTCAGGAAGAACTTTAGAGCCCAGGGTGGAGGCAAGCCAGAGCACACGGAACCTGCTCAGGATTTTCCTTGGGTTGGGGAATGCTGGAAGGAGACAGAGGAACACCCAGGCAGCCGCATAAAGGGGCGTATTTTCTGCCCGTAATACTCTGATTCCGTGGTGCAGCTCGAGGGTTCCAGGCTGAAGACCACTTAGTCTCCTCAGCAGGTGACGGTCTATGCTCCAGGGCTTGTCACCGTGCCGCATTTCCTCAGCCAAAGGCCTCCCACCTGACTTGTCCTAGCAACGATGTCAGTCCCTCTGGGAGTGGAACAAACTCAAGGCTGCAGGCACTCAGTGAGCACTTGTGGACGCTGAGAGCTGATTGAGGAGAAGGGGTGGGGGCCGGACCCAGGTGAAAAGAATGGGAGGGAAGCCACACAGGTCTGCATGCTCCCAGCTCAGTAAGAACAGCCAGGACCCTCCTCTCCACCAGCTCAGCTCAGCGCCCATCTCTGCTAAACAACTGCACAAGCTGCCTCCTTGTCCACCCCATGCTGTCCCCGAAACGGATTTTCTGAAATGCCGTCACCACCTCCATTCACCTACTTGCTCCAGTCACTGTAGCCATAAACACAAATAAGGCACCAAGGTCCCCACCCTCGAGGGGCTCACATCTAAAGCCGATGCACCCCAAGTCACTAACGACATTCAGAGAGGTAAATGGGGAGTACACTGGGGTTGGGGATTTTCCAGGCTTTGGAGGAAGCAGCGCTCAGAGAGCTGAAGGTGAGGGAGAGTGTGCACCTCTAGGAACCGCATGGAGTTCAGTTCAGCAGCCAGGAAGCGCAGGAGGATCTGACCCAAACTCTGGGGGCCGTGGAGAGGGAAGAGTCTCTTTGGAGGAAGCTACCAAGGAAGAAGGTGCCTGAAGGATAACCTAATCACTACGACAGTTGGTGGACCGTAGCCGACAGAGAGCCTGAGAACAGAGAGATGTTGGTTTACTCGGGCCCTGCAGCATGGCTGAGAACGAGAGGCAGTGGGAAGCTGGACCGGGCAGGGCAAACACAGCCCCATGAGGGCAGGAAGATGAGAGAAGTGAGCTCCACACAGGAGCTCATATGTGTGGTCTGAAGACAAGGCTGTGAGGCTGGGGGGATTAGCTTGCTCTGAGATTCCAAGCGGGACTCTGGTTTCTAGAATCTTCAGTGAGGACATGGCCTGAAGCCTAAGGGAGACACTGGCTACGGTTCTAGAAGTAGGGGCCTGACCTTGCGTTTACTGCGAACTGTAGGCAGAGTAAACTGGACTCAGGGCATGTAATCCTAAAAGCGGTTTTCTCAATCAACGGACTTAAGCAACTTGTTCCATGGCTATAATCCTTCCCTTGACTTATGGTTACAGTTAAGCCATAGAAATCCCTGCTATCACTTTTAGTCTGAAAACAGAGTCTCAATTTGGATATTGTAATGCCCAGTGCCATAGCTAACGCAGCACTTCAGTCTTCATAAAGGTGAGGCTTCTGCTCCCTGCCCGTCCCACCCCCAGCTAGGGCTGCTGCAGGGTCTGCCCACCTTGGGAAAAGGGGATGTGTCCAGCTTGTCATGTTTCTCACTCTCTGCCTCCCCACTAGAGAACTGCTAAGTCTGACCCCTGGGAGCTGCCGTTTGAGGAGGGGGAGGAGTTGTAGGGAGCAAGAAAGCTCTGGCTCGAGTAGGACGCTCCTAAGAAGACTCTGGCTCATGGTCCTGGACGAAGCCTAAGGTGGACTCTTCCCTGTGGATGCCCTGGTCGGATACGAAGGAGGTTCCCTGGTGGGGACGCCCCTGTGCACTCTTCATTGAGCGCTGCACCCCTGATCCAGGGCCCACTTTGCTTCCTCCACACCCTCCGCACTTCTGGCGGTTCACTGCCAGATCCTCCTAGCTGAGGACCCAGCCTCCATAGGGAGCATGTGGAACAGGATGGAAGATCTCAATACTGTCTTTTTCATATATGTGGCCCACATCTAGTTCACATAAATACATGCCAAAGAATCACTCCCACAATCTTTGCCCAACCTCAGGGTACAGGCCAATCCCAAACCAACGACTCCCAACCACCCAACCTGCAGACTCCCCCAGGACATCCACAGGGAAGAGTCCGCCTTATGCTTGGTCCAGACCCAGGAGCCAGAGCCTTCTCAGGAATATCCCACTCAAGTCAGAGCATTCCTGCTCCCTACAACTCCTCCCTCCTCCAACCACAGCTCCCGGACAACACACTTAACAGTTCTCAAGTGGGAAGGAAGTGGGTGAGAAGCAGCGAGGAAGCCACAGGCTCTTTCCCTTTATGTATTTTAGGCTTGAGTCTGACCTGGTCCACAGTGCTCCAACGGAGGGGCACACCACCCCCGCCGCCAGCTCTCCACGCTTCCCTGCCAACACTCCTGGACCCAAAACTACACTTGGGGCAAGGGGCAAGTAGCCCCACAGCCCTTTCCCCCTAGTTAGGAAAAGGCAGCAAAGATTTGTCTAAATAAATATTTATAAAATCCTTTTGTATCCCCCTGATAGAGTCTTTGGAGTTGCAAATTCAGTTCTTAGTATTTCCTTTACAAATCTGCTCTTTATTTTGTAATTTTTATGTACATTGTATCTTTTTTTCTATACATTTTATTGTAGTTTAATATACGTAAGGTAAATCTTACCATTTTTCAATATAGAGTTCAGTAATATTAAGTACACTCATTGGGTTGAGCACCCATTACCACCATCTATCTCCGTAACGCTTTTCATCTTCGCAGATTTTACCCATGAAAACACTAATGAAACTTCGCACCCATTAAACAATAACTCCCAAGCCCTCCTCCACCCGTCCCTGGCAGCCACGATTCTACCTTCTGTGTCTATGATTTTAACTCCTCTAGGCATCCCATTTGAATGGAGCCATGCAGCGTTTGTCCTCGTCCCAAATGCTGCATGGTTCCATTCATCTAAGGTCGATCAACTCTTAACAAGGGGCATTCTTAAATAGCAGCTAAGAATGTTGTTTCTGTTGCTTAAGTCACCGATTTCTGGTCCTTATGATGACAGCCCTAGTTATAGGCTCTAAGGAAAAAAGGCAGCAAGAGACTGGGTGTCAATGATCGACTGTTGTTTGTGAGAGGTCAAGATTTCAATGTGAGCTCTTAATCACCTAGTAAACTCTCTATTGTTTTCTTATGTATTTATTTCTTGGCCACTCAAAAGTTTTCTTTCATTCAGCATAATGTCAAGGTCATCCTTGTTGTAATATGTGTCAGCAATGAATTCCTTCTCTCCTTTTTTTTTTTTAGACCCACGCCACCATGCCTGGCTAATTTTTGTGTTTTTAGTAAAGACGGGGTTTACCACGTTGGCCAGGATGGTCTCGAACTCCTGACCTTGTGATTCACCCGTCTCAGCCTCCCAAAGTACTGTGGTTACAGGCATGAGCCACCACGCCCAGACTGAATTCCTTTTTAAGGATGAATGATATTCCATTATATGTACTGACTACATTTTGTTTATTCCTTCAACAGTTGCTGGACATTTGGGTTTTCTCTATCTTTTGGCCCTTAAGAATAATGCTGCTATAAACATGGGTGTGCAAATATTTCTTTGAGTCTCTGCTTTCAGTTCTTTTGAGCATATACCCAAAAGTGAAATGGCTAGGGCATAGCAACCGAACTACCATACTGCTTTCCATGCGGGCTACACTATTCTGTATTTCTACCAGGGATGTACAAAGTTTCCGCTGTCTCCACATCCTGGCCAACTCTTGTTATTTTCTGTATCATTGATAATAGTGATCCAAATGGGTACAAAGTGATATCATATCACAATGATACAATGATTAATGATGCTGAACATCTGTCCATATATGCTTTTTAGCCACCCGTATACCTTCTTTGGAGAATTGTCTAGTCAACTTCTTTGCTTATTTTTGAGTAGGGTTGTTTCATTTGTGTTGATTTGTTGAAATTGTTCATATATTCTAGATACTAATCTCTTGTCAGATGTATGATTCGCAAATATTTTCTCCCATTTCATGGGTTGCTTTTTCACTGTGTTGATAGTGTCTTTTTTTTTTTTTTTTTTTTGAGACAGAGTTTCACTCTTGTTACCCAGGCTGGAGTGCAATGGCACGATCTTGGCTCACCGCAACCTCCGCCTCCTGGGTTCAGGCAATTCTCCTGCCTCAGCCTCCTGAGTACCTGGGATTACAGGCACACACCACCCTGCCCAGATAATTTTTTGTATTTTTAGTAGAGACGGGGTTTCACCATGTTGACCAGGATGGTCTCGATCTCTTGACCTCCTGATCCACCCGCCTCGGCCTCCCAAAGTGCTGGGATTATAGGCTTGAGCCACTGCGCCCGGCCAATAGTGTCTTTTTATGCTCAAAAGTTTTTAATTTTGATGAAGTTCAGTTTATTTATTTATTTTTTATTGCCTGTGCTTCTGGCATCGTCATCAAGAAATTATTGCCAAGGCCAATGACATGAAGATTTTACCCTATGTTTTCTTCTAAGAACTTTGTTTTCTTCACTCATGCATTTAAGTCTTCAATCCATCTTGAGTTAACTTTCACATATGGCACAATGTAAGAGCTCAACCTCTTCCTTTTGCATATGGATATTCAGTTTTCTCAGCCCCACTTGTCGAAAATGCTGTCATTTCCCCACTGAGTGGTCTTTGCACTCTTGTCCAGAATCACTTGACTGTATCTGTGAGACTTTATTTCTGGGCTCTCTGTTCTACTCCATTGGTTTATATGGCTGTCTTTATGCCAGTACCACATTGCTTTTATGACTGTGGCTTTGTAGTGAGTTTTGAAATTAGGATGCATGAAACCTATTTTTGTTCCTATGTGCATTAAATCTTACTGCCTCAGTGACAACTTCCATTTATTGGCCTGTTATGTTTCTGTACTTTTTCTGCGTGGCTGAAACCATTCCCCTTTCCCATAAAGCTTTCTCAGTCTCTGTAACAAAAGACTTCATTGCTCCTTCCTCTGGGCTCTCCAGCTAAAAGGAAGAAAGGGGCGGATGAACGTGACCTGTTTTGTGTCGAAGGCACCTGTCTTGTGACAGTCTGTCTTCCCCACAAGGCATGAACCACTAAAGACGTGTGCTCCCTGCACAGGGCCAGGGGTAAGACCGGCCTCACTTTGCGTGGGACTGACAGCACGAGGACACCCTTCACGCTGGGAAGTTCTCTGAGAGAATATTCTGGATAACTGGGGTCTCAGCCTTGAATGTCAACACTTGCCTAAAATGTTTGACCATTTCACATGAAACTCTTCCTGCCTGGGTTTCATACTCCATGCCTTCTAAATAGAAAACTAATGGCTACAGACATCTTTGCTTGATGACTCTGGGTCATACACATGCGTGTGAATCTTGGCTGCTACTCAAGAATGCCATTTGTTAAGAGTTGATCTATCCAGTTTTAGAGGTCTGCTTGCCCCGATTTTGTTGCCTTTAACATTGTCTTTCCTGGTCTTTCGAGTTTCAATGCCCTCTCATGCACCATCAGCCCCTCAGCTGCCATCCTCCTTGCTGTCTCTATGTAACCTTGCCCCTCTCTTCTAATTTGTTGTGAGTTGGAATATGAACAACAAAGCCCTGGTAAAACAAAAATAAACAGGCTCTGAGTGAGGTCATAAGGCTCACTGATAAGGCTCACTGATTTAGGTTTTGTCCATGGGCTTTAGAATGTCTATTCTGGCTGTTTTAAAGCCTTTATTTTGCTCACTTCCTGGTGCTCTGTTGGTCTCTGGGCTGCTAATGTGCCTGGTTAGCTTACAGGTAAGTCTTAGATACATTTGAGGAGAGGCTACTATGAACTCGAACCCGCTACTTTTGGGTTAGGTAAGCGTGTACGGATTGGGGGTCAGTCTCTGGCATCTGTAAGGTGGATGGGGATAGTGTGTGGGCAACAGAGCACTGTCCTGGCCCATCCCTACTGCTACAGCAAAACGCCTAAGACCAGGTAATTTGTAAACCACGGGAATTTATTGCTCACAGTTCTGGAGGCTGGAAGTCCAGGAACAAAGCCCCAGCAGGTTCAGTGTCTGGTGAGGGCCCAGTTTATGCCTCTAAGATGGCACCTTGTGGCTGTGTCCTCACATGGCAGAAGGCAAAAAGGCAAAAGGGTCTGGCTAGTTCCTTTCTCCCTTTTGTAAGGTACTGATCCCATCCACGAGGGAGGAGCCCTCACAGCCTAGTGACTCCTAAAGGCCGTTATCTCTTAGTACTGTTGAATGGGAATTCAGTTTCAACATGAATTTTGGAGGCAACACAAGTATCCAAACTATAGCAAACCCCAAGGGCTGGGTGAGGGGGTTCCCTGTGGGGAGCACGGGAAGAAGCACAAGATTCAGCTGTCCTCTCCCTGCAACGCTCTTCTTCCCTTCTCTGCAAGAGTCATCGGGATCTACAGCACTCACTGTGGTGCACACAGGGGCCTAAGCTCAGACCACTCCTTCCCTGTTCCCTGATTAACACCCAGAGATCTGCCAGCCTCATTTCCCCCTGTATCCAGCTCAGCCCCAGGGACTGCCGGGCACCTGGTCCTTCACATCGTCCTGATGTTTCTAATGCTGCCCCTCCTGCATCCCTGTTTCTCTGATAACCTTGCCTCAATGTGTATATGAAGGACTCTTCTTCTGGTATCTAATCCTAATGGGTGCCAGATCCCATGGAGCCCTGACCCAGCCAGGAACTACCTCGACCTCTCTCCCAGATCACCGCCCCTCTCCTTAGGGCTCAGCGTGGCCTGTGCCTGATATTCTGGGATAGGAGAACTGGGGAGAGAAGGCCTAGAACCCTGCCTCTCATTTCCTTTCCACCAAAAGGGGGAAAAAGAAAGTCTGGTCCTCGCAACCAGACTTGGGATCATTATGGGATGCTGGGGATAGGGTGTGGGACAGGGCCTGTGAGTTTTCCTGCTACTCCAGTCTGGGCCTTACAGCAGATGCAAGCAGGTTAATATTTGTAAGACTGAAAGATTCCAAATGCAGCTACTTTGGAAAGACCATGTAAGCAGACATCTATGTGCGTGGCATCTGGGCCGCTTGGCTAGACGGTGGTCAATGTCGGTTTCTCCGTGTTAACCCCAAGAACATTCAGTAACTCAGGGTTTGCAGAGCTTCTCAGGAGCACATCTTAGCCTCATTGGTGTTGTGAGGCAGGCAGGGCACAGGTCACACTAATGAGGACACCCAGCCCAGAGACATTTAGCAACCTGCCCAAGGGCATCTGTAGTTCAGTGAGAGGTGGAACTGGGACTGGGAATCTCGGCTGCCTGAATCCCAGAGATGGTCTTCCCTGCACTGTATCCTTTTCAGGGAAGGCCTCCTGACCCCAACCATTTCATCTGTCACAGTACAGAATGGGTCAGGCATCAGAAAGTGTGGATTCTGGCTCTGCCTTTTTGGAGATGGCCCTGCTTAGTTCCTTGGAATAAACCATGGTCTCTTCCCAAGCCTCAGTTTCCTACACTGTATCGAAGGAGAACCCAACATCTCGGTGGGTTGGAGTGGGAGTGCATGAGGCGGTGGCTGCTTTGCTAGGGTAATAGTAGACTCCTCTCCTTCTTCCCTTTGTTTCCCTCCCACTAGGTAAAAGAGAATTGTATTGAACTATTAAGAAAATTGGACTCTAGTCCCAGCTCCATTTTTACCTCACTGGGTCTTGTTTTCCCCACCACACCGGAGTTTGAACACTTTGATTTCTGAAGACCTTCCCAGCTCTGGTGTTCCAATATTTTGCTCCTTTTCTCCTCCTTCTCCTCCTCCTCTTCCTGTCTCTCCTTCAGCTCCTCTGGGGGTAGGGAGATTGGTATGCATGTGCACGTGTGTACACATGCATGTATGTGTGTGCACATAGTGGCAGCAGGGAAGGGGAAGGAAAGAGTCCTGCAGGGGCTGGGGATGGCAGTTGGGAAAAAAGGAGGCAGGACTGTATGTGCCAGCAGGCTGAGTTTTCTCACCAACTAATGGTTCTTGGGGCAGTTTAATCATTAAAAGAAAGGAGTGAAGCCAGGATCACCTCAAAGTCCAGCTCACTGGTGACTAACACTAACAGATGAGCAAGGAGCTGGCAGCAATGGGGCCTGGAGCTTTAGGGAATGGGGTCAGGACTGAGACAGCTCCACACTCAGCACTGGATCCCAGAGTTGGTCTGCACACCTATGACATCATCGTGGTGGTCATCTACTTCGTCTTCGTCATTGCCGTGGGGATCTGGGTAAGTAGGCCCTGACGCTGGAGCTGGCAGGGGAGGTAGAAGCAGTCTCTCAGCTTGGGTGGGGCCGTGGAGCTAGGGCAGGGCTAGGCAGAAGGAAGCAGATCATGGAACCATGGGGCTGAAATGGAAGGGCTTTCAGGAATCAGCTTCCTGATCTGTTTAGAAGGACAGAGAAGGATGTCACTGGGCTGAGGTCACACAGACAGACAGCCAGAGGCAGACCAGGCCCCTGATTCCTGACTCCTCTCTGTGCACCTGCTGTCTTTGGCCACAACCATCCCTGGTTGCCCTGAGGCTTACTCCTTCCTTCTGCCCCACCCCAAGACCCCCAACTCTGAGAACTCTTGACCCCTGGCCCTACCTCAGTTCTGCATTTGTTAGCATCTTGGCTAAGGTGATTTCTTAAGAAGGGCTCATGTGCTCTCAGTGAAACATGCCAGGCTGATTTCAAGGTCCCTCTGTTCTCCTTTGTTCCCAGGAGCCTCAATGCTATAGGCAGGGGCCAAGCTTTGGAGTCAGGGAAACCTGAGTTCAGGTCCCAGCTGCAACAATGAGAGCCTCATGGCCCTGGGAACCACATAGGAGGCCTCTCTGAGCCTCAACTTTCTCAGGCAGACAATGAGAGTAAGAACTAAGCTGTGATCACTCAACAACAGGACACACAGCAGCACCTGGCACGCTGCCTGGTGCCCGATTGGCAGGCAATAAATGGCTGCTGTTATCACCACGGCGTTCTGCAGCAGTGCGAGCACCTTTAGACTCTGCCATGATTCAAGTCCCAGCTGGTCACTTCCTAGGCTGTGGCCAGGTCAGAAACCCTCTTCTGGGCCTCAGTTTCCTCATTTGTAAAGGGGAGTGAACAGTCCCGGCCTCCTAGTGCTGGTGTGAGGAAGAATCGGGCTGACAGATGATCGCTGGCTCCTGGCCAGCTGAGAAAACCACCAGCTGCTTGGTGACTTTGGACAAATTGCTTTCCATGTTGGGCCTCCGTTTTCTCCTCTGTAAAATGAATCTGTTTTTCTCATATGGCCTCTAAGAGGATCAGAGGTGACAAGGGCAATACAAGCAAAAACTTAACAAGCACAAGGCCCCACACACGTTTATCACTCCCTGGTGACTGATTACCTTCCCTTAGGGAAAGTCAGAGAACTATTGGCTTTTGCATCTGAATAGCTGCTTCCAGTTTATCCTTCGCTACCCACTGTCCTCCCCTCACCCCTTGTCTCCAGAGAACATTCCAACAGGCTACTAACTGACCACCTACTGATGCAAGACAGGGAGGTCCTGGATGGGACTCAGTGGCATGGTCTGACCTCAGACCAGGTCAAGGGAAATCCCAAAACAGTGCCCGCAACTCCGTTCAGGGCTCAAAGTCTCACAGTCAAACTGTAGCCCTTTCTGTCCTCCTGCCTCCAGTGTGGGAGCCCGGCTGGGAGTAGGGAGGGAGTCAGTTCAGAGAAAAGGTGAGCTCGACACACCTAAGGAGGAGACACTAAATCACCCTCCAAAAGCGCACTTTCGGGAGGGAAGCATAAGGGGATAAGAGTGCACAATGACCTCTCACACATAACATCCCTTACCTCCTTTGCTCTTTGCGCTGGCCCTGGAGATGAATGACGAGGCTCACAGAGGAAGTGACTCTCGCAAGACACATAGCTTAGAAACTGTGAAACCAGCCTCAGGCAGCTCTCTTCTGCTTCAGTTTCCACCCTCTGTCTCCACAGCTCCTTCACCAAGGGGCAGGGAATCTGCGGGGTGAGGGCAGGGCAGAGGTTGGAGAGAAACTTGAGAAATCTTCATCTCATCTATTTCTTTTCCAGTCGTCCATCCGTGCAAGCCGAGGGACCATTGGTGGCTATTTCCTGGCCGGGAGGTCCATGAGCTGGTGGCCAGTGAGTTGACCCTTTTCAACCACCCCTAGCACAGAGGCTCCCAACTCTCCTCCTTTCCACCATCCAAGCCCTTGTCCCATCTTCTCACACCTGGACCATGGCAAAGACCTCCCCATTTTTTCCTAACTCCAGGCCCCTTCTCTCCTGCCCAAACCCACCCTGCAACCTGAGTGGCTTTGCTAGGACACACGTTGGACAAACATCCCCTGGCCCTCCTAGGCGTGGCCCTACATCTGGCACTTGACTTGCAGTGATGAATCTGGAATGTCCCTATGCTAGAGAAGCTCAGATCTGAGTGGAGCTGATAGACTCATAAACATCATGTGCACTGCTGAGCCAGAGGGAAGCAGGGGGCACTGGCCAGAGCTTGGAGGAAGCCCCTGGCCACCAGACAGTGCAGCCAGCTTAGGAGGGATTTTGGGGAGAACGTATCAGATAAGCTTAATACTGAAGAGCAGTTAAGTGAGGGGAGTCACAGAGGTAAAATCCCCAACAACCTCAAGGAATCCATCTCCAAACCTTTGTGAGCCACAATTTCTCCCATCAAGCCACACCACAGTTCTATTGGTCCTCAAATTTAACTTTCTCTTCCGGGAATAGGAAGAAGGGAGGAAACCCCTGTCTCAAAAATTGTCAGTAGAACCATCAGCCCCAGTGGTAGCTGAAGCAGTATACACACCCAGGCATTTAAAACTCACACATATAACATGTGTGCATGCACACTTCCATACTCTCACACACTCACACACACTCATGCACCACACTCTCACACCCACATGCAAAGGCACACACACACATTCATCCACGACCATACTCATATATACTTGCAAACTCATGCACACAAAGACACTCCCAGCCTCACACTGACACCTTCTCTCACGCACTCACACACTCTCTTTCTCATATGAACTGTCACAATCACAGACACACATATGCTCATTTACACACTTACACGCACACACTCAGACTCACACACTCATGCACACTCACAGCCCCAGCCGTCTTCATGCCTTTCCGCACCCTTCTCATTCTCACCACCTTCCCCACTCTGTACTGGTCACAGACTCGTTAAAGAGCAGCAGAAACCCAGGAGGCCTCCAGGGCTCTCTGGAAGGTTTAGGTATCTGGGACAGGAAGAAGTAGGGGCAGGCAGCTCTTGTCTGTCCACCGTGACCGAATCCCAGGGATGGCGGGGAGCTGGGGCCTGGCAGCCCAGGAACAGTGGTGGGGTCACTGGCACTCACTAC
Organism: Saimiri boliviensis; assembly: GCF_048565385.1. Taxonomy (NCBI): domain Eukaryota; kingdom Metazoa; phylum Chordata; class Mammalia; order Primates; family Cebidae; genus Saimiri; species Saimiri boliviensis. The sequence goes on from NC_133459.1 coordinate 46,738,443, forward strand.
GAGCCACCTTCTCATCAGGAAAAAGGAAAAACTCTTCTCAATGGTTCATTTCAGCCAATGTCTCCCAAATCGCAACTCTGGAAACGAGGGAAGCGAGGACAGAAAAAGCAGGACAGAGCAGGTTGCTCTGATCACTTCAGGAGCAGCCCAGGGGCCCTGCTGACTGCCTCGGCAACCCGCAGAGAGCCGAGCTCTTGCCCAATGATTAGCCTGAGGAACCCGAGGCCTCTGAACAAGAGGGAGGCCTTGGCAGGCACTTCTAGGTTCCCACTGTGCCCCAAACACAGAGCAGACACGCAGTGGGAAAGAGAGGATGTGCTGCCTATCCTCTGGTGGGCCGGCTGTGAGCTGTGCCTCCTGCACCTGAGAGCTGGGTCCAGCCTGAGGCCAGGGTGAGAACCAGCTCTGGGTGTGGAAAGCTGAATCCCACCAGCACTGCTGGAGTGTATGTCTGGGTGTCTGCCCTGTCCCGAGTCTGTGCCCCATGAAGAGCACAAGATGCAGCAGCCCTTTGTGTTCCAGAGAGGCCCGCATGGTCCTCCCCGTGCTTCCCCCGCTGATCTTGTTGATCTGTCCTGGGTAGGAGCAGGAAAGTTAAGTTAAAAACCCTGGGTGGGGGTGGAGGTGCCTCACTGCTCCAAGAACTGCCTGGAGGAGGCTTCTTCCTCTGAAGCAGGGGGCCCGGTGTTCTCCACTCTGGCTGCGTGGTCCAGCCAAGCCTCCCCAGCACCCCAGGGCCACCTGAGAGGAGGAGTGAGTGTGCGTGTGAGTGCCTGTGTGAATTTGTTTCCATGTGTGAGTGTGTATGCATGTGTGAATGTGGGCACTGTGTGTGTGCATGAGTGTGCTTGTGTGTGTGCTTTGTGAGTGTATGTGCACATGTGTGTTAATACCTGTGTGAGAGCATATGAGAACATGTACATGTGGGTGTGTGTGTGTGACTGTGCAAGTGTGTGAGTGCATGAGTGTGTGCATGAGTGTGTATCTTGTGCCTGTGTGTATGCACATGTGAGTGTGCATGTGTGACAGTGTGTACTGTGCCTGTGTGTGTGCACATGTGAGTGTGCATGTGCGACGGTGTGTGTGCCCGGTGCCTGTGTGTGTGCACACATGTGAGTGTGCATGTGTGTGTCCTGTGCCTGTGTGTGCACATGTGAGTGTGCATGTGTGTGTGTCCTGTGCCTGTGTGTGCATGCACATGTGAGTATGCATGTGTGTGCCCTGTGCCTGTATGTGTGCATGCACATGTGTGTGCATGCACATGTGTGTGCATGCACATGTGTGTGCATGTGTGAGTGTGTCCTGTGCCTGTTTGTGTGCACGTGTGTGCATGTGTGACAGTGTGTGCCCTGTGCGTGTGTGTGCACACATGAGTGTGCGTGTGTCCTGTGCCTGTGTATGCACATGTGAGTGTGCATGTGTGACAGTGTCCTGTGCCTGTGTGTGTGCACATGTGAGTCTGCATGTGACAGTGTGTGTGTCCTGTGCCTGTGGGTGTGGGTGTGCATGCACATGTGAGTATGCATGTGTGAGTGTGTCCTGTGCCTGTGTGTGTCGTGCACATGTGAGTGTGCATGTGTGTCCTGTGCCTGTGTGTGCACGAGTGTGCATGCATAACTGTGTGTGTCCTGTACCTGTGTGTGCGCACATGTGAGTGTACGTGTGTGTCCTGTGCGTGTGTGTGCACATGGGAGTGTGCATGTGTGACTGTATCCCATGTCTGTGTGTGTGCACACATGTGAGTGTGCATGTGTGACCGTGTCCTGTGCCTGTGTGGATGCACATGTGAGTATGTGTGACTGTGTCCTGTGCCTGTGTGTGCGTGCACGTGTAAGTGTGGATGTGTGACTGTGTGTGTGTCCTGTGCCTGTGTGTGTGCGCGCATGTAAGTGTGCATGTGCACATGTCAGAGGCGCTGGCACCAGGGCCTCAGCAACATCAGACCTGTTGCTCATTCCGTGCCTTTACACGGCTTACTGCCTTTGTCTGAATTTCTCAGTGCTTTTCCTTTCCTCTCACTTTCACGGCACCTCCGGAAGAACAGGACGTTGGGTGGAAGTGAGTCCTACATAGTATAGGTGAAGAGCTGAGGTGTTGATAGAGGAAGTGATTTTATTGGGGTGACATAGGGTGTAGAAAGGAACATGGCTCCACCCCCACCTGCCCCCAGCGCTCCCCCCGAGGTCTCCTTAGTCCTCCTCCCAGACTCCGGAGCCCCTCTCCCACTTCTCCCCTCCCAGTCAGGGATCCCATCTAATAACAAGAGGTAGCACTGACCACGTGCTCATTACATGCCAAGCACCATCTGTGCCGTGTTTGTTACTGGAGCCAGACAGCCAGGGATTGAATCCTCATTTGACCACTTACTCGTTCTGAGACCTGGGCAAGTTACCTATCTGTGCTTCAGTTCACTCATGGGCAAGATGGGGATAAAAGTAGCACCAAGGGTTGTGGCAGGGGTTAAATGAGTCCCCATACTCAGAACACCAGCTGGTTCCTGGAGATGCTACGCAGGCGCTGACTGCCCTGATCATGCCCATTATCCTCCTGTCTCTGCTGCCTCCAAGTGCTTGGCTGCCTTCCTGGAGGAGAACCAACAGCTCAGAGGCCAGCCTGGCCTGTGCTCAGCCCCTGGGCTCCTCCCTCTGCCAGGCTTGCGCTGGGGTGGCAGGAGGGCCTTTCCTTCCTTCCTATGGGGCTTCCCTATCTTTTTCAGCTTCTTTCTCTTGGAGGCCCTCAGACCCACGGCCTCAGTGCAGAGGTCCGCACTCTCCACTTGCCAGGCTTCTTTCCCATTTGCCCTTTTTCCCCATTTCACCATTTACTCACTGGGTGACCTGGAGCCAGCGAATTTCCTAACATTAGTTCCTTCCTCTGTAACCTGGAAAAACTCATACCCTTCCCCGTGGATAGCTGTGGAATTAAATGTATTTATAAATGCAGTGCCTGGCATACAGTGGGTGCCCAATAAACATCAGCTCCGTGCCCCCTCACCACTCATGGTCCTCACTCCAGATTAATTCAGATCACTCCTGACTCCTGACCCTTGACCCAACTGTGCCTTGCAGATTGGAGCATCTCTGATGTCCAGCAATGTGGGCAGTGGCTTGTTCATCGGCCTGGCTGGGACAGGAGCTGCTGGAGGCCTTGCTGTGGGTGGCTTCGAGTGGAATGTAAGAAAGCTGGCCTGGTTTCTCCAGAATAATGAAGGTCTAATCCACCTCCATCTCTGGCATTAGTGCTGAGAGGATCCTTAGAGATTCCTGGCAGGCTGCATGGTGAATCAATAACCCATTTTACAGATGAGGAAATCAAGGTCTGGAGGAGACAGAGGGATCCATCCAAGGTCACACAGAAGGACTGGTGTCAGGTCCCAGACCCCTTATTTCTCTGCTTAGGGGCCTCCCACAGCACAGGGCTGCCTCTGGGTGGGAAGCCGACCCTCTGTCTGCATCCAGGACCTGGATACCTTTTTCTCCTCCCCTCTCCCAGGCAACCTGGCTGCTCCTGGCCCTCGGCTGGGTCTTCGTCCCTGTGTACATCGCAGCGGGTGTGGTCACAATGCCCCAGTACCTGAAGAAGCGATTTGGGGGCCAGAGGATCCAGGTGTACATGTCTGTCCTGTCTCTCATCCTCTACATCTTCACCAAGATCTCGGTGGGTGTCACTGAAATCTGGCCATTGTGTCCGGAAATGCTGATTAGGGAGGTGCTGAGTGCATCATCATGAGTGTCTTGCTGAGGGGAAGCTGACAATGACAGTTGGAAGAAAGGCAGGCAGGATCCGTAAACCTTTACCGCGAGCTCCCCCTCAGCACTGGGGTAGTCAAGGATGAATGATAAATACTTTTGGAGTGAATGACAGTCCCTACACTCAAAGAATTCACAATCCAGAGTTTATTCACTTATTTTTCCTTTCATTGATTATTCATTCATCAACTGTGCATTAATTGCCTAGATGGTTAGAGACAGACAGGTCTTTAATCCTCCTCTAGTGACCTAAACTCAGGAAATCACCTAGACAGGTCAAATGACTTGCCCAAGTCCACACAGAGGGCTAGCTCTAGCACTGAAGCTGAAGTCTGGGTTCCGTGACCCAGGCCAGGTCTCCTTCCACTCTGTTATGTTTCAGAGCCTGTTATAGGTTCACAAAACAATCGTGGATGTGAATCCACAAGCAAACACTAAAGGGAACTGAATCACTTCATTGCCAGGTCTAGGGCTGAAAAACACTTTAAGGCCCTCGTTCCACCAATGTTTGAGAATGACCCTAAGTCAGCTTAGGCACAGGCTATGCGCCCATGTCTGCTAATAAACCCAAGTATGTAGATGACGCAGGACTCATGTTTATCTGCACCAGGGCTCCTGCCACATCGGTCAGCCATGGGCCATCCAGGAGCCAGGTAGGCTCTGCTCTGCCAGGGAGAGGCCAGCAGCTCTCTGGTTCTTCCTCTCTTCTCCTTAATGGCCTCTTCTTCTCCAGCCCAGCTCCTTCCTTCACTTTCTCAGTCTTCCCCTTCATTCCCCACCACTCCCTTCAAGTCTAGCAGACCAGCCACGCAACTAAATTTCTCTCAGTTTCGACACTTTATACAGTACTTTCCTGCTTTAAAGTCTCCATGGCACCTCAATGTCTGCAAGATAAAGCTCACACTCCTTAGCGCAGTACTTAAAGCTTATTTTCATCATGTGATGAGGGCTGAGGGCCTCTGGCATTGCTGGGCAGGCAGGTGACATGTCCACGCAGCCACTCTGAAGACCTCGGGTAGCCTGACCTCTTTCCTGACTCTCCTCAGACTGACATCTTCTCTGGAGCCCTCTTCATCCAGATGGCTTTGGGCTGGAACCTGTACCTCTCCACAGGGATCTTGCTGGTGGTGACAGCCGTCTATACCATCACAGGTAGGCGGAGGGAAGGTCATGCTGGGCTGCAGAGACTGAGACAGTAAGAGGGCAAGAGGGAAGTTTTGACTGGCAGAGACCCAGGAGAAAGACTGAAGGAGGGACAACCAGAGAGAGGGGCAGAGAGACAGCAAACTGATGCTGACAGAGAAGGAGAAACAGGAGAGGCACAGGCAAAGAGAAGCTGAGACAGAGACGCAGCAGAGAACACGGGGACAGAATGAAAGACACATGGATGCAGACGGTGAGGTGAAAAAGGCAGGCATGGGAGGAGGAACAGAATCAAGCAGAGACAGGGATGGAGAGACACTAAGAAATACCAAAAAAGACTGACTGCCCAGGGAGTGGGGTCCAGAGGGGGACCATGACCCAAGCCAGAGTCACTGCAAGCTGCCCCAGGCAGAGACCACAACCCACCTCCTCCCGTTTCCTCAAAATCTCCTCGCATAGGGCTGGGCACTTTGGAAGGCCAGCACAGGACTGCCTTACTTAGGGTTAAGTTGGACTCCAGAGACGGGGCATTTAGATGAGCACTGGGAGGAGGGAGCAGGGAGTGTTACTGGCAGAACTAGAAGCCAAGGAATGGACTTGGGATATTAGATAATAACGCAGAGCTGTGGTGTGATGGCCACAGTCAGCTGCTGTCAGGACAGAAGGGACCCCAGCACCTTTGACTGTGACCAGTCGGCATCCTGCCAGGGAGGGACAGAGGGGAGCACTAGGTGTGGAGAAAGGCAGGTGGCCAGAGTCCGCCGCTAAGAGGGCTCTGTGTCTTCTCTGGTCTCCCCAGTGTGGCCATGCACAGGGCAGGCAGCCAGAGAGGACCCGCAATGGTGCTGACTGATGAGCCCTCTCCTTGAGTCTCCAGGGGGCCTCACGGCCGTGATCTACACAGATGCCCTGCAGACGGTGATCATGGTGGGGGGAGCCCTGGTCCTCATGTTTCTGGGTAAGAACGAAACCTAAACACACCCCATCCTCATCCTTAAATTCCTCTCTTTCCTGTCTCTGTCACCTCCACAGCTTGATTGGAACTTTCTGGTACATAGATCTATGTGAGCCATATCTTCTCTCCAGGCTGGGGTTCTCAAAGAGCAAGGTTCTTGCTACTTCAAACCAGGGGTCTTGAGCCCAAGCCCCATCTTCCTCTTCACCCGCAGTCCCCATACCAGTTCCAATCTGAGGGCCCACATGAAGCTGGGGCCTGGGTGTGCTGAGTGACAGGCTCAGTAGGATCTCAGGGCTGCTTTACTCACTGTCTCCTCACAGGCTTTCAGGATGTGGGCTGGTACCCAGGCCTGGAGCAGCGGTACAGGCAGGCCATCCCTAATGTCACAGTCCCCAACACCACCTGTCACCTCCCACGGCCCGATGCCTTCCACATGCTGCGGGACCCTGTGAGCGGGGACATCCCTTGGCCAGGCCTCATTTTTGGGCTCACAGTGCTGGCCACCTGGTGTTGGTGCACAGATCAGGTAATCCCCCAGGCAGGCTTGGCCTAGCCTGCCTGGAGGTGGGGCGGCTTCCTGCAGAGAAACCCAGTGCCTGGATGCATAGAGGGTTGGACCTCATTCTGGGACTGGGACTGCACTGGGTAGAGACACAGTCAGTGCCCAGTGTCAGGGCTCACCTGTGGCTGAGTAAGGTCCTCCTCGACTTTAGCTGGACTCCTCCTCATTGCTGCCCTTTCAGGTCATTGTGCAGCGGTCTCTCTCGGCCAAGAGTCTGTCCCATGCCAAGGGAGGCTCCGTGCTGGGGGGCTACCTGAAGATCCTCCCCATGTTCTTCATTGTCATGCCTGGCATGATCAGCCGGGCCCTGTTCCCAGGTAAGAGTGAGTCTTGCTCTCTGGGTGTTGGGATTCGAGGCTTTCAAAGAGTGTCTGGAGAATGGGAATGTGGCCCTGGGAAATGTTAGACCAGAGCAGGGATCGGCAAGGTTTGTCTCTTAAGAACACATAGCCAGACATGGTGGCATGCACCCATAGACCCAGCTACTTGGGAGGCTGAGCATCCTGAGTCCAGGACGTTGAGGCTGCAGTGAGATATAATTGCCCCACTGCATTTCAATTTGGGAGACAGAGCAAGAGAAACCCTGTCAAAAAAGAAAGAAAAGAATTAAAAGAAAAGAAAAAGAAGAAAGAGGGAAGGGAAGGGAGGGAAGGGGAGGGGAGGCAATGAAGGCTGGGTGCGGTGACTCACGCCTGAAATCCCAGCACTTTGGGAGGTAGATCATGAGGTCAGGAGTTTGAGACCCACCTGACCAACATGGTGAAACCTTGTCTCTACTAAAAATTAGCCGGGCATGGTGGTGCACACCTATAATCCCAGCTATTCAAGAGGCTGAAGTGGGAGAATTGCTTGAACCTGGGAGGCGGAGGTTGCAGATCACACGGCTGTACTCCAGCCTGGGCTGAAGACCCAATCTCAAAAAACAGAAAAGAAAACAAAAGAAAGCAGTTTAGGCTTTGTGGGTCAAACGTATTATTTCAGTAGAAAAAATGTGAATCACGAGGTCAAGAGATCGAGACCATCCTGGTCAACATGGTGAAACCCTGTTTCTACTAAAAATACAAAAAATTAGCTGGGCATGGTGGCATGTGCCTGTAATCCCAGCTACTCAGCAGGCTGAGGCAGGAGAATTGCCTGAACCCAGGAGATGGAGGTTGCGGTGAGCCGAGATTGTGCCATTGCACTCCAGCCTGGGTACAAGAGCGAAACTCCGTCTCAAAAAAAAAAAAAAAAAGAAAAGAAAAAATGTGAATCAGGTAGAAAGTATACGGGCAAGAAATTTACCAAAGACGCAGACACCATTTGCCCCTTCACCTCACAGACATGGGTCCCTGCTAGAGTCTCCAGTGAACATTTCCCTGTAGTTTTAGAAGGCAAATACTAGGCCAACCTGAAAAGTCACAAGATCATCAACTCTAACTGCCATCACTTCTTCCGCAGATGAGGTGGGCTGCGTGGACCCTGATATCTGCCAAAGAATCTGTGGGGCCCGAGTGGGATGTTCCAACATCGCCTATCCCAAGCTGGTCATGGCTCTCATGCCTGTTGGTGAGTCTCTTCTCCCCACCCCACCCTGCACTCCCACCTCCAGCCTCCTCCCATCTCCACTGCCCAGGAGGGATGGCACTAACATGGGTGGAAAGAGGGAAGAAAACTATTCACCTCTGCACCCTCATCCTAACACACGCAATTTGTATAAGCATTTGTATGTAAGACACCAGCTCTGTGGGCAGGTTCTGGAGATGCAGAGATAAAAGGCAGGCCCCTGCTCAGGCATCGTGCTGTCTCCAGCGTGCCTGGACTTGCCAGAGATACAATCCAATGGGACCAGCGTGCTGACCCCGTGTGAGCTAAGGGAGCCCTGTGATGGCACCTGACCCAGCTGGGGGATGTCGGGAAGGTCTCCCAGGGGGAAGGAAATGGAGCTGCATCCCAAGTTAAGTTGTAGGCAGACACGGCAGGAGGGGCATAGAAAATGTCATTCTAGGGATGAGAAGCTGTGTGTGCAAAGGTCCAGGGTGAAGAGAGGTCATGAAGTCTGACCTGAAAGCAGCCCAGTGTGGATGCAGGAGCCAGGAGGAATGACGACCTTCCTGGTAGAGATGTCACAGACAAGCCTTGTTCTGGAGCAGAGCCCTGGGACAACGGGGGGTTTTGGTCAGAGAGAGCATGACTGGGTTTGTGTTTTAGCAAGACCAGTCTGCATGCATGAGTCTGTATGAGGCAGGCTTGGGGGCAGGCAGGGAGATTGTCCGTGGGGTGTTTGCAGTGGTCCAGGTTGGTGGAGATATTGGGTTGGACCAAGTCAGTGGTATCAGATACGGAGAGAAGAGATTTAAAGATGTTTATGTGAGGTTGAATTGTCAGGATTTGATTTGAGGGATAATAAAGACAGAGAAATCCAAGAAGGGTCTCAGATCTTGGTGTTTAGGCTGTGGGTTTATAAAGATATTGAGATTGGAGACATACAAACAGAGGTGGGATTATGGAGGGCAGCAGACGAGTAGAGTTACTGCCTCCCTGTGGTAGGAGGAGGAGTGAATCCAGGCAGTAGTGGCCATGGTGGGAGGCCTAGACAGGACAGAGCTGCGCTGAGGGGCAGGTTGGCGGTAAGCAGGGAGGGGTCTCAGCTAGCCCTGAGTTCTGCTGTAGGGCTGGAAAGACAATAGCTAAAGAGGGGAACAGAAGGCCCCAGAGGGAGATGGGACCTGAGTTTGGAGCACTTGAGTCTGAGGCACTTGCGACTCTTCCAGGGAGACAGAGGGACGGCGGAAGGTGGTTAAATGGATGGATTTGGAAGGAAAGAGGACTGAGGTGGGACCAGGGCCAGGATCATCTCCCCAAGGGTGAGCAGTCATATCTCTAGAAGCTTGGTCACTGTCAGGGAAACTTCAGATATCACTGGGTCCCATCCTCCCTTGTCCAGGTAGAAAAAGAGGCCCAGAAATGGTAAGGAACTAGTCCAAAGATCATACATACAGCTGGGTACTTGCAGAGCTGGAAAACAAGCGCCAAGCTGCTACCTCCCAGTCCAGGGCTTTAGCCCAACACTATCATGTCAATGAAGAAGGTGCAGAAACACTAAACAGATCCACCCAATTATTAATAATCACCTTTCTCCTCCCCCCGCAGCAACCCACTAACCAAGTGTTTACAAGCTGAGAAACCCAGACTGCGATGTCAAAACTTCAGAGAACCTTAGAGATCACCTAGTCTTGTATGCCTTAATAGGATAGATGAGGAAACTGAGGCTCAGGGCAGGGGGTTGGGCATCAGAGATGGAGAGAACCCAGCCTCCAGTTCTGTGATCTAGGATTTCTTTTTTCTATTCTTTTCTTTTTTTCTTTTTTTTTTTTTTTGAGACGGAGCACTCTTGTTACCCAGGCTGGAGTGCAATGGCGCGATCTCGGCTCACCGCAACCTCCGCCTCCTGGGTTCAAGCAATTCTCCTGCCTCAGCCTCCTGAGTAGCTGGGATTACAGGCACATGCCACCACGCCCAGCTAATTTTTTGTATTTTTAGTAAAGACGGGGTTTCACCATGTTGACCAGGATGGTCTCGATCTCTCGACCTCGTGATCCACCCGCCTCGGCCTCCCAAAGTGCTGGGATTACAGGCTTGAACCACCGTGCCTGGCCGGATTTCTTATCTGTGCTGGATGGACACCTCATCCAACACCTTCCCTTCCTCCTCCTCACCCCCAGCTCCTGACTCTGCAGGACACTACAGCAGCCTCTGTGGTCCTGGTAGAGCTGGCCTTAACAGGCCCTCCATTCCCATGAGCCTCGTCTCTCCCCAGGTCTGCGGGGCCTGATGATTGCCGTGATCATGGCCGCCCTCATGAGCTCACTCACCTCCATCTTCAACAGCAGCAGCACCCTGTTCGCCATTGATGTGTGGCAGCGCTTCCGCAGGAAGGCAACAGAGCAGGAGCTGATGGTGGTGGGCAGGTGAGCTGGACCCTCCTTCCCTCCTTCCGGAGTGTCCTCTCCCCTCTCCCCTGCCCTGGGTTACCCTGAGCAGATGCTGGCTGGGTCAGACCCTGCCCTGGACTGGCAGTCAGAGCACTGGGTTCAAGTTCCAGCTCTCCACATGATTTCAGGTAAGTCCTTCCCCAACCCTGGACCACTCCTTTTTTCAGAATAATAGGAAAAAACACCTCTTCCCTGGTAACTTTATCTTGGAATTGATCAACAGGATTATTGAGAGATGAAAAAGCTCTTCGGGAATGAAAGATAAACTGTATAAATGCATGGAAAGTTAGCAAGCAGCTCACCCAAGCTATTCCCAACCAACTCTGGAAGTTACACCTGGTTAAAAGAAATGCTATTAATTTAATCCACAAGACTGACTCTACCCATCTACTATGCATCACATCCCACATGCAGGGGGCCCACAGTTGGATTATATGGCCCTGCCCTCAGGGTGCTTACAGTTTATTGAGATAGGTGGAAACATAGGTAACAAAGCAAGGCATTTGTGTCAATAGAGATTTTCTTAGGAGGGCCGTCTCCAAATGACACAGAGCCTTGGACGCCAAGCTAAGGAATTTGAACTTTATCTTGTGGGTAATAGTTGTATGCTTCTAAAGCATAATGTAGCAGCTAATTTTTTTTTTCATAGGCTGGAGATTTGTAGTTTATATAAGATGAAGGGGCCCTTTTTCAAATCTTTGCTTCATAGTTGAAGGGTCCCTAACTTAGGTTTCTGGACTAAAGTTCTCCCACTTTGTGGATAGGTACTTGAGTTTAGGAATCTTGCTCTTTCATGCCTCCCTGCCTTTGCACTCACTGTTCTTTCCACCAGGATGCCTTCTGCCCAAGGCTGCCTAATGGATTCCGATTGCCTGCTCAACTGTGCTCCCCCAGCCCTAGACACGGGTATTGATCACTGCAGGATCTGAGTACAGGACAGATTGGGCAAAGACGAGGGAGATAAGCAGCAGGGACGCTACTTGGGCAGCTGATGCTCTAGTGGAATCTGAGAGAGGCAAAATGGGAGGAAAAGGAGAGGAGAAGACACATACGCAGTGACACGTCAACGAAAGCATTCCATTTCTGCGCACATGAACTGGTTTTGCTACCATTTCTTCAATCAGTGGAATTTGGGCTCTATCTACTGGCCATACATGTTATTGCATCCAACACACTGAAGAAAAGTTTTTCATGAACTTCACACACCTGCAAAATCATAAGTGCAGAATGCTTTGGAGACTTAGGTCTGAGCCACCATTGGTTAAGAAGGAGTCAGGTGAATAAGAGGGATTCTTTCCCAAGATCAATGCCACAGTAAGGGAGAGAGCATCAGTGCCTGGAGGAGGGACTCTTCCCTGGAGGCTGCAGTCATCCTGGGAAAGAGCTGCCCTACACAAGGCTGGGATGGAAGAGGGGAGAAAAGACATTCCAAGAAGAGACCAGAGGCCTTTTTTACTGGGGTAGGGGGTGGGGTGGGAGGTATGAATTCCTCCGTAAACAGCAACAGGTGGGTGACATGACCTTGAAGGTGTCTAATATATAAATGTCATGGAAGCTTTAGAATTATGAGTTTCTTCAATTCCAAAATTTTCAGATTCTGAGATTTTAAGTCGAAGTTTCTGCTGCTTGGTGTTTGAGATTCTGGCTGCCAACTTTCTCTGATCCAGTGATCGTGCATTCCCCTACCTTCTCCCTTCCTGGTTCCTTCGCATCACCTTCACCCCACACCCCACCATGCCCACCTGAGCGTGCCTCAGTGCCCTGTGCTCTCTGTCGCAGAGTGTTTGTGGTGTTCCTGGTTGTCATCAGCATCCTCTGGATCCCCATCATCCAAACCTCCAACAGTGGGCAGCTCTTCGACTACATCCAGGCTGTCACCAGTTACCTGGCCCCGCCCATCACCGCGCTCTTCCTGCTGGCCATCTTCTGCAAGAGGGTAACAGAGCCCGTGAGTGCAGTGCACCTGTCTCTCCCATACAGAAGAGGGGCTGGAGATCTGGTCTCTCAATCACCTTGGGAATGTCTCTGTGACCTTGGGAAAACCCACTTCCTCTCTAGGCTTTCATTTTCCTGACCACAGCATCCGACCTAGATTCATCCATTCATTCAAAAAACATTTACTAGTCTTATGATGGCAGCTCCAGGGATGCAATGGTTTATAAGATTCACATAGATATGCCATCGCTGGGTCAGCAGAGAGATGACTGAATAAGCAATAATAATGAAGCATGCTGACTGGTGGGAGACTAAAGAGCACAAACACCTAACCTATGGGGTTCCCAGGAGGGGTCGAGGAAGACTTCCCAGATGAAGTCACATCTGCGCTGAGACCTGAAGGATTAATGGGAGGGGGAAGAATGATCCAGACACAAGGAACAGTGTGAGTGAGCGTGCAAGACAGACTGTAATATCTCCAGGTCCTGTTCCATCTCTAACACTATAAGGTCTTATGTGTAAGCAAAATAACAGCAATGACAATGATGATGACAAAGTGTGACCTTGCAAGGGTTCCTGCACATGCATCATTCATGTAACACACTGAAACCTGACAGAATCTGGGAGGAACCTCGGGTTACCAGGACCAGAGACTTGGTTGCTCCCCAGGATAGCCTAGAAGATGCAGGCTGGCTGTACCTTGGGAAGTAGAGGGATGTCATGGACTCCACCACACAAAAACAACATGAGAGCTCAAGGTCATTGAAAATGAGGCCATAGAAACCCCTCCCTTGGTGGTGCACCTAAGTTAAGTGTCTACTGTCTGCAGAGGCCTCATCTCACTGACCTGGCTGAACTCCGGGTGCTTCTGCTCATTATAAAGTTTTTGAAATCAGGATCAGTATCACCCGTACTCTTACTTGCTGGGAACAGGTACATGTTAGAGCCAAATGGAACTACAAAGAAGAAAGACATGAGAGGTTCCAGAGCTTTTCTTAAAAACAACAACAGAAGGAAAGTCTCTATTCTGATTTCTGATTTATCGTAACTGAAGGTTGGGAAGGAGATCCTGGTAGTCCCTGATTATTACAAAAGCTTATTCCATCGTAGTTGAATATTTACCATCTAATAATTAACTTAGTACTGATTTAATTTTACGGATTTTTTAGTTACTGTCCCCAGTGAGAAACCTCTGAGTCAGCAAGGCCGAGTCATTGGCTCAGTCACTTCACAATGGAGCCAGGATTCAAATCTTAGTCTGTCTGACTCTAGAACCCCTATGCCACTGTGCCTTTAAGTCAAGACAAAGTCTCAGTATTAATGGGGAGCTCTTTTTCCCATTAGGAGACGGATTTGCCCAACATGGCAATAAACCAGTGGGAGAGAGAGTTGAGGGCAGAGTAGTTCTACCTTCCTAGGGTCTGCCACCTGGATCTCACCCCAGCCCATGCTGCCATCTCTCACAGGGAGCCTTCTGGGGCCTCCTGTTTGGCCTGGGAGTGGGGCTTCTGCGCATGATCCTGGAGTTCTCATACCCAGCGCCAGCCTGTGGGGAGGCGGACCCGCGGCCAGCAGTGCTGAAGGACTTCCACTACCTGTACTTTGCACTCCTCCTCTGCGGGCTCACTGCCATCGTCATCATCATTGTCAGCCTCTGGACAACTCCCATCCCTGAGGAACAGGCAAGTGTTTTGCTCATACTGAGGCCCTCCAGAAATGCTCTTTCTTCTCCCATAGCCTGGAATTCCGCCACTGAGTTTTACTCTGTTGGGTTATGGTCTCCCTTGTGGCCACACAGATGTCCTTGGGAAGGAAAGTTCCTTGGGCTTTCCCCAATGAAAAGTAATTCATTCAACTGAAAAATTACTCAGTGAGTACTTACTATGTGCTAGGCACTGTGCTGGGCTCACAAAGATGAAGGGTCCCTGCCAGAGACTATCCTCAGGGGAAACAGATGCTGACAAGCTGTCACTATACAAAGGGAAAGTGCAGAAGGACCAAGCTCAGTGGGAGAGGCCGAGCACAGAGGGAGAGGCAGTCACTTCCTGGGGTCCCAGGGAGGGCACACAGACGAGGACACTTTGAATTAGACCTTGAAGAATGAATAGAGAATTTCTGAGTGGCCCAGAAACAAATATATGAGAAAAGAAACAGAGAGCTTACTACACAAAGAACTCACATTGAAATCCTCACCTCTCACAAGAAACGGCCCTTGAGCACTGATGCTCAGTCTTCTGAGGCCTTTCTTCCTTACAGCCTAGAGCTAGGGCTGCTGAAATAAAAGACCACAGATTGGGTGACTTCAGCAACAGAAATTTGTGGTTTCACAGTTCCAGAAGCGAGCAGTCTGAGATCAAGGTGTCTACGGTGCTGGTTTTCTCTGAGGCCTCTCCCTGTGGCTTGTCAAAGCCTGTATTCTCCTCTTCTTTACACGGTCTTCCCCTTGTGCCTGCCTGTGACTGAAGCTCCTTTTTAAGTCATAATGGATTAGGGCCCATCCCGATGACCTCATTTAACCTTAATTGTCTTTCAAGACCCCATCTCCAAATACAGTCACATCCTGAGGTACTGGCAGTTAGGACTTCGACACAGAAATTTTGGGAGGACACAATTCAGCCCATAACAGAGTTGATGCTGGAAGTCAATCCCTGAAACACTGAGTGGACATCATGGACAATACTCTTTAGACAGACGGTGCTTTAGAGTTTGCAAGATGACTTTATGGGTTTCATTGATTTCTACAAAATAAGCGGGGCCTTCCCAGGCTGACACCTCCAGTGGCTCACACCAGAAACGGGCTCCTCCTCCTGCTGCATCCTCAACCTCTTCTCCATTGCCTGCGTCCTCATCCTTCATTCCAAAGTCTTTCCCAATGTAAAATCCTTCTCTGAATCCTGTTGTCCTCTAGTTCCTGCTGCCTCCCTCTCCTCCCTTCAACAGCAGACTTTTGCAAAGAATGGTTTCCTTTCCCAGCCTCCACTTCCCACCTCTTGTCTGCTTCTTAGCCCGCTGCTGTCTGGCTGTTGTCCCCAACGTTCCGCTGACATCGCTGTCACGGAAGTCACTGATAACACCCCGTTGCTAAAATCAGTGGTCATGTTCCTGTCTTTACCTTAAGTGAATTCACAAGAGAACTGGACACTACTGACCACGTCCTGCACCCCAAAGACCTCTCTTCTGTTTGCTTACATGAAATATTTCTCCCCTCGGTTTTGTTTTCTTTTGTTTGTTTGTTTTGCTTACCCTTCCAATCACTCTTTTGACTTCTTCACAGGCTTCTCTGCTGCCCCTGAAATATCGGTGTTCCTTAGGAACCCATCTATGGCCTATAACCTGTCTCAGCCAACAATACTCGTGGGCTATAAATTCAACAACTTTCTATATAAAGGTGACACTCAATTATCTATCTGCAGCCAAAACCCCTTTCCCAAGACTCAAACCCCAAAATCTAACTCTTTCCTGGTGACGTAAAGAGACACAGTCCATATGCTACCGGTGACACAAAGAAAAAGTATTATTAAGGTTTGTTAAGAAATACAAGCAAGGAAGCTTCCCAGGCTCTCATGATCCCAGAGAGATGTGTGCTTGGGCCCAGCACAGCGGAAGAAAGAAACTAGGAGCGGGATAGGGGATACCCAGCTCAACATGTACAGAAAGCTGCCTCAGAGCTCAGGCAGTGGTGAGTCCAACACCACTGATAGGAGACAAAGAACTGCTGTGATTTAGTTTTCTGAGCCACCATAAAAGAGAAGAGAGAACACCACAAGGGCCCTCAAAGGAAGTAAGGTTTACTTCTCCTCACCCGGACAACTCCACTTGGAGGGCCTGCAGACTCCTGGAGCACATCATCATATTTGATTGAACATGTTCTCTCTCCTCTGTCTCTCTCTCCCCTTGCCCTTTCTCTCTCTTCCTTCTCTCACCAGCACTAATACCCACTCCTTGTCCTGTGTCCTCTATTCCTGGACTAGGCACCACAATACGTCTGGTCACCCAAGGCAGGGGCCCCAGAGCCTTGTTAGCCTCTCCCCTGTCCCTCACCTGGCTCATTCAGCCAGTCACACTGTCCTGATTTCACCTTCTTTACCCAGTTCCTCAGGTGCCCATTGTAAAGTTTAGTCTCTGAAGGTTTACCGCTGAGTTAAAAACGAGGAAAAGGAAGCCAGCACCAGAAAATTAGATGCCAATTTATGCAGCTCCCGGGTGATGGTCTGTGACCTGCGGAGAGGGGCCAGGGAAGTTGCACCGGATTCCGCTCAGGAGTGCGGTTTTATAGGGAGTGAAGGTCTTGGATTGGATTTGGAGAAACAGGATGTGGAAGGGGGGAGCTGCTATTGGTAGGTAGGTGGGACTTCCAGTGAGCAGGCTAAGTGCTGAGTGCAGAGGGGATTTCCAAGGGTGGGGTTAGGTGCCGAGTGCAGAGGGGATTTCCAAGGCGGAGTTAGATGATTGACATATTCTGATAATGTAAATTTTCAAGCTGGGAGGGCAATGGGCATGTCCGAGCTCCCGGCGAGGCAGCCAGCCTTACACCCATTATTTTTTCTTCACTGTTGCAACATCCTCTAGGCTGAGCCCCTTTCAATTCACTCCAAGAAATCTTTGAATTTTCCAGCACTTACAGTCTCTACGTTTTGCTTAAAGTCTGCAGTGACTCTCCATTTGCCTACAGGGTTTTTGTTCTTTAAGCTACAACTCCTCAGCCTGACCTGTGCAGCCTTATTCTCAAGCGCCTGCCTCCCTGTACGGCCTTGTTTCCCTCCATCTGTAAAATCCGTGAGAACAGGGCCCAGGTGTGCTTCAGGTCTGTATTCCAGTACGTGGCACAAGCCTGGTGTAGAGCACCTGGTGTGGAGCAGGGAGTGTTCATATTTGAAGAAAGAAGTCAGGGCTAAGATCCAGGCCTCCTGTCTCCCAGCCCTGGCCTTGTTCATTGTACTCTCTGCTGTTGCTCAGATGCCCTTCCTTAAATGGGGCCCTATTTTTCTACAGCCTAGCTTCTCTCCAAGGAAACTGACTCCAATGTCTTTCTTCCCTTCAGCTCAAACGCCTGACATGGTGGACTCGGAACTGCCCCCTCTCTGAGCTGGAGAAGGAGGCCCACAAGAGCACGCCGGAGATATCCGAGAGGCCAGCTGGGGAGTGCCCTGCGGGAGTGCTGGAGAACTCCAGCTCAGGCCAGGAGCAGCCTGAAGGTAGGCTGCAGCAGGTTGGGGGATACTCATCACAGGGAGCAGGGGCGACAGACCCATGTGATGGGCGGTCTTTGGGATGGGGTCTCTGAGGGAGCCTAGTAAATATCACCCTAACTCCCTTCCCACAAGCCTATTGATCTATTTGAAAAATAAGACAACTGAGTCAGGCAGATAGGAGCCAAAATAGTGCCCTCATTGCTGATCGAGTGTAAGTGGAAAGAGCTAGTTTTTATCTACGGAGAAATGTACTTCCTAACACTGAACCTCCCTATTCAACAGAGGTACCCATCCAGTCACTTCAGATCTGATCAGGGTTACAGAATAAGGAGGGCATGCTTGGCTCAGTCCTGTCCTCTGTGTAAAGAAGGGCAGGGCTGAGCCAAGCATGTCCTCTTTATCCTTTCCAAACATACCAACACAGAAGTCCCTTCACCTCCGCTAGGTTGAATGAGTACAAGGGGAAAAAATCAAAGAACGTTGCACCCACAGTGTTCCTTCTACATGGGAGGAAACCTGAGGCATGACGAAGAAACCCCCTCATCCGTGTCCCCACCACCTCATTTCCTTATTATTTATTGATTTCTCCCTGGACCCAACAAGTCTGCCTATAGTCATACAGAAGTGTGGTTGTCCCTTGTGGGATGAGAGCAGCCACGTCTCCACAGAGTTGTCTCTGTTTTCATGATGTTCCTCCAAAACACCCCCCTCCACCTCTGGGCATCTCCTTGAACTGCTGATGGGCCACATGAAGTGTGCCCCTGGAGGTTCATGTGTTAGAATGTGTTAGAATAGTATGTCAGTTAAATCAGTTTCATTGTGTTTCAGTCAAATCTACTCTAAGGCCACACAATATCTAAAGTTGAAAAATATTTTAAGACATGATTTGAGGTACTTGTGTTAAATCCAATGCAGCTATAACGTTCCCAGAGTGAAATGAAATAACAATATCAAAATATTCTAATGATAGAATGAAAAGACTTTTTCAATTATAAAATTCCCAAGGAAAATGTTAAACTCTATAAAGTTCTCCCTGGGTGACAAAATAATCTATATGCCAAATCCCAACGACATGCAATTTGCCTATATAACAAACCTGCACATGTATCCCTAAACCTAAAATAAAAGCAAAAGAAAAAGAAGCGTCCCAGGAAAATGAATAAATAAAATCCAAAAAGTTAAATGAAGTTGCAAGTTAAAGTCCAAAATCAATCTCTTGGCCTCGTGAATTAAAAATTCAAACAAATTTAAGTTTTAAATGTATTTTCTGCCTCAGTGAAAGAAGGTCTCAATACAAAGATGAATAAGACGTGATCTCTGTCCCCAAGGAGGTGAGAATCTATTGGAGGCAAACAGGTAGTGCAAAGATGTGGAGTTTACACTAAAATGGATAAAAATGTCAATAACATAATAATATTGGGCTTTTAAATGCAATGTTATGTCATTGTTTATAATGTCCAGGTAGAGAAATAATATGCATCCTCATGTGATAAAACAATAAAATTATTAAGAGGTCTCAGTGCCTGGATGGAGTTAGGGTTCCCTCAGCAGCTGCTTTCTCTTGCTGGATTGGACATAGCTCTAGTTTTATACCAGCCTCTTGTGTGTCAAACTCTGAATAACTCTAGTGAGCTAAGAGCATTGACAGGATTAGCAAAGCATCGCTTGCTGCACCAGCGTTGTTGGCAATGCCATGGCACACAGTTCTCATGCCTTTGCCAAGTTTTAGGGGCCCTATGCTTTCCTCCAGACCTGAGAAGGCTCCCACTTTTCTTGAGGCCCTTCACCTTTGCTTAAGGCCTTAATTCTAAAGAAATAGCCACTTCCTAGGGTTAATGACATCATAAGCCCCAGAATCCCACCAAGGTCTAAGGCTCAGAGCTTCTTCCCAAGCTACAGCAGTTAAAAGCCAATAATCAACTATAAAAAGCTATCCATAATGATGGATATAGTTTCTTCCTAACTTTCATGGTTAAAACCACATAGGCTCACTGCAGGAGATGCTACGGAAGATCATCATCACCCTCCCTAATTTTATCAGTTGCCCCAGTTAATTCATACATATACATTTGCTTTGCAAGTGTGTGTGTGTGTGTGTGTGTGTGTGTGTGTGTGTGTGTGTGTATTTGCTTTGCAAGATATAACTCGTTTTTTTCAAGCTTTGTGGCCTAGGCACCAGATGTTGAGTTCTCAAAACTACTCTCCCATCATCATTGCAAAGACTGGGTCCTGGCCCCTGTAAAACTTGTTATCGAAGAAAGCAATCCGAGAGCATGAGCTCTTTGGAGGTGAAGCAGCTGCCAAGAGAAGGAGGAAGGAAGAAGAGGAAAAGCTGCAAAGGAAACTCCCAAAGAGAAAGAGGAAGGAGACAGCCTGTACTTTCTGAAGTACAGCTGAACCCCAGATCTAGACAGACTTATGCAGAGTTACACAAATAGACCTACTACCTGGCTGGTCCTCATGCCAAGGGACAGAGTTGTCCCTTGAGAAGCCGAGAGGAATGCCTGCTCCCTGTGGACGACTTACTCCCAAGAGCGAAAAAGAAGGCACCAAGTCAGCAGAGAAGTGCAAGGAGAGAAACCCACTCCCCTTCACAGACCACCACCATGAGGAAGGCAGGGAAAGACTGGTGCTGTCATACACTAAAGCTCCTTCTCTGCCCAGAGAAACAAGCAGGGAAGAGGCTCCCCCTCCCAAAAGGACTCCAGGAAGGCATGGGCCAGGCTGTATAACGTTGAGTCCTGAAAAGGAAAGTTAAAAATACTTAAAGGAGGCGGGCATAGTGGTTCATATGTGTTATCCCAGCACTTTGGGAGGCCGAGGCAGGAGGATTGCTTGAGCTCAGGAGTCAAAATCAGCCTGAGCAACATGGCAAAATCCAGTCTCTACAACAAATAAGAAAATGACCAGGGCCTGGTGGTACATGCCTGTGGTCATAGCTACTCAGGAGGCTGAGATGGGAGAATTGCTTGAGCACAGGTGGTTGAGGCTACAGTGAGCCATGAACGTGCCACTGAACTCCAGCCTGGGCAACAGAGTAGACTCTGTCTCAAATATATATATATATATATATACATATATATATATATATATATAAATTATATATATATGTGTGTGTATATATATTTAAAGGACACCAGTGTAGATCTGAAAGGAATATGTACATCCCAGGTTTTATACATAAATTTATTGAGTGATGGCACACCACTTAGTAACTCCTTTAGTGAGACTCTCTGGGCATATGAATTTGCATATGAAGCTCTGTGTATCCTCTGTCTCAGAAGGTTGCCAAGGAAATCAAAAGAGAATGTTTGGACCAGCTGGGAAAATGATAAAGCCTAGTACAAATGAAATGCTGAATTCATATGATCGTTAGTGCAGTTCTGTTGCTATGTGACCTTAAACAAGTCTCTTCACTTTCCTGAGACTTTTTTCTCCCCTGTGCAATCAGGGGAGACCAGATGAAGATGCAAGACCCTTGGATGCCAGACCAGATGGCATCCAAGGTTCTTGCATCTCTGACACTCTGTGGTTTTATTGAACTCACCAACTACCACGTTCTAAACCCATTAAAATAATCAAGCATTCATTCCCAGTGCATTTGTTTCAATCTCAATGAAATGATTTTTGTATTAATTTTATTTTTAATATAATATCTGCTGTGTTTTTTTTTAGAAAAAACCCTTAAAAATATTTACCTTATTCTTCTTTTGAATTTCGTTTTTAGTGAATTGTGCTACCTTTTAACCTCAGAGCAGGCCCCTTTCTCACCCCAAGGAAGCCGTGTCTCCATGGGTTTGGTCTCATGCACATTTAGAATATCATATGCACCAGAGCCTCTCCCACTGCTCCAGCACTGGTGACTTTTTAAAGTGCTGTCCAATTTCTATCCTCATTTGGTAGTCAGAACAACCTCGAGAAGAATGGGGCATATGTCATTGATACATCTGAGACAGAAAGAACCTGCAGCTTAGAGAAGCTGAGTGATTTGCATATGGCCTCACAGTCAGCAATGGCAGAGCCGGCCCTGGAACCAGGTTTCTGGCTTGCAGCCCAGTGCTCTTCGCAGTTGTGGCTGTAGCAGTATCTCTGGCTCAAACGCTTCCTTCTTCCTGGGTGAGATAATGCTCCTTCCTTCTGCCCTTATTCAGGACTTGTGCTGTGAATTGAGATGAATTGCATTATCCCGCCGCCTTAATATACCATCCCCTCTCCAACAAAATAGCGCTTCTACTACATGACTGTTTGGGTGCTGTGGCCAAGGTCAGAACTTAATCTAGAGTACCAGCTCAGCACCCAGTCTGTGGTTTGCAGAAAGTACCAAGTCAGTGGCTTCACCCCTCCCCGTTTTCTGTGCACTGCCCCATATCTTCTTTCAGTTTCTCACCATCTCTCTCCCTCCCCTCCTCTCTTGTCACTTTCCTTTCTCCAACCTTCTTTGCCTTCCCCCTCCTGCTCTTCTTTCTTTCTGGCTTTGTCCCTCCAGCCCCATGCAGGTCCTGGGGAAAGTTGTTCTGGGGCTGGTTCTGTGGGCTCTCCGGGGCACCGGAGCAGGCCCTGAGCCCAGCAGAAAAGGCTGCACTAGAACAGAAGCTGACAAGCATCGAGGAGGAGCCACTCTGGAGACATGTCTGCAACATCAACGCTGTCCTTTTGCTGGGCATCAACATCTTCCTCTGGGGCTATTTTGCATGATTCCACAGACCTGGCTTCAGTGTACAAAGATTAAACAAAGCCCAAGCCTGTCAGCCACAGAAACAGGCTCTCCTCCTACTTTGCTCTCCTCCTACTCCTAAACTGGAGATCACAGAAGTCAAGACTGCAAGATCCCCTGAGAAGAATCCAACCCAACCTGCACACTTGACAAGTGGAGAAACAGAAGCCCAGAGAGAGCCCTGGGTTTGCTCAGGGCCACCCAGCAGGAGACGGGGTTTCCCCACTCTTTCCAATACATTGCCTTACAGACCTACCTCAAACACATTGTTTCCACCTCTTCTTGAGTGTATTCAGCAGCCTTTACTGAATGTGTGTCTGGAGTTTAGAAAAGTGGAGGATACAAGAAAAGGAGCAGCAAGAAATTTGCAAAAATCCAAGTGCACCTTTGCTCCCCTTATCCTCCCTCCTCTTTCCCCTCCTGGTGCCCCTCCTGCTCTTTCTCTTCTCACCAATAATCTATTTGTAGCATGAATCTACCCAGGAGGGTCTTATATTTCCATTGGTTGCTCCACAGTGGCGGCTGTCAGACCTGAAGGAGTGGGGAGCCAAGGGTAGAATTTAGGCATGGTGACAGAGGGCATTTTGTGCAGAAAGCTCTTGGACAAGGGACTATTTAAGCACTATTTAAACTCTGCCTCTTCCTACTCTCTAATCTAAATATGCACAAAGTCTCTATGGCCTTGAGAAACAGTTGGAGAGATATGACTTGTTAAAATCATGAGGAATCAAGGCATGCCACTCTGTAGTTAAGGATAAGCCACACAGGGTGCAGCACAAACAGCCTGGGCACCACTGCACCTGTGCCACCCTGTCCTTCTCCCTTTGCTTGCCATGTATCCGCATACCCTGGAAAACACTGTGACTCCAGTTAAGTGTCCCTTCTCCAGGAAGCTGCCCCAGTGTCCAAACCTGGGTCAAGGTCCCACTCCTGCTCCCACAGCCCTGGACCTGCCTCTGTCACAGCACTGATCATACCAAGATGGAAGACTCCAGGGGGCAGGGACCAAGGGCCATGTCCCAAGTGACTTTGTACCCAGAAAAAAACAGCTGTTCAATAAATGTTTATTGAATTCATAAGTTCTCCGTAGTCCTGGTAGGCTTCGTGCTGAAGCTAGCTGGGTAATGACTTGGGATGTTAGCGGGTAGGGCTGAGTCTCCTCGACTTGGAGTTTAAATAACTGAGTCTCAGATACCTAGAGTGAGGTCACAGTCCCTGCCCGCTGGGCTGTGTCTTCCTTCTCCTATCTCCCGGTCTAGGCTGCCCCTACTCTCATGAATTTACACTGAACAGTAACTACAACTGGACACAAATACAATTCTATTTCTTTGAGGTGTAGACACAGCAGATGCTATGAATACCTTCTGTCACTTCTGCCTCCAAATTTTTGTTTCCATTTACCTTTTGACCTCACTTGCTTCCCACCTTCACTGGCTCTGCCCTCTCCATTGTTCCCGGTTGATCCTTACTGAGAGCTCAGTTTTCCCCTGATTTCTTCCAAAACCTTTCACACTAGTATTTGGGTGTTACATATTTTATTGAACATTTGGGGAGAGGAATTTTAAACCACAGAGGCACAATCTAAAATTGGATACTGAATATCTTATTTTTAGAAGTTCCTGAGGAGCCTGCTCCCAGAATTTCTCAGAGGTCTCTTCCTCAGTCTCCAGCTTCCTGCCTTCTGCCTGGCTCTTGGTTCCCTCCCTCCTTATAGAATTGAAAGATGTCTCTCCATTCCTCCGATTTTGGCCCTCCTCTTCCTTTATTGTCTTGCTATTCTGCTGAGCCTCTACTGAAATCTGGACCTATCTCACCCGACCTAAAGACAAGACGTGCTGTTGAATACAGTCGGACGGCAGAAGGGCAGCCACTCCCTTTCCCTACCATTTTGCCTGATTAATTCCTACTTGTTCTTCACATCTCAGTTCAAAGGTCACATCCTAAGTAAAGCCACGTAGTTCCGGTAATGATGTTAGCACAGACACCTACATCCCAAAAATGAGCCCTTAACACCCAAGATACAGTCTCTCAACTTTGCCCTCAAAACATATGTCAGTGTATACTACTATATTTGTATGATTGTTTCATTAATAGGCATCTGTTCCCCTAGATTGTGAGCTCCCCACTGATTCTCCTTCACCTAGGTAGGTACCTGGCATATGGCGGGTACAAAATTCTGTGTTATATGAATAAGTGAAAGAATACATGAATGAAATGAATGAGTGAAAGGGTACCCTTAACAGAGGAAACCAAAATTGAAAACACAGAGGTGGGAAAAATCATGACATAACTAGGAACAAAAATAGTTTTGAATATCTGGAGTGGAAGATACACGTGGGCAGGACTACTGCTAGCTCTTACACTTCATTGTGAAAGTGAGCCAAAGATGCCTTTGTTCTTGGCAGATACAGATCCTTACTATAGGTGACAGGTGGCAGCCAGAGCCCAGGATCGCTTCAGCTCCCACATGCCCCTACTGGCCAGGTGTATTTGTGCAGGGCACCACCTGCACATCCACGAAAGGCAGGGCTGCATGTTAAGTAATGGGTGGTGCAGTGACTGGGAGGTAAGCAGGTGACAGCTCAGGAAGGAGATTCCATGCTCAACTTGGGACTTCATCTCTTACCTGGATCATTTCTACAGCCCCCTGACTCTTATCTCTCTTCCCAGTCTCTCTCTTCTTGCAATTCATCCTATGCACTATAGCAAGAATGATTTTTCCAAAATGCAAGTATTGTTCTCTCTATTTAAGATTCTCCACAGATGGTGTTTTCCAGCTTGGCATGAAATTCTATGAAAACTGCTAGAACTATGTCCCAGGGTTTCGTCCTTGTGCCCTCTTCTGTACTACAGCTAAAGAGAGGTTATTATGTGCTGTGGTTAAGAACACTGTATGGCTTGGAAGACTGACCTTCTGGAACCAAATCCTCTCTCTGTCATTTCCTAATGGCATGCTATTGGAAAAGTTGCTTAACTTCTCTATATTTCCTCATCCGCAAAATGGATGCAGTAATGGCAGCTACTTCACTGGGTTGATGAGAGGATTAAGTTAATTAATTCAAATAAAGTATTTAAAATAATGCCTGCCATATAACTAAAGTACTTAACAAATGTTAGCTATTATTGAGACAGCCAGGTGGGAAGAGCTCTCTGGCAAAACTCCAGCCGGCCTGTGCACTGAGAGGAACGCACACTGGGATGAAGCCACAGAAGTTCGTGCGATTTGCATCAGGGAGGAGCATGGCCCCGCCTCTTCCTGGGTGGAAACTGGAATTCAGTCCGTGAGGCAGGAAGCCTCACTAGCAGGAACTGTGACCTTGCAAAGAGTCCACGTTCCCCCTTTTTTCCTTTTTGTCCAATAAATCCCATTATTCTCACCCTTCAAATTGTCTGTGAGCCTAATTTTTCGTGACCACATGATAAGGACCTGGCTCTTAGCTGAACTAAAGATTGCCCCACAACATTCTTACTACTATTAGTAGCAGGCAAGATGAACACAAAAGGAGGCATGCCACTGCATAGCCGTGTTATTTTAGATCGGGCACAAAATGCTGTCAGAGAAAAAGGAGCAGGGAGGAATGAGTTCTACCAGGGCAATCAGGAAAGGGCATAACATAAAAATGAATAATGGAGCTACACTTTGAAGGATGAATGAATGGGAGTTTTCTTTAAAAAGTCATACAAGGTAGTGAGGCAGCATGTGCAAGTGTTAAGGTACAAACGTGCACAACAGATTCCCATAAAATAGGGATACGATTTATTCATTTGCAAATATCAACCCTACATATTTAAATTCCCCTTATAAATCCTGTCTGTATTTAGCCTCTGGCCTCTAAGGCAGAGCTGTGAAGGTTACTGACCAGGGACTGAAGAGAATGGGCACTGGTCCACCGGGGCAGAGGCCATCAGTGTCCTTGCCCACACCCCCCAGGTCTCAGCAGTTCTGTTTGCTGTGACTTCCTGCTGAAAGCCCCTTCACCTCTCTGCTGAGGGCTTTCTCTGACTATAGAAAAATTTTGGGTCCCCTGCATACAACAAGCTAGAAGTGGTGGGAGTTAACACACCTGGGAGCAGCCCTGAACCAGTTAAGAAAGAGTTTGAGAATAAGGACTGTCAGTCCCTTGCCCTGAAGTCGGATGACTTAGAACCTTGCTCTAAAATATCTTGCAGAGGTTCTCAGGGGGATTGAGCCTGAGCTCCCCACTGCATTAATATGTCCTCTAATACACACTGCATAGCTCCCTTCCCTTCCCTGTCTCATTTCCCCATTTCTTTGGTGGTGTCTCCTGGGATCTCCTCCCAAATAAACCATTGGCACCTGGTCTCATGTGCTGCTCCTAGAAAACCAAACTAAGACGGTCTTTTAACAAGAAATCAGCCTTTGCAGTTGGGCTTCATGGAGTGGGAAAAGGGTACAGTCTGGAGGATTTAGACCAGGCGTCCCCAAACTACGGCCCATGGGCCACATGCGGCCCCCTGAGGCTATTTATCTGGCCCCCCGCTGCACTTCAAGAAGGGGCACTTCTTTTGTTGGTGGTCAGTGAGAGGAGCACAGTATGTGGCGGCCCTCCAACGGTCTGAGGGACAGTGAACTGGCCCCCTGTGTAAAAAGTTTGGGGATGCCTGATTCAGACCATGAAGTCTGACCCACAAGGAGAGAAGCTCTCCTGTCTAGTATCAGGTCTTAGCCCTGCTGCTGGCCACAGGAGGTGGGTGCTGAAGGGAAGTCTTTTGGGCACAGGGAACGGCCCATACAAAGAGATCTCTGAGGTTATCTCCAGTTTTGAGGTTTTATAATCAAGATTTCTCTCATTTTGCCACTAAACATTATAAATAATGTCATGGAGCATACTCTGTTCCAGGCACTAGGGGTACTGTGGTATTTCAAGCTTTGGTGCCTGCCTACCTCTCAGCTAGACTCAGATCTCCGAGGACAGGGATGTGTCTCCTTTAACTCTTATGATGCAGTAACACAGGCAATGTGGTGGAAAGAAAAGAACTCGAAGCTGAAAGTCAGGAGACCTAGGCTCCATTCCCAGAGTGTGGGGAAGAGTCAGAGGCAATCAGTGAATCACTGCAGTGCAGGAAGCTCACAGGCCAGGGTCAGTGCTAGAAGGGACCTCAGTGACAAGCTAATCAGATCCCCATGTTTCACAGAAAGAGACACTGGAGCCTTTCAGAAGGGATGGGACTTGCTTAAGGCCATGCAAGGAATCAGCAACAATTATCCAGGCCCTTCGAGATGAAAGCCAGGAATGACACAAGAGAGGCTGGAGGAAAAAAGGCCTTTTGAGATCTATATTATCAGCAAGCCCCTGGGCAGGTCTACTGAGGGCAGACAAGTCACACACACATTTACATCTTCATTAATGCGTCTGTCACACCATTTGACGGGGTTTCCAAGGTCCTCTCATTCAGCCCGACTTCCCCCATCCCATGCCATCGTTCATGTGGCTCCCTTTGCCTGGCCCACCTACCCCTGACCTTTTACTGCTATTGTCCATCTCCTACTCGCCTCAGGAATCATTTCCTAATAACGTTTCATGATGTCTCCTCCACTCACCCAGGTTAGTTTTGTGTCCTTCCTCTGAGCCTCCACAGGCCCCTATGCTTCTACCATAGCACGTTTCGTGCAACCATTGTAATTATTTTCATCTCGTCTTTACCATAGACTGGTGCTCTTTGAAAGTAGGCATGGTGTTCATCCAGGGGTTGCATTGTTTTATGACATTTAGTAAGCTCTTTATAAATGTCCAACCAACGAGTGAATGAATGCATGTTAGATTTACTCCATCATATTTTGGCTCTTGATTCGTTAGTTTGTAGCCACAATCAAGAGAAGGAATAATAAACAATATCTGTACAACTTGTACAGATTTTGGAGTTACAAAGCCCTGCCAGGGGTGAAGTCTCATTAAATTCCTACCACTCTTAGAGGTAGGTAGGCAAGTATCATTTCCTTTTCAGAAAGGCCAGTCAACACCTAAATGTAAGCTCCAGGACAGCCTCTGAAAATTAAAAAGCCAAGCAACCTTTTTTGCTTCCAAGTTCCAATAACTCCCTCCACATTCAGAATGTCCTAAATGTATTAGAGGAATCTCAGAGGGTAGCATTCACCATTGTGTCTCAGTTGTTCCAGTTTCTAACGTGGACCCTCAGCTTCATTGACTCTAATGCTCCTGTGGCCCTTTCCCAAACCTCTCATCTTTACCATGCTCTCCTGTTCCAGCAGGGCCTTGTTCTCAGGTCGATCTCTCCATCTCGACCTACCAATATGTATGGAGATATACATATATGTGTGTGCATACACACACACACACACACACACATATATATATATATGTGTGTGTGTGTATATATATATGTATGTGTGTGTGTGTGTATATATACATGTATGTATATTTATATGTATGTATATGTGTGTATATATATATGTATGTATATTTAGCAGGGTTCCTAGTCCCCCATTCAGTTGCGAGATGATGTCAGGCCTTCCACCAAGTCACTTAAAAGGAAACTGCCTGTCCATTGGATCAGTTGTCAGTCACCACAGTGAGAGCTGTAACCACCTCTCTGGAACCTTTCAGGGCCCCTACCCCAACCCACCTCCACTCGGTGCATGGGGCAGTGGTAAAAGTACTAGATGAGGGGGTAAAGGATTTGTATCCCATCTTAATTTTGTCATTACTTGCTTTCTGACCCTCCCTAGCCATTCCTCAGTTGCTTCTTCCCTAAAAGAGGGGAGGTGCAAAGGCTTGAATTAGATTAGATGAAATCTAAGGACGCTTCTCATGTTGACATTGTGTGCTTCTGATTTGATTCCACATTTGTCTCCTTGGGGCAGGAAGTTTGTGGGTTGGTTGGTGGGAGTGGAGGGTGTACAGGGAAAGTCATATGTCAGCTTGAGAGGCAACAGCACAAATAGGAAAACACTGCAAAGTGGTTTTCAGAGAATTGAAATGGGTTTACTGTGAGCAATAGTAACATTAAGAAGCAGCTTTGAACTGTGAAAAAACTGTGTTTTAAAAACAATAGCACTCTTAAAAATATCATAAACAATATGTTTTCTAAAATGTTTTTGTTATTGAGTTTCAACCACAAAAGCACTCGATTTAACATGTAAGACTGGTAACCATGTCCTTGGATGTGAGAGTTCACATCAGTCAAAGTAGACAGAAACAGCTAGAAGCCCAGGCAAAGCAGTGTCAGTTTTCCATTAACCTAGAACTAGTGTCTCTCTAGACTTACAGCCTTAAGTAAAATTGCTGTAATTTCTTCTTTTCTCTAGGGTGAAAATTTGAGAGAACTTTAAAGGTTATATATAAACGTAAATCCTACAGACTTAAATTAAGGTAGCTACAGTTTACTTTCATATTTCAAAATCAAATTTCAGCTTCAGCCAGACTCACAAAGTAGAAATGTCAGACTTTTTATGTGGTCTTACATAAAATCTACAACTCTCAATTAAAGAGAAAAAAAAACCCCAATCTTTATACCTTTATCTCCTGAATAGAAAAACATCGGTCTATCTCTCAGTACAGTTTGTATGTGAATTTTAGGATTATATACATTCAGAATGAGAAGGAGCCTCAGAGTCAGCTAGTGCAGCTCTCTTCCCTCTTCAGGTCAGAATTTCTCTGAACAGTCTCCCCCAGGTAAGCTTAGCTAGTCCTCTGTTAGAACTTACTAATTGGCAGAGTGGTCCAGAGATGTAGCAATGACAGCCTCCTGAGAGCATTCACTACTGGACCATACTGCCAATTAGAAAAGTTCTTCCTTTTACTGGCTAAATTCTGCATCCCTGAAATTTCTAACCACTTATACAAACAAACCAAACAATATGAAAATAACTCAAGTCACGTATTCCCAAATTACATTTCCACTATTTATGATTTCTTCTTAAAGGAATGATTCACAAACTGGAACTCCCTATAGAATAGTAAATTTATCTGGGATGAGAAGTATATGAAGACTAATAAGGCTGATATTTTTTAAGTCCTCACAATTATTTTATAAAGAGGACTCACACATTAACTGTCTCATTTAGTTCTCAACACCAGTCTAGGGTGATAAATCATTCCAAATGAAGAAACAAACTCAGAGAGGTGCCAGGTGATGTGGCTAAATTGGTCCTTAAGCCCAAATCTCTGACTCCACATTCAGCCCTATCCCCACTGTACTACTCACTTATGCAGTGTTCTTCATGAATGCTACTAGCTTCGAGGCTCATAACATAAATACGGAAAAGAGCTGTAGTCTAAGCAGAGGTCAGTCGAATAAACAAGGCAGGCAAGTCAGCAAATTATTGCAGAACAATTAAGCACTGAAATTCTAGGAAGGAACAAAATACTTTGGAAAAAAAGAGAAGGAACAGCAAAGTACCTGGTGGAACTGGGGAAGGCTTCACGGAAAATGATGTTTAACTTAGATTTAGACATTTAACTCTACTTGGATTGTAGAGGTTTCTGTGTATAGAGAAAAAATGATTATGTCTAGACAGAAGAAACAGAACAAAGCAAAACAAGCAGGTAAAAGGCCATGACATCTTTAAGGTAGAGTAAGGTACCTTGTGTGGCTGAAGCACCTGGTATGTGAGAGTGTAATACAGATGAGATTGGAGAAGAGGCAGAGGGGAGCCTAAGGACACTGGATGCCACTATAAGTTGGGTGCCATGGCATAGCCAAGAATGAGACAGAGTCAGGGAGAGTAAGGGCAACTAATATATCCAGAGAGCATCTTATCTTTAGAAAGATCATTCCAGCAACAGAAAGAGAATAAATGAGAGAGTCAGAGATTGCTAAGGGATGGCAATTTTTGAGGTGGTTGCAGTATCACTGGAAAAAAAGAAAGGAAAAATCCATCAATATATAAAGAGATAAACAAAATGTTACACATACACATAGAATACTCTTCAGCCATAAAAAAGGAAAGCTAAATGATGAGATCTTATGACACAAAGAAGGGAACAACAGACACTGGGGCCTACTTGAGAGTGGAGAGTGGGAAGAGGGAGAGGATCAGAAAAAAATAACGATTAGGTATTAGACTTAGTACCCGCATGATAAAACAATCTGTATAACAAACATCCGTGACACCATTTTACCTGTGTAACAAACCTGCACATGTATCCCTGCACCTCAAATAAAAGTTTTCTACAAATATGGAATGATTCACTTACATGAGGTCCCCAGAATATAAAAATTCAGAGAGAGAGAAAGTAGAATAGAGGGCAAAGGAAGAGTAGGCAATGGGGAGAAATTGTTGAGTGGGCACAGAATTTACACTGAGGATGATGAAAAAGTTTGGGTATAGATAATAGTGATTAGTATACAGCACTATGAATGAATTTCATGTCACTCAGTTATACACTCACAAATGGTTAAAATTATAAATATGCTATGTATGTTTTATCACTGTTTAAAACATGATTGATATATTAGTATCACACTAAAGTAAACACAGCAAAATGTTCATTGTAGAACCAAAAAAATATGGAAGGAAGAGCATGGAAGATTAATTTGGCTAGAGAACAGAATGTAAATGTTACAACTTTGACAACATAAACATTTGGTTGACAAAAGGTGGGACTGAGAGGGCAAAGATACACATGTTAATATCTGTCTTCTTACAAAGCAGTCAACAGATTGTTGAAAGTAGATGGAGCAAGAGATAGAGGTTTAAGTCTATCACTGAAAATTACAAGTGTAATTAATAAAATAACTAATAATAACATAAATATTAAACACTGGGAGAAGAAGAGAAGAAAAGTAGTCAATGTTAAATTTTCATCTTTCAGAGTAGAGATTGGTCTTGGCTTGTGAAGTTGGGATAAAAGGTATTTTATATCCATAATACCTAGAGTTGTGGAGGAATCCACCAAAACACCTAGGCAGACCATTCGCAGAAGGTCATCCGTGGGTAACTGCAGGTAGGCATAAGAAGAGAGAATATCATAAGCTGTACTACACTATTTGCAACAATATACTATTTTAACTTTTAAAAGTTAGTACAATTACAAAAAGATAAGCTCTTTTGAATGAGGGCCTGAATTAGGACAGCAGCAATGAAGAAGGCTGCTAAAAGGCGTTGGTGAAGTTAAATCTACAGGACTTACTGACTCTGGGGGGATGGAGAGAATTAAGAATAATTCCCAGACTTTGGATCTAAAGAGTAGGTATTCTAATGTATTGAGATGTGGAAAGCAGGTTTGGTCTTGAGAGAAGAATAAATGATGAGTTCAGATGTTAGCACATTGACTTGGAGGTACTCATGGGATATCCCACTGGCATTGCCAAATAGTTTTTACATCTGTGAATCTGGAGCTTGATGAAGAGATTAGGGAGTGTACACCTTCTTTATAATTACTGCTTGGGAAAAACACTAACTATTCATAGGCCTAGTATTAGATCTATGGTTTTGTGTTGGGAATCGTGGTGATGCCCAGTGATATGTCATTTTTTGAACAGTGAGCTACTTGAGACTTTATTTCGTGGAAGAAACTGGGAGAGTGAGAGGGTGAAGCCTCGCTTTGTCCAGCCATGTTTCTGAAAATTGCTTTGGATCATATATGGTATAATAGAAGTTGGGGAGGCAAAGACAGGGTGATGTGTCACCAGATTCCCCTTCAAGAAAAGGCCTGTTACCTCAGCTGCTGGCAGTTCTGTGGGGAAGCAGCCCTCAATTGTCAGCATAATCAGGGATTTCTTTAGCTGCAGATCCACCTTGCCAGAGGTTCCACCCTTCATCCAATGAATAATAAGTATAAAAACATGGCCATTTCAGCCTGAGTTTATTCTAGTGGGTCATTTTAGTTCCAGAGCTCCCTGTGGATTTGACCAAGGTTGCTATCAGGCCAGTATTGCAGCTAAAATTATCCCCTCTGACAAATTCTTCCCTCCCACTGGTACAGATCCAAGGTCACTCCCTAAAAAACATCCTGCAATCAAAACTCCAGTTTAAGAGTCCATGGTATGGGTCTAAATGGCTAAGCAAACTCCTTTGACTTTGCCTATTTGTAGTACTTGCTGTAATCCCATGCTATGTGGACTAGATTGCTGCAGACAGACCCCTAACTCAAGCACAACCTTCTGCATTTTCCATATATATTGGTGAGTAGCTAATGGCTATTTTTTGTTTTACAAAATAGAGTGGAAACAGGCTTCAATCAATCCAGCTGGACAAGTAACAAAAAGACTATCATGTGTTCAGCAAATAACTCCATCCAACCTGCCCCAAAGACCCCTATAGCAAAAGCCATTAAACTTTGTGTGCTTTATTTTCTCCCTCCTGCAACCCTGAAGTGTTTGCTGACATTTGAAGCCTGGCAATAATCTTTGTCTCCTATCCATTTTTCTGAATCCTCAGCCAAATTCATGGCTGTCTCATTTTCTGAGTCAGATGTTCTAATCAACTAATCCATTCTAAATAGCCTTGCTTCTGGATATAAAAGGGGAAGAAAAAATAAATGTCTTTAAATTTCAGGGACATAAAATTGTGTTGGAAAATGTTCCCTATGGAAACATCAGATAGTCACAGAAGGGGTGTTTTATTAAATAAATATTATTCGGAACTTCTATTCAATGGCATGGATAACATTAACCATCATTGGAGAAAAATGTTCATTCGAAATGATTTAAGGATTTTAATTTGTTGTTTTGTTTTTCTTTGGTATGTTTTTGTCTTTGTATGTTTCCTGGACACAAATTTTGAAGCCAGTAAATTAAGCAAAATATATCTTGCATTCTACTCAAGTTAATCTCCAGAACACACAGATTGTTTTCCAGGGATAGAGATATATAAACCTTTACAAATAAAAGGGATTTCAAATGAATCCATTTTTTAAAAAATGATAGTTGCCTGATTCACAGTAGTGAATGTTTATTGAGCACTTTCTATATGCCAGCCACTCTGTTAATTACTTTATTTGTATCACCTCATTTAATCTTCCCAGCCCATCTGAGATAGCTAGGGCCTCTGTACCATGTGAACGATGCCTCCCACAGTTGTACAACATGGTGCCCTGGGGTTAGGCGTCATTTTCTCTTTCTCTGATAAAGAAATGGAGGCACAGAATGATTCAGCATCTTGCCTCCAACTCATGCAGATGGTGCATAGTACCGACAGGTCTCAAACCAAGCTCATTTGGCCAAGTCCATGGTTCCTACTACATTACACTGTACCAGCTACTGTGCTGTAAGGCATAATAATTAATTGTGGCAGGATAGTGTCATCCTGATTACCAAGCCTTCCTTGATCTTTATTCTAGTTGTTACATTGGCCTACATCATTCTTTTGCACATCTCTGCCTACTGAAATTGCATGCATCCTTTAAGGCTCACCTCAATTCCTTTCTCTAGCAGAATTAATCAAATTCTCCCTTTGACCTAACAATGTCTGTGCCTGGATGTTTTGTGTTTTTTTCAAGATGGGACAGTAACAGCATTCAAAAATGTTTCATGACTGCAACTCCAGTATTCATAACATTGAGTTGAGGACATGTATTTCTCTTAATTCTTAGAAATAGGACAGAGCATTTTTGTCTCTCCCCTACCCTCCACTCCTCATTTCTTTCCTTTTTTAAAAAATTTTCTCAGCCTCTAAATGTGATAACCGAATTTGTTTATACCTCTTATAGTATTTTCCATGTTGAAATGTAACTCACCTATCTGTGTCTTTCTTTTTAAGACTCTTAAATTAAGTTCCTCAAGAGCAGGGATAGATGAATCTGTATCCCCTATCCTTGGCACCTACCACTGTCCCCAGTACATAAGTGCTCAATAAATGTTATTTGCACGAACAAACATCCTCATGCAAGACATGTGACCTACTAAACTTGTCTGCTTGGTGTGGATTGTTATGTCTTAGATCAAGGAGAGACAAAAATACTTATCCATTGTACTAACCTATAGGATATAATTCAGTATGTATTTATTGAAGTCAAGTGTTACTGAAATAATTTGTTAGACATTTACAAATGGCTATATAGAATTTACAAAGCTTTCTATTTTAACTGTTTTATTTGTGTTGTGAATGAAGAAAAGTTTCCTTTTCAGGAAGAAAACACCTTGAACTTAAATAAAATGTGCTGTAAGATTTATACTGGTACAATGATAAATTTTGTATAATAAATTATATAATACTATAGTTAAAGATATGCATTTTAATCTATCGGGGGTGGGTGGTGTGTGATATAGTAAATCATCATATAAAGAAATCTAAATGTAGTCTAAATGTTTTTATGTTTCTCTTATATAAAAAAGTATATAAAATTAGAACGTTAAATCAATGTAACTTTATCCTTACATGTTAAATTGGATTTGGGGAGATCGATTGTTAACATTTACACTAACATGCTCTTTAAATGCAGCAAGTTCATTGAGCTAAATGGAGCAGGAGACAAACAAAAAATTCTTTTTTTTTTTTTTTTTTTTTTTTTTGTGAGACGGAGTTTCGCTCTTGTTACCCAGGCTGGAGTGCAATGGCGCGATCTCGGCTCACCGCATCCTCCGCCTCCTGGGTTCAGGCAATTCTCCTGCCTCAGCCTCCTGAGTAGCTGGGATTATAGGCACGCGCCACCATGCCCAGCTAATTTTTTGTATTTTTTAGTAGAGACGGGGTTTCACCATGTTGACCAGGATGGTCTCGATCTCTTGACTTCGTGATCCACCCGCCTCAGCCTCCCAAAGTGTTGGGATTACAGGCTTGAGCCACCGTGCCCAGCCCTTAAAAATTCTTATAATATTCAAAACTGATGATATAACATCAATACTCAAAAGGTCCTGACACAGAACACTTTCATTCTTGTTTTATACAATCATAAAAAATTGGTAACCTGGTCCCCAAGCCCACTCTACATCAAAAGCAGGAAGTGTGAAAACATATAAATTCTAAAAACAAAACAAAATTGGGACATATTAGCATGGAGGCAGTCACTGCAGACATAAATGGCTCTACTCTACCTCAACAGTCCTGCATTTAATGCTGGCTGACACAGTAAGTGATCTTCGTAATGGGAAGAACCATCAAATGTATTCACATACCAAAACATCACATTGTACACCTTACATATACAATTTTTGTTTGTCAACTATACCTCAGTAAACCTGGAAAATATATATTCGGTATGTTTCAGAAGGTCAAAATGGACATGATAAAATAGGAAATGTTCTAGTCAATAAAGAACAAATTAAGTATAACTCAGAACTATTTGAAAATTTAGATGTTCAGAACTTAGAGCTCACATAGTGGAGGTTTTATTGCTTTAGGACATTATATTACAAAGAACGTAAAACCTATTGTGACTAATAATTATTTAAAGGCAAAGCAAACTTTCTAATGCCAATATTATTGCCTTTTCCAGTTTAGATTCTATGTAAACATTACTACTTTTTGAGTTAGTTCACCTCTTGACTTTACCTAACTTGAGGTATAACACAACTTATCTCAAAAACCACTTGTGTGAGTCAAACAGTCCTGCAGAGACTTTCAGATGAGAACCTATGGTGCATTCCTGAAAATAAAAAAGATGATCTGATTTTTATGTTTCCTCTCCAGGTTTCCCAGGTCTTCACATTTGGTTTAATAATCAATATGAAGAATTGCAATTTCTGTAATGTGTGTTGTTAGCAAATAATATCTATGGCACCTTAACTGTAATTATCCACATCTGTCAAGAATTCAGGTGTCACTGGACACATTTTCTCTTCATACCTTACAAACGTTAAGAATACAAGAAAGGTTACATCCTTTAGAATCATGAAAACCCTAACTTACCACAGTATTATTCACAGTTTCCAGTGTGTTATTTTACCTTCTGACAAGTTTTATAAAGGAGAAAGGAATAAAACTAACTTACATTACATACAAGATGTTGCCTACATAGATGCCAGAAAGGGAAGCAAATGAACAGCCAGAACATATGGCAGTGAGCTGACAGCATAAAGAAACCAGTTCTGCATGAGCAACAAGAAACATCTTGAAATGTTCAAGACATATGTGTTTTTAGGAAGAAGACTGAAGTGTTTCATAATAAAAACAGGACAAAGTGAACCATGAGTGCTGAATAAAGTTTTAATTAAAAAAGGGTTTTCAGTCTTCAGTGTGAATATACAATATGCTTCACAGATGGATTTTATATTTAAGCCTTATCCAAACCAAAGAAGTAAATGAGACGAATAAAGCTTCTGAAAATGGTACCAAGGCTAAAATGTATGTAAACAATGGAGAGTTCTGTACAAACAAACAAGGAAAGAAGAACAATCCTTCTGCCATCCATTTTTCACTTGCACATTGCGTAAGTAGATTACATAACCTACCTTTGGTGCAAACACCTCTCTCTCCAGTTTAAACATATAATAGACACATATAATTAGGAAACAATCCAAATATCCAACAGAGAAATGGTTAAATTACTTTATATCAATGCAACATTAGCCATTAAGAAACACACTTATGCATCGTTTTAGAAAAATAAAGAAATGTACATATATTAATGTTAAAATAATAGGACACAAACTTTGTAAAAAAAACCTTTAAAATGCAAGAATATTGCAATAAAATGTACAAAAATATTAGCAAGTTTACCTCAGGTTTTTACTTTCATGTAACTACTTCTCTGAAGCTTCCATTAATAGTTTTTATGTAGCATCGCTTTTTTAAAATAAGAAAATAATGGACATTTGAAAAATCTAATTAAAGCTGAAATATTTACCTAGAAAACCTGATATAAAACAAAAATGGTTCTAAGTTTATCAGAAAATATTTTCATATTAATCTTTGATGTCTAAATAGCTTCATTTTTGTTTCAAGACAAGAAAGAATTATTCCTGAAGTTCACTCGCTACAGGCAAACAAGGAATGATAGATAACCTCTCCACTAAAAACACAGGCATCTAGCAGATGAAGCTCTGACATTAATGTATAAGAAGCACACAGGGCCAATGAATATGCTTTTCTAATTTTTTCTTTGAAAAAAGTTTAAAGCAAACACAAAATAAAATCTAAAGCTCTTTACAACATATCCAAAAAGCATGGGTTTAAGCTGGAAAATCTCTGGCAATGAGCTTGGCATTTCAGAGTATCTTAATGCCAGGAAATATTTTTATATACGCAAAATACTTATTTTTAAAAGTTCAGCTGAAATTAGAGTTTTGTGTGAGATCTTTAAGATAGATCAAAAGCATATTGAGAAATATTCTGTATATTTCCTAACAAGGTTTTTTGAAGGTTTTATTGCATTTAGAAGCCATATTTATTTATCGTCATAATCACTGATGTGCTCCCTTACATGAAACTCTAGCTCCAGAAAAGTGATCAATTTGCTGCTCCCAAACACATTTCATTAAACCTTGTTTCCATATCTGTAGCCACTGCTCAATTTTTCCCACTTACAGTAATTTTCTCCTTTTCTACCTATTGCAATTTGACCTGTCCTTCAGACTGAAGTCATGTCCCTACTCTATTCTACTCTATTCAAAAATTCATATTTTTAGATAAATAACTTTAGTTCTCTCCATCGTTTGAATTCATCCTACTCATTGACTCCTTAGTAAATATTAATTCCTTTGTGATATCTTTTACTATGGTCTTTTCAAGTATTTATTTCATCTGCTAAACTAGATTGACACTGAACATTTAAGAAGTAAGCTTTCTTTTTTTTTTTTTAGATAGGGTCTCACTCTGCTGCTCAGGCTGGAGTGCAGTGGTGCAATCATGACTCACTGCATACTTGCACTCCCAGACTCAGGTGAGCCTCTCATTTCAGCCTCCCAAGCAGCTAGGGCTACAAGCACATGCCACCATGCCTAACTAATTTTTGTATTATTATTTGTGTGTGTGTGTGGAAGCTAAATCTCACTATGTTTCCCAGGCTAGTATTTTTCCTTTATGTCATCCAGTGTGTAGTTCACAAGTACTCAATAAACATGCTGAAAGATGAGAAATGGCTGGAGAAACACTGACTGCAAAGCTCTTACCCTTGGCTTTAATGTGATTTTTGGGATGCCAGATGTATCTGCTTAATCATATCAGGAAAATGAAAAGGCATTATTTAAGTACCCAAATATTTTTGGGGGGAAGAAGACAAAATTTAAATTCTATTACAAGGCACACAAACAAAGAAGGATCTTGATGTGATTTCAACACACATTTCCACCTTATCTTGGATTCCAATTTTACCATATTCCCTTATACTCTAACCATATTTAACTTCTTTTTTTAAATTATACTTTAAGTTCTGGGGTACATGTGCAGAACGTGCAGGTTTGTTACACAGGTACATGTGCCATGGTGGTTTGCTGCACCCATCAACCTGTCATCTACATCAGGTATTTCTCCTAATGCTGTTCCTCTCATATCCCCCAAACCCCCAATAGACCCTGGTGTG
Source organism: Saimiri boliviensis (assembly GCF_048565385.1). Classification (NCBI taxonomy): domain Eukaryota; kingdom Metazoa; phylum Chordata; class Mammalia; order Primates; family Cebidae; genus Saimiri; species Saimiri boliviensis. Next base: position 46,778,054 of record NC_133459.1, read on the forward strand.
TGATGTTCCCCTCCCTGTGTCCACGTGTTCTTATTGTTCAACTCCCACTTATGAGTAAGAACATGCAGTGTTTGGTTTTCTGTTCTTGTGTTAGTTTGCTGAGAATGATGGTTTCCAGCTTCATGCATGTACTTGAAAAGGATATGAACTCATCCTTTTTCATGGCTGCATAATAATTCATGGTGTATATGTGCCACATTTTCTTTATCCAGTCTATCACTGATGGGCATTTGGATTTGTTCCAAGTCTTTATTGTGAACAACGCTGCAATAAACATACATGTGCATCTGACTTTATAGTAGAATGATTTATAATCCCTGGGGTATATACCCAGTAATGAGACTGCTGGATCAAATGGTATTTCTGGTTCCAGATTCTTGAGGAATCATCACACTGTCTTCCACAATGATTGAACTAAAGTTCCCTGAATATGCTGTGCTTCTTCATGCCTCCATGCAAGCTATAATGGCCTACCACTCCTCTTCTGACAAAATCTTAAGATCATCTTGTAAGATCAAGATGAAAGGCTGAATCCTTCATCATATCTTTCTTCATTTGTTAAGGAAGTGGTTACTTCCTCTTTCATGCTCCTAAAGTACCCACCTAAACATTTCCTTTATATATTTACTTATATTGTACATATCCATAATACACAACATTTTATAATACACTGTAATATATTTGTAAGAGATCAGAATACAGCTTATATATTTTATATTTATTTATTTTATATTTGCCTAGTGCTGCTGATAGTATCTGTATTATCAGCTTAATTATAAGCAAACATCAATGTTTGCTTAAAGAATGCATAAATAAATAATCTTGCTAACTGCTTATATGAAAGGAGGAAAAAAAAACCATGGGGATTTAAAGGCTAGTCATGGAGAACCCAAAAGGTATATAATTCACATGGAATCATGGGCCAAGCATTATGCTCCCTGGAGTTCGAGGTATTTTTGCGTATTTTTATAAAAAAATCAAATAAAATCAATCCAGATGGTGAAGAGGCCAACACAATGAAAATATTTTAAAAGAAGGAAAAACTAAAATCAGAAAAAAAGTCCCACATGCTCCTTCCCACAGAGGAAGCTGTGAATAGGTGCTAGATTCATTGTTTTCAAACTCGGGCAAGCTTATAATCACCTAGAGAGATTTAAAAATTACAGATGTTAAATTTACTGCATCAGGATCTGCAGAGGTTGGGGTTTTCAACAGGCTTCCTGAGTGATACTGGTCAGTTAGGATTTGGAACCACTGACCTTGAACATAAATAACCAAAAGCCTCACCAGCTTTAGACCTGGATGTTATATAGTCAGGCATATCCCTTGAACAGGTTACTATTAGATATGTCTCAGATATTCTACTTTTGAATCCTATCCCTAGGAAAAGTTCTTTCCAAATTATGACAATTTCCAATTATGTATGGCAAGTAAATTATTGTAAAGTCCCATGCAGTCTTTATTATTAAACATTTCTAGTAAAGCTGTTAACAAATTACAAGTTTACTAATTTCCTTCACTCTTCAATGTAGCAGAGATGGGTTAATAAGCAGGCGAACTAACCAACAGGGACAGAATAAGAACAGAGAAAGCAAATGTTTGGAGCAATTCACAAACATATCCAAATATAGGTGATAGGGATGGAAGCAGCAAGCCACATTGCCATGTATGTACCTATGCAACAATCCTGCATGTTCTTTACATGTACCCCAGAACCTAAAATGCAATTATATATATATACACATATATATAATGTTTAAATAATGGAAAACTAGATTCCTCCAATATAAAAATGGTTCAATCACCGAAAATCAAATATCACCTCTTAAAATCCAACATTAAACTCAATACCTAAGGAATATCAAACAATAGTAGGGAAAAGTTCTATAGACTATTTATGAGAAAATACTAACGTTTGAAAGTAAGTCATAATTCAGACACTAACACTCCCACTGTATGACCCACAAGAGACACTTCACCTAAACTTGAGTTTTCTTGTTTGTAAAAAATGTAAATTATAATCCCTGTTCTACCTAATCCACAAACATGCTATGGAAGGATACAATAAAATAAGTAAAATGCTTGAAAATGATAATGAATTATATAAAATGCAAGTTATTATTTATTATAAATGCTTATTAGAAACAGTTTTTCCAAGGTTTTAAATATTTGGTAGGCAAAAATTCACTAAAGTCAATTTCTTTTTCCATTTTCCCAACATAAACACTTGAAAATACTTCCTAATTCAAAAGCTGGCATCTTTTCTCTCATTTGGCAAAAACAATTTCCCTCCGGGTTTCCAGTGGAAGCGAAATTATTTTGACTGTTTTTGTTTAAGATTATCAACAAAAACCTCTCCAAATTATGCTGCTTCTATGCCAAAACACATTCTTTACGCAGCACAGTTGTAGGAACGTATTGTATGTGAGCCACTACTGGGCCACAAAGGAGAATTGAGATAGCATATTTTTTCTATCCGTTAGGAATATTCAAAATATTTTCAACACGTCCTTGTTAAGTGGTAGATTCCTTTTCAATATAACATTTTCTTTAACCACAGAATATTAAAAACAGAAAAAAGGAACTATGCTAAGTAATTATTTCAGAAAATAAATATTATAGATGAGTCCAATAGATAGTAAGCTATATAATAATAATTATAAATATTATTTATAGAGCACTTACTGAAATGAGAAAAGTTCCTTATCCCCGTCACAGGGCATGTGATGCTGTGGCTCACTTCTTCGGTGCATGCTGCTCATATCGTTAGGGGAAGAATGAAGATGGGCACGTCGTGGGGAGTGCTGACCCAGAGCAGCCTCTAGGGTTGAGTGTTTACAGCTCCCGAAGCCTCAGTGGGTATGTGTTCCAGTGCACTCTTTCAGTTTTGCCATTGCAGGTGGCTTGCATTAATCAGCTCAATTAGACCCTCTACCTTACAGAGGGCTTTCTGTACCCAGGGTTCTTGTCTTAGTGTACTGGAAAAATTGAATCACACGTGGGCTTGGAGAATGAGTGCAAGGTTTTATTGAAGCGTGGAGGTAGTTCTCAGCAGATGGATGGTGAGCTCGAAGGGGGATGGAGTGGGATGGTGGTCTTCCACTGAAGTCGGCCTCCCAGCAGCTAGACTCTCCTCCAACTGCCCCCGGCCGAATTCTGCCTTGTCCCACCTGGCCTACAGGCATCTGCTGGTCTCTGTGTGCTCTTCTGCTACGCTGCTCCTCTTACTCTGCTCCTCTTGATGTCCAGTTGCCTGTGTGTGTTCATCTGCCTGATGTCCAGCTGCTTGTGTCTGTGATCGCTAGGTTTTTATAGGTACAGAATGGGGGGCAGGGTGGGGCAGGGTGGTCTTGGAAAATGCAACATTTGGGCGCAAAAACAGGAGTGCCTGTCCTCACCTAGATACGTGGGCACAGGCCCGAGGGTAAAGCCCTCACCAGGGACCCCGCCTTTCTCTACACAGCACGTCTGTGCCCTGCTCCCTTATCATTACCATGTGCTAGTTATTGTCTTAGGCACTTGAGATGAGTCTACTTAAAAATAAAAAGATGCGTGTGTTTTTGCATGTGTGTGCACATGCATACACAATCGTATGTTATAATCTTCTGAAAAAGGTGATTTCTCAATCACATTGAACATTCCTAAGAGTGATGGAAACGTTCATCTAGCTGAGTTCATTTATGGTCACTTCTGCTGAACTAGGGTGATTAACTTCTACCTCTAACATTCTCCAAATTGGAAAAATATGGTTAATTCTATAAAACGTAAGTGTGCTAATTTTTTTTTTTTTTTTTTTTTTTTTTTTTTGACAGAGTCTCACTCCGTCACCAGGCACCAGGCTAGAGTGCAGTGGTGCGACCATGGCTCACTGCAACCTCCGCCTCCCGGGTTCAAGCAATTCTCCTGCCTCAGCCTCCTGAGTAGCTGGGACTACAGGTGTGCACCACCACGCCCAACTATTTTTTTTGTATTTTTAGTAGAGACGGGGTTTCACCATGTTGGCCAGGATGGTCTTGATCTCTTGACTTCATGATCCACCCGTCTCAGCCTCCCAAAGTGCTGGGATTACAGGTGTGAACCACCACACCCAGCTGCTAAATTTTTTTTAAATCCAGGAAAACTTTCTAGGATCGAAACTGGTTTTAGAGGACATACTCTCAAACTAAATTTATTTTTGTTTTAAAAAATAATACCTTAACTGTATAAAATTTAAATGGATAATATTCTCTAACTGTACTGATGTGTATAGCTTCATGCTATTAATATTTACCAGGAAATTTTCCCCCAACTTTCAGAAAGACAGTAACCTTAATCCACAGGAAAACATCTTTCAGAATATCAGATTCTAAAGTTTCCCTTTCAGAAGCCCTACTTTTTGCAGACTTGGTCAGAGCCAATGGGAGATATAGGTGTAATAAGTCATTTCTGTGGTACCTATTCACTCAGGAGATTTTGGTAGTAGTAAAACATTTTCTTTGAAAGTCATGTTTGTTCTTTTCACCAAAGAGCAACTCTTAAAAGACTTTTTAATTTATTTTCCCACAGAAAAACACTGAGGATATATATATTTGTAAAAGGGCATTATTTAATGCTGACCTTCAAAAGCTTATTGTAAAATACCTCACCGTATAATCTACAGCCAGAGGGCAACTCACCAATTGTGTAGTCCAGTATTTCTGCAGCCTAGGTATCCACACGTACCTGAGGATAACATTGGCAGGTAGTGTGAGGAGCTAGGGGAATGGCGGATGGCACCCAGAATAACGAATAGTGTTACATGCTAAATTTAGTTTAGAAAATTCTGAGTTAATTCAGTAAATATTTAAGGAATGTCAACTACATGCCAGGCTGTCTACTAGATATTAGAACAAAACAGATTTGTACCAGAATTTTCTTAAAGCCTCTAACACTAAAGGCTAGTGTTCACAATGAGCATGGTCACCATATACCCTAGTTTGCTGTAGACAGCCCCAGTTTATAGGCACTGTTCCAGCATTAAAATCATCTCTTTTTACTTCTATAATTCTACATAGGACTCTCTGAAGAGGTGTAGGGGTGTGTGTGGGTGTGTGGGTGTGTGTGTGTGTGTGTGTGTGTGTGTAGCAAACAGATTTTCCTAAACTTGCATGACCAATTACATTACATACTTCTATCTACATTCCTACAATCATCTCCTAAAACAGTGGTCTCGGTACGCAGAACATAGTTTGGGGTCTACTCCATTCTCAACATTTGATAGCTGAGGAAACAAAGGATCTGAGAATAAAACAGACTCAGCTAGACACAGGACACTAAAGCCTAGGACTCCTGGCTCATAGAGAGAGCACCAATGCTCTTTCTGACACATCACAGACTGTGATATTAAAGCACTCTTAACATGGTTAACAAGTTCTATTACAAAAATAAGTCACCAAGTTTCACATTTTAATTTCATTTTAAAGGAAGTTCATTTTTTTCTTCCTCAATCATAACTGTAAAATTAATCAAAAACAAAGTCAATGAGAAAATACCTTTTAGTCAACTCTTAAGACTATAATCCCAGTTCACTTACCCTACTCTCTCCTTTCCCTCCCCTCACTCTCCAGTAATTATAAAGTAGCTGATTTCTTTATATCTTCAAAGTATTACTAGCTTCACAGGTGTGTGTTGGGTGGGCGAGGAGAAGTTAAGTCTATCCATAAATCAACAAAATGTTCAGTGTCTACCACAAAGTGTTCTGCTGTAATATTTTACACTTTGGTTCCAAGTGTTTTTTTAAAGTGGGGATACTATAATAATTTCTTGGGCCATATGATACTTACACAAATCCCAAAGACTCAAATTAAAATATAATTCCATTATTATTTTTGAGTTTCTATAAGCTTACCAACAGAAGCTATTTTTTGATTCTGGTTGTACCAAAATGTTTGGCCCTAGAAAAATATCATGGAAAGAATTCTGTATTTAAAAACTAGTTATTCAAATTTTTGATTATCCTCGGCCACTGATATTTCTAGATAACTGCTAAGCATTTTAAGCAACTTAGGTACTTCTTTCAGAGAAAAATGAGTGAATGGTTATATAGTCTTTAAAATGAAAGTCAATGAGCTAAGAAATATAATAGCCTGTTCTAAAAAAGGAAAAGGTAGAAAATGTTAGTTAAAATAGTGTTTAAACTTTTAGGAAATTCATTTCTGTATATCATTTTGTTCATCGCCAATAAAAGGTAATCAATATTAATTAAATATTACACAGATAAGATAACCAGTTAAGCAGATGAAAAGAAAATTACAAGATAAGAGAGAAAAACATTTCTAGAAAGGAACATTTTTGGATTTGTAGATGGTAATTTGAGATGTACATGTAACAGAATATCCTTCTCACATATTGGAAGTTGTGACTGTGTGACAGAGCTTTGATGTTTACAACACAGCAGACTCTTCTGTAATAATTATTTTAAAAGGCTTGCCTATGACAATTTCCCATTTGAAGTAATAAACTTATTCAAGTCTAACTATTGTACTTAGTTATAATCCCATTTAAAAAAAAGAAATACAGATATTGATCGTATCAAACATTTTCATTGAGAAGCTGACACGGACACTCATGCAGTTTACGTGGATGTTCTCAGAAGCTTTCCTGTGTATGAGAAACAGAACTACAGGCCTTTTTGTATAAGTTTCTGTACATCTTGTCCATGCTGTTCTCAAAGATGGGACGGTGGGATTTTCCTTTGTAAGAGGCTGCCCTGTTGGACCAGTATTCGCCATCGTCCAAATGGAAAGTGCCCCGTGGTTGCTGACATGAGCTATAAAAAGAGACATAAAAGGTACAAAATAATAATGAAACAAAATTAGAGATAGTACTATGTAAATCAAGTATTTATTGAGTACTGCATGGGTATTTAATACTCTGCTGGGGCTGTGAAAAATAAAACACAATAATGCCTGTGCTTTCAAAGAGGGACATTTTAAAAGCGGAAGCAGAACTATCTGTGTAAAACTGTTATAAAACAGTAAAATGAAAAGTTTGTGTTAGAGTTAAAAAGGAATTCAGAGAATAGACACAGGTGCAGCATGATAAAAGCAGAACACAGGTGACCTGGTATGGCCAGCATAAAAATGCATCGTTGCTAAAAGTCAGGCACACTTGAAACTGAATTCCAGCTCAGTCCTTTATAAGCTGTGAGACCTTGGGCAATTTATTTAACTATCCAGAATCCCAGCTTTTTAAACTTTAGTTTTACAGAATTGTTTTAAAATTTAAACATAGAAGTTATTAAATATGAGACATTAAACTAGGTACTTTATATATATTTAAGAATACATCTTACAACACTTAGAATTTGGTAGATACAGAAATTAAGACTCAGTGAAGTTAAGTGACTTGTCTAAGACTACTCAACTAGCAATTGGCAAAATGAAAAAGGAGACCGTGTGTGCTCTAAGGCTCTTTCTACTACGCCATGCTGCTATTGCCCTCAGAGTAGAAAATTAGGCTAAATAAGAACATTTGTGGAAAATGGAAACAAAGCAGAAGAGTTTGAAGTGAAAGGATCAACTGTAGTTTTGAGGGTCTTAAAGAAAAAAGAAAGTAGGAGACAGGAAGGGAGGGAGGGGGAGAGACAGCAAGAGAGACAGAGCAAGAGAGAGAGAGCACACGTGCATGTAAGTGAGAGCGAGCCTGTAGAAAGCTAATGAAATAGACTTATGATTGATTGGGCTAGCTGTGATGAAGACAGAAATAGAAAGGCAACTCTTTCTTAAGGATTAATAGCACTTTTATGCTATCAGTGTTATAATTTTACTAACATAAATATTAAGTTCTGGAATTATATTTTTTATGGATAAAATGTTGAGTTTCTTTTCTTTTTTCTTTTTGTTTTTTTTTTTTTGAGATGAAGTTTCACTCTTGTTGCCCAGGCTGGAGTGCAATGGTGCAATCTCCACTTACTGCAACTTCTGCCTCCCAGGTTCAAGCGATTCTCCTGCCTCAGCCTCCCTAGTAGTTGGGATTACTGGCATGTGCCATCATGCCTGTCTAATTTTTTTGTTCTTTTAGTAGAGATGGGGTTTCTCCATGTTGGTCAGGCTGGTCTCAAATTCCCGACCTCAGATGATCCACCAGCCTTGGCCTCCCAAAGTGCTGGGATTACAGGCCTAAGCCACAATAGTCAGCCCAAGTTTATTTTCTTATATAAATAATTGACCTATTTCAATTAATGAAATAATTTTTATAGATTAGACCTACCAGGTCTGTTAGAGATTGCAAAGTTTCTTCCTGAATACACACAACCTACAAACCAAGATTAAACCATGAAAAAATACAAAACCTGAACAGACCAATAATGACTAACAATATTGAAGGAGTAATAAAAACTCTCTTTAAAAAAAAAAAAGCCCTGGATCTGTGGCTTCACCGCTGAATTCTACAAAATATTTAAAGAAAAACTAATAAGAAGTCTACTCAAAATATTACAAAAAATTGAAGATACAAGAAAACCTATTTTACCTAGCATTACCCTGGTACCAAAATCAGAAAAAAAAAAACCACAAAAACAAAAATAAATACAGGCTAATATTCCTGATGAACATATGCAAAAATCCTCAACAGAATATCAGAAAATTGAATTCAACATGAAAAAGATCATTCACCATGCTCAAATGGAACTTATTCCAGAGATGCAAGGATGTTCAACATGTGCAAATCAATAAATATGATACATAACATCAACAGAATCAAAAACAAAAAAGTAAAATCATTTCAATGGGTGCTGAAAAAGCATTTAATACAATTCAACATCTGCTCATAATAAAACCCCTTCATAAACTGGGCATAGAAGGAACATACCTCAAAATGATAAAAGCCATATATAACAAACTCATAGCTAATATTATACTGAATGGGAAAAAAAATAAAAAGCCTTTCCACTAAGATTTGAAGATGGATAAAGATGCCCACTTTCACAACTTATATTCAACATAGTAATGGAAGTCCTAGCCAGAGCAATTAGGGGAGCGAAAGAAATAAAGCGGATCAAAATTGAAAAAGAAGTCGAATTATCCTTTTCTACAGAAAATATGATCTTATACTTAGAAAAACATAAAGACTCCCCCAAAATTAAAATGAATAAACACATTTAGTAAAGTTGCAAAATAAAAAATTAATATGCAATAATCAGCATTTCTATATGCCAACAGTAAACAATCTGCAAAAGAGATCAGAAAGGCAATCCCATTTCCAATAGCAAAAAGAAAAATAAAAAAGAAAAAAAGAAAAAAAATTTGGCCGGAAAAGTGAAAGATTGCTAAGATAAAAACTATAAAACACTGATGAAAGAAACTGAAGAGAACACAAGAAAATGGAAACATAGTCCATGTTCATGGATTGGAAAAATCAATATTGTTAAAATGCCTATACTACCTAAAGCTGTCTACAGAGCCAATGCAATCTCTATCAAAATACTAATGACATTCTACACAACAACAACAAAGAAAATCCTAAAATATATTTGGAACCACAAAAAAAAAAAAAAAAAAAAAAAAAAAAAAAAAAAAAAAGAAAACTAGAATAGTCAAAGGAATCCTGAGCAAAAAGAATGAAGCTGGAGGCATCACATTACCTGACTTCAAATTAAACTGTGACACTACATTAACCAAAACAGCATGGTACTAGAATAAAAACAGATGCATAGATCAATGGAACCGAAAAGAGAATGAAGAAATAAATCCACACATTTAAAGTTAACTCATTTTTGACAAAGGCACCAAAAACATACACTGCAGAAAGGACAGTCTTTTCAATAAATGGTGCAGGGAAAACCAGATAGGCAAGAAAAATAAAAACAGTGCCTATCTCTTACCACACACAAAAATCAAACTAAAACGGATAAAATACTTAAATGTGAGACCTGAAAGGATGAAATTATTAGCAAAAAATATTGGGGAAATGCCTTAGGATATTGATCTGGGCAAAGATTACTTGAGTAACATCTTAAAAGCACAGGCAACCAAAGCAAAAATAAACAAATGGAATCTTATCAAGCTAAACAGCTTCTGCACAGCCAAGGAAACAATCAACAAAGTAAAGAGATATAATACAGAATGGGAGAAAATGTTTGCAAGCAACTCATCTGACAAGGGATTAACAACCAGAATATATAAGAAACTCAGCAGCAAAAAACAAAACCAAACAAATAATCTGATTTCTGATTTTAAAATGAGCAAAAGATCTGAATAGATATTTCTGAAAAGAAGAAAGAAAGTAGTCAAAAGATGTATTTTTTAAATGCTCAACATCACGAATCAACTCAAAACCGCAATAAGAAATCTCAACCCAGTTAAAATGGCTTTTATTTTAAAAAGACAAAAAAAATCATGCATGCTGGTGAGGATGTGGAGAAAGGGGAATGCTCATACACTGTTGGTGGGAATGTAAATTAGTATAGTCTACTATGAAAAACAGTACGAAGGTTTCTCATAAAGACAAAAACCACAAAACACTACATATAGAACTGCTGTATGATCCAGTAATCGTACTGCTGGGTATACAGCCAAAGGAAATAAAATCAGCATATCAAAGAGACATCAGCACTCTCATATTTATCACAGCATTATTCACAATAATGAAGATATGAAATCAACCTAAGTGCCCATCAGTGGATGAAGGGGTAAAGCAAATGTGGGAAATGTATTCAATGGAATATTATACAGCTGTTAAAAAAATCTATTCATTAGCAACAACATGGATGGAACTAGAGGACATCATGTTAAGTGAAATAAGCCAGGCACAGAAGGACAAATATTGCATGTTCTCACTCATCTGTGGCAGCTAAAAAAGTTGATCTCATGAAGGTTGAGAGTAGAATGATGGTTACCAGGGACTTGGAAAGGGAGGAGGGAACAGGGGGTTTGGTTAATGAGTAGAAAAATACAGTTATCTCATGTCTGTAATCCCAGCACTTTGGGAGGCCGAGGTGGGTGGATCACCAGGTCAAGCAATGAGACCATCCTGGCCAACATGGTGAAACCCCATCTCTACTAAAAATACAAAAAAAAAATTAGCCGGACATGGTGGCACATGCCTGTAATCCCAGCTACTTGGGAGGCTGAGACAGAAGAATCGCTTGAACCCAGGAGGCGGAGGTTTCAGTGAGCCGAGAATGCACCATTGCACTCCAGCCTGGGCAACAAGAGCGAAACTCCATTTCAGGAAAAAAAAATAAAAAGAAAAGAAAAATACAGTTATAAAGGAGGGATAAGCTTTAGAGTTTGACAGCCCAGTAGGGTGACTATAGTTAACAATAATTTGTTGTATATTTCAAAATAGCTAGAAGAAAGATTTGGAAAGTTCCCAATACAAAGAATTGATAATGTTTGAGGTGATATCCCAATGACCATAATTTGATTTACTACACACTATATACATGCATCAAAATATCATATGTACCTTGGGTATATGTGCAATTATTATGTACCAATGATTTTTTAAAAAATAAAGAGAAAATTTAAATTACTCAAGATGAAATTCTCATGAATAATTTCATAACTGAAACATTTTTATTGAGCATATCTGTATTATCAATATCCTCAAAATAATGCAAAAACAAACAGAAAACAGTTTTTATCAATACCTTTCTATAAAAAAACAAGTGTTAAAAATTCTATATAACAGCCATAATAGAAGAGATCATATTCCAAACACAAATTTAAAATTATTTTTATCTTTATTTTTCTTCTTTTGTGGCCAGTTCCCATTTACATGAAGTATCACTTCAGGCCTGGTCATTAAAATTTGGGCTGCTGCTGAAATAGAGTAGTGATGCGAGAAACACACAACAAGAGAATTTTAAATCTCCTGAAAATGGAAGAAATTTGAAATGAATGTAGAAGGTACTAAAAGGAAGAATAAGCATCCTCTATGGCCCTGGGGATTGGCAGGGCTATCATAGCAAATGTCTAAAATGTATTAGATGCCACACGATATGAAAGCAAGGAGGAGGTCTTATGGGTTGTAGATTCCTTCCCTACTTATCTCCCCAAACCAAACGTTTTGGAAATAAGGAGTCATTTATTCAGTTCTTGATAAGAGATTTCTTTCAAATGAGTTTCAACTTAAAGGTGATAGAAGACATGAGACAACTATCGTAGATAAGTTGATACCTGGAAGATAACATAGGAAACTGTGTTATCCCACTCTGCTCTTCCTGTAGAAAAACACCGAATATCTGCTAGACCCCATGGCTGAAAACCTCAATGTGTATATAGACTTTAAAAAAAAATTATTGAGTGCTGAGCATACTTTTTCTTGAGAAAAACACAAAGAAATAATTTTTTTTTTTTTTTTTTTTTTTTTGAGACGGAGTTTCACTCTTGTTACCCAGGTTGGAGTGCAATGGCGCCATCTTGGCTCACCGCAATCTCTGCCTCCTGGGTTCAGGCAATTCTCCTGCCTCAGCCTCCTGAGTAGCTGGGACTACAGGCGCGCACCACCATGCCCAGCTAATTTCTGTATTTTTAGTAAAGATGGGGTTTCACCTTGTTGACCAAGATGGTCTCGATTTCTTGACCTCATGATCCACCGGCCTCAGCCTCCCAAAGTGCTGGGAATACAGTGCTGGGAATACAGGCCGGTTATCGCGCCTGGCCAAGAAATAATTTTGATCTCTTTATTAATGATTTTTATTCGCTAAGTCATTGTCAGACTTTAATTCTTTAAACACGTTTTCCTTTAGCTTTGAATGTAGCTGCCTTGAAGTGTGCTGAATCTAACATCTAGACTTCCTCAGAGTTTCCAGTAATTCATTTTTCATGTATATGGGTCATACTTTCTTCTTTACATGTCTCAAAGTTTTTGTAGAAAATGATGTTTCAGATCTAGTTGAAACTGCAGCAACTCTGTATTCCTTTCAATTCTTTAATGATTTGCCCAAACTGATACTGTGAACTGTTTCCTTCATACTGTATAGCTGCTTGTTTCTCTCATTTTTTTTAATAGTTGCTATTTTATTTTTATAGATTTAGGGGATACAAGAGCAGTTTTGTTACATGAATATATTACATCATGGTGAATCTGGGTTATTAGCTTTTAGTGTACTCATGGTTCAACAGTGAACCCTAATCAACAGGTATTTTTTTCAACCCTATCCTGCCTTTTAGAATTTCCACACTTTCCCACCTTTTAGAATCTCCAGTGTTTATTATACCTTTCTTTACGTCCATGTGTACCCATTGTTTAGCTCCTATTTGCAATGGGAACATGTGGTACTTTACTTGGCTTCTTAGGGGCTACCACGGAGTCAACATAGCTTAGTGACCAGTAAATGACTAGTCAGAGCCAGTAAGCCTAGAAGGCTTCCATATTTTGCCAATGGATCTATATGTGGCTTTGAGAATATAGTCAAAGTTTGTCTAGTTTACAAGTCTGCCCTGGATTTTACTTTCTCCCTTTACAAGGCTTCACAGTCAGTCATAAATTAGTAGCTCACTAAGGCCTTCACCAATACCTCTCAAGCATATGAACAGCCTTATGCATGAACATAATCTTCTACCCAACCAGGAATAAGCAGAATTTTATCGAGGCCAGCCAACTGTGGTCTTCTCTCAAAATCTTTACTGTCTGCTCCAACCAGTATTAAAACTTCATGTCTCCCCTGCTTATTGCCAAAAAACCACTACTGTTTCTGTTAATGGAATTTCCCATGCTCTGCTCTCCATATAGTTAGCTATTTTTGGGAGCAGAGCTGCCAGTATTTCAACATGAATTCCCTAGTATAACTTTTTTGCAATGGAGCTGGGAAGTGGTAGATGGGGATGGAATCTCCAGGATATAATGTCACAGACTCTAACTGTTCTTACTAAGATTCAGCAAATTTTTAAAGTTAATTTTTAAATTGATACATAATTATACATATTCCTAAGGTACATATGATATTTTGATGCATGCATGCAATACGTAGTTAATCAAATCATGATAATTGGGATATCACCTCAAACATGTATCAATTCTTCATATCGGGAACATTCCAATTCTTTGAGCTGTTTTGAAATATACAACAAATTATTGTTAACTATAGTCACCCTACTGGGCTGTCAAACTCTAGAGCTTATCCCTTCTTCATAACTGTATTTTTCTACTCATCAACCAACCTCTCTTCACTCCCATTGCCTCCTCCCCTTCCCAGTCCCTGGTACCACCATTCTACTCTCTACCTCCATGAGATCAACTTTTTTAGCTGCCACAGATGAGTGAGAACACGTGATATTTGTGCCTGTCTTATTTCACTAAACATGATGTCCTCTAGTTCCATCCATGTTGTTGCTAATGAAAAGATTTCATTCTTTTTTATAGCTGAATACTATTCCATTTCTTTATTATTGTGAATAATGCTACAATAAATATGGGAATGCTAATATCTCTTCAGTATGCTAATTTTCTTTCTTTTAGATAGTATAATGAGTGGTTTTTTTTGTTATATGCTTTTGGTCAATTCCAAGAGTTCTTAAATTGTTGTTTTTGACAATTCTGTTCAGCTTGTTTCTTTTGGGGAAGAGGATTTGCTGACTCCTCACTCAGTCATTCCAGAGGTTCATGCAAACAACTTCTTGATGCCTGTGTCAAACAGCATCTATAGAGGGTTGATAGTAAGTCAAGACTGAAAACTTTTTTGACTTCTGCTGATAGAAACCTCAAGGCTAGCAAGGAGGTAATTACTTTGAGTGTAGTTCCTCTAATCTTCGAGATGGAAAGCAGAACAGAGGACTTCTTGGCGTAATATATAATATTACTTGAGAATAAAACTAAAATAATATCCTAATCATTGCAATAGCTTCTGGAGCTAATATCAAAGATACTCTTCTAAAAGGTCTTGAAGGACTGACCATTTCATATAATTGATTCATATATATGAACCTTACATATATATATATATGAGAAGTGGCAAAAATTATAAAGTGATCTCAAAAATGTGTAAGCAGAACTTTTCTGACACTCTGCTTAACTCTAATTTGAGAGGCACCAAATTGTTCAGGGTGATTAAAAGCTTAATAACACTGCTTGGTGGCTGAAAAAAGCACCAGTATTGGGGTTTACGGCAAACTTTAAATTGATAGCAGCACTCTTGAAAATGTAGTCTTTATCTACATTAGGATTACCCAAGATATTCCAATTTTATTTTATCTTATTTATTTTGTAGAGATAGGTTCTTGCTATGTTGTCCAGGCTGTTCTGAAACTCTTGGCCTTAAGTGATCCTCTTTCCTGGGTCTCCCAAAGCACTGGGATTACAGGTATGAGCCATTGCACCTGGCCCCATGATATCTCTTAAAATATAGATTTCCACGTCTATAAGAACCAGGATCTGTGGGGGTAAAAAGTGGAAATCTATATTTTTACAAAACAATTTAGATAATTTGAAAATAAGACTCTTATATCAATTCTTCTCACTTTTTGCCCAAATTAGAATTAATTATATGGGTTAAGCACCCAAAATTGGGATGCTAATCCATATAACTATCTAGGGAATATGTCTTTACCAAAGAATAACGAAGGGTAAAAAAAAAATCTTCCTCAGGATGTGTACTTCTTTTCCTCTTTGGATTACTTCTTCTTCAAATTTGCCTATAATAAACTATTTACTTTAAAGAGAAGCCCAGATTGCTTCTTGTTTGAGAGGCAGTAACTTTGAGAAAGGAGGTCACACTCCCACTTATGCTCTGTGTAAGGGGCAAAAGGAAAAGTCCTCACATGTTCATAGATGGTCTAGCTTAGCTTACCAGAGTAAAGATCAGAGACTTGAATGCAAAACCCAAGTTAGCAATAAAAAATATTACATTCTTTGGAGAGAGAGAGAGAGAGAGAGAGAGAGAGTGTGTGTGTGTGTGTGTGTGTGTGATTTATTAGACAGGAAGAAAGAGAGAGAGAAGACAACTCCCACGCTGTTTTGGGAGTGAAACCCAGAGTGGGAAATCCCTGGAGCTTTGTTTCTTGTCTTTGTTCCTCAGGAATCTCAGGAAAGTGAAAACTGTGTTATTTTAGTAACTAGTGGTATAGCATCCAAGAAGTCAAAGAACCTTTGACTGTATAAATCCCAAATTTACAGTTTTTAATACTGTATTTTATGGCATTAACACAGAGCTGTCAAAAGTCTTGATGAGATTTGCTCAAATAAACTTGTATAAATGTTATTAACATTTTTCAAATTTTAAGCTAGAAGAACAGAATTTGCTCCTACAGAATTTGATCTTAAATTATTAAAAAGGTTGGCTCATGGTCTAAAATTATAACTTTTTTTTATATTAGAATTCATACATTCTGAAATATGTAAGTTTTCAGGACAGACAAATCTTAAGTAGGATGAAAGGCATGGTTAATAATTGACTATATTTGTTTTTATGGATAGGTTTCAGTAATGCAAACATATTAAAATATTTAATAGAACTTTAGAGTTAAAAATAAGAATATACTAATTATCCTTTTGAGTTTAAATTTCCTACAAATTCAGCAGATTATAAAACAGCTATTTTTATAAGAACTATGAGAAAGATATACATATATATCATTCATACCTATACTCGGGGTCACTGTCATAGGCAGAGTCTCTGTATAAAAGACTTCTTTTCAGTTCCAGTTCATCATCTTTCTCTAGGTCTCTCTCATCCTGAAAAATGTTAAAGATTTCCATTAATTCACTGTCTCATTGTCCCCAAAATAATGCTGAGGTTTCTTCAGAAAATGTTCTTCTCCTCCCCGTATAAATTCAATTTATAAGAAACTGAATTAAATGCTAGTGTTTCTTTGGGAAAAAAAAGTTTAAGTGAGGATTTACTATCCTTTTCAATAAACCTATATGGTTTTATTATAGTTTTTGCTAATATTGGTTATCAAAGACTAGGTAACCAGTTATAACTCTTGAATCCATAAAAATATAGGACTGAATCCTGTGTCAAGACATGTAAGTTAATAATTTACATTGTTATATGAACTCTAGAGATTGTACCTGCATTCTGAGGAATAAGGATTTGAGAAAATTATCAGATTTATGGCTTATGATGAGTTTCAAGTGTGGATCTCTGAGTTTATCCTACTTAAGAGTTTATTGAGCTCCTTAGATAACAATTTTCTTCAATTTGGCAAGGACCATTATTTTTCTAAATATTCCTTCTGTCCCTTACTTTCCCTGCTGTCTTTTTGGAATTCTTATTACAGGTACGTTGGCATGCTTAAAGGTATCCCACAAATCCGTATGTGTTCATTATTTTTATTCTTTTTTCTTTCTGTTCCTCACATTTGCCATTTCGCTATTTTCTATGTCTATTTTCTACCTCTCCATTGTTGCCTTCTTTTGTTTTGGAAATTTTTCATTGTTCATTTTAATTCCCTAAACACTATATTTTTGAGATATTTTCTTAGTTTACACAAGGATACAAGAATTTTAACATGCACCTATGACTTACAAAGGAAATGACTTAGACTTATTCATCACAAGCCAAAATGCAGTAACAAGCCAGAAAAGGCAAAAATGAAAGGCAAGGTAATTTGAATGAAAGTATATGGTTCCCCCAACCTTGTACGGGCAGCCTGTTCTTAATTTCTAATAGACACATACAAGGACATTACAAATAGTATTCGGAAGAGATGGCTTTGTTAACCATATCATTCACAGTTAAGTTCATATGTATGGTAATTTTATATAATTTTATATCAAATACCTTTCTCAACTACTAGCCAATATCGTTGTGTTCCTTAGTCAAACAAGAAGAGAAATAAGCAGAACTAATAACAAAAGGAACTAGTAAACACAAATAAGGATTAGTAACGGGTTCATTCATTTTATGTAAGAAATCAGCTGAACATACATTGTGAAGAAAAATGATTTTAAAAACTTGCTGATGGCATGAAACTAGGAAGAGAGCATTATATAATAAACAATAGTTTAAAAATCACAGAAAATATGCATACACATTTAGAATTGTTATAGTTTCGCAGCATTATCATTATGAAGTAACCTTTATTTCCATAACTGCTTTTTTTTCCCTTTAACCTTTTTTGGTCTACTAGTCATATAGATATAACCACTTTCTTTTAGTTAGTGTTTTAATGGTATATATTTGTCCTTTTATTTTCAGCCATTCATTATTATTAGATCTTTTTCTTGAATAGTATATTATTAGATGTTCCTTATTTTTACCTATTCTGAGAAGTCAATGAAGTGGAACATTTAGTCTATTATCAAAGAAAATGTAATTGCCCATAGTGAGTGTGAAAGACTTGGCAAAGAAAAGAAATAAACAGGATAGCTGTCTTAAAGGGAGTGAAAACATAACCACTAAAACTATTCCTGTAGAGTAGGGATATCATAGAGGGGAATTCAGACCTGAGAAACAAAAAGGAACAGATTAGCTTAAAGGTTATTCCTTTCAAATGTTCAGACTATATTTTGTGACACTATATATATATATATATACATATATATATATATATATATATATATATATATTCTATACATGTACCCATCTTTTGTAAGAGTCCCTGTATAGAGTATTTTTTCAAAGGGAAAGTTATTCGAAAACGAGGAGGCAAAAAGCATTACACCTTATTATAAGCTATTAACTATTTATTGGTCTTCTCTTATTTTGCATATCTTGTAATTTTGTGTTGAAATCTGGAAATTTTAAGTAATAGAATGTGACATATATGGAATGAATATTTCCTTATTTACATTCTGTCTGTTCTATCCACTGGTGACTGTGGGATACTGACATCTCTATTACATTGCATATCTATTTCTTCTTTCTATCAGTTTTGCTTACATTATTAGAATGTCTTTTAGGTGCATGTATATTCGTAATGGTCATATCTTCCTCACAGTTTGACCCTGTTGACATTATAAAATTTTTTATTTGTCTCTAGTAAAAAAAAATTCTCTTAAAGTTTATTTGTCCAATATTTGTTTAGCCACTGCAATTCTCTTATGCTGTTTGAATGATATGTTTTTGATTCCTTTTACATTCAACTTATTTGTGCCTTTGAATGTAAAGTGCATCTCTCGTAGACAGAATATAGTTGAACCATGATTTTTATCCAGTCTCCAATATTCTACCTCCTAATTGGAGTGTTTAATTTTTTTTTTGTTAAGACGAAGTCTCATTCTGTCACCCAGGCTAAAGTGCAGTGTCGAGAACTAGGTTTATTGCAACCTCAGCCTCCCAATTTCAAGCAATTCTCCTGCCTTAGCCTCCCAAGTAGCTGGGACTACAGGCACATGCCACCATGCCCGGCTAATTTTTTTTATGTTTAGTAGAGATAGGGTTTCATTGTTTTAGCCAGGATGATCTTGATCTCCTGACCTCGTGATCTGCCTGCCTCAGCCTCTCAAAGTGCTGGCATTACAGGCGTGAGCCACTGTGCCCAGCCCTAATTTTTTAAATATCATGAATTACCTATGAGACAAGATTTACATTTGCCATTTTGCTATTTTCTATGTCTTTTTTCTTCTATTTCTCCACTGTTACCTTCTTTTGTGTTAGGTATTTTCCAGTGTTCATTTTTAATTCCCTATACACGATATTTTCGAGACATTTTCTTAGTAGTTTCCACAAGGATAACATCTTAATACAGAAGAATCTAAGTTTAGATGATACCAACTTAATTTCAACTGGATATGGAAACTTTGCTCCTTTGTATTTATAATCTCTCCCCTTTATTTAATTGCTTTTACACCAATTATATCTTTATATAATATGTTCCCAAAATATATTTATAATTATTGTTTTGTGAGATCATCTTTTAAATCAGATAGAACTAAAGAGTTACTAGCAAAAACTGCATTTAGTCTATCTTTTATATTTACCTAGTTACCATTATCACTGCTCTTTATTTCTTCCTGTGAATCTGAGCTACTGTCTAGTGTCCTTTCACTTCATTCTGAAGAACTCCTTTTAGTATTTCTTGTAGTGCAGATCTGCTAGTGATAAACCTCGTTTTATTTGAGAATGCCAATTTATCCTACATTTTTGAAAGACAGTTTTGCTGGATATTCATGGTTGACAGTTCTTTTCTTTTCAGTACACCGAATACATCATCACACTGCCTTTTGGACTCCATAGTTTCTGATTTAAACCAGTTTAAAATCTTATTGAGGAACACATTAATGTGATGAATACCTTCTCTCTTGCTGCTTTTAAGATTCTCTTTTTGTCTTTGGCTTTTTCAAAATAACTTTTTTCTAGATTTAGGGTCTAACTCTGTCACCCAACCTGAAATACAGTGGCAAAATCATAGCTCACTGTAGCCTTGAACTCTTGGGCTCAATTGACTCTCCCGCTTCAACCTTCTGAGTATTAGGGATTACAGGTACTTGCCATGATGCCTGGCTTAACTTTGGCTTCATTCTTATGGTTTATTATGAATCTCAAGTGCGGATTTCTTTGAGTTTTTCCTACTTAAGAGTTTATTGAGCTCCTTAGATAATATTTTTCTCCAATTTGGGAAGGACCATTATTTCTCCAAATATTCCTTCTGCCCCTTTCTTTCCCCATCTTTTTCTGGAATTCTTATTACAGGTATGCTGGCATGCTTAATGGTATATCCCACAAATTGTATGTGTTCATTATTTTAATTCTTTTTTCTTTCTGTTCCTCACACTGAATTACCTTACCTGACTTGTCCTCAAGTCCAATTGTATTTTCTTCTGCCTGCTCAAATGTGCTAATGAGTCCTCCTAATACATTTTTCATTTCTGGAGTTTTTCACTTCAAAACATTTTCATTTCTGAATAAGGTACTTGTCAACTTGAGAATTTTTATTTGGTTAATTAAAAAATAGTTTATAACTTTTGATTGAAATGTTATATTTTATGAGACATAATTCTAACACTTCATTTCTTCAGAACTGCTTTCTTTTGGTTCCTTGAATAAATATATTTAACATAACTGATTTACAGTCTTTGTCTATTGAGTCCAATGTGTAAGATCCTCAAGGACAGTTTCTAGTCATTGCTTTGTTATCCATTTCCACTGTTTATTGTTGTTTATTCTAGTTCTTAGTTTCATGATTTTCTTCGTTCTGCAAAGTCAATATTCTTTTTGGGGGGTGATCACTGATATCTCTATACTGTTAGCTGAGTCATCAAGTACTGATTGGACAGACATTTCTATAAATCCTTAGAACCATCAAGTCTCCCAGTGTTTGCTGAGTGGCTCTGTATATTGGGAGTACACTTTTAACAATTAGCCTAACCCTTAACTTCTTGTTTATGCACAGCCTTAAGGTAGGTTGGAATCGAAAGCTTAGGGCCTTCTTGTCTTTTCTAATCAAGTACATAGCCCTGGACATATGCACAGTCCTACAAATATGAGTGGTCTTCTAAAATCCCAGGAATATGTGGTAGCTTTTCAAAGCTTTATTGGTCTATTGTTTAATTCAACTGCTATCCACCATTTCTGTTTGCAATGAGGTTAAACAATCTCCCCTCCCCTCCGCTCCCTTCCCCTCCTTTCCCTTCCCTCCCCTCCCCTCCCCTTCTTCCTTCCTGATGGAGTCTGGCTCTGTTGCCATGCTGGAGTGCAGTGGTGTGATTGATCTAAGCTCACTGTAATCTCCACGTCCCAGGTTCGAGTGATTCCCTTGCCTCAGACTCCAGAATAGTTGGGACTACAGGCACGCACCAAGCCTGGCTAATGTTCTGTATTTTAGTAGAGACAGGGTTTCACCATGTTGGCCAGAATGGTCTCTATCTCTTGACCTGCCTAATTCGGACTCCCAAAGTGCTGAGATTACAGGCATGAGCCACTGTACTTGGCCAATTGTTTCTTTAAAAAATGACCTCCATGGCAAAAATTTCGCACTGGGAGAGCTCTCACTCAAAATGGGGTCTTCCAGGCAATCTCCAGACAGGTCAAATGGTGACAATTCTCTGGGAATGGTCTTTAAAGAAACCCTAACTTTATTCTGCCTCTGACAGTGCCTGCCAAAATATTGGTTTTCACTGAGAATGTGGCATGTCCTTTTATCAAGCCTACTATGCAGCTAGAGAGCAGGAGATGGGACTACGTCAAGTTAAAATGCCACAAAATTTACTGTCCCTACCAATATTCAGCTGTTTTTCATGCTGAAGCATTTGCTTGAGTTTCTAGAGATAAAGCCTAGAAACCTGTGACAGCCCCCTAGGACTGTGGTCCCAAGGAGTTTTTTACTCTCATGCTGTATTAGTCAGGATTCTCTGGAGAAAACAGAACCAACAGGATGTATGAGTGTGTATACTTCAAAGACATGGACACTTCATTTTTCAGCCATGAACAGAACAATTAGGCAGAAGATCAACAAGTAAATGGAAGACCTAAACAACAGTATAAATCAACCTGACCTAACAACATCTATAGAACATTCCACCAACAATAGCAAAATACATATTCTTTTCAAGTGCCTATGAAAAATTCTCCAGGAGAGACCATATGTTAGGCTATAAAGCAAGTTTCAAAAAATTTAAAAGAACTGCAATCATATAAAATATGTTACCTGGCCACAATAAAATGAAATTAGAGCATAATATAGGAAGAAAGTTTGGGTAATTAATAGATATGTAGAAATCAAATGATACACTACTAAATGACCAATAGGTCAAATAAAACATCACAAGGACACTGGAAAATAATTCAAGAGAAATTTAAATTAAAACAAAGCATATAAAACTTGATAATGAAAATGAGGTAGTGCGTCTAGAAAAACATGGCTGTAAACACCTACATGAAAAAAAGAAGATCTCAAATCAATAACCCAAAACTTTCACTTCAAAAACTAGAAAAAGAACATAAAACCAAATGCAAAACAAGTCAAACACAAACATTAGAATGGAAATAAATGAAATCAAGAATAGAAAACTGGATAAAACCAATGAAAACCAAAGTTACTTCTCTGAAATCATAAAATATTTGGTAATGTTTTAGTTAGATCAATAAGGCTGTAATCACTAAAATCAGGAATGAAAAATGGGACATTACTAGAGGTCTTATAGAAATAAAAGGATAATAAGAAAACATATGGAATACTTGTAAACCAAAATAATTACAGCAGTGGCTACAATTATATCTATAATGAAAAGAACAAATTACTAGAAAGATAAATGCTGTTTAAACAGATCCAAGAAGAAACAGGAAATCTGAATACACCTATAACAAAGAAAGAGACTGAATTAGTAATCAAAAAAACTTAACACAAAGAGCTCAGAACCAAATGGTTTCATGGTGATGTATTCAGCCAGTATTTAAGAATGAACACCAAATCTTTACAACTTCTTTCCAAAAATTTAAGAGGAAGAAGCACTAACCAACTCATTCTATAAAGTCATTATTCCTTTGATACCAAAAGCAAAGATACAAAGATAACACAAGAAAAAAACCTGAATACCAATAAATTTTATGAATATGGATGCAAAATTTCTCATTAAAATACCAGCAAGCTAAATCAAGCAAGACATAAAAAGGATTATACACCATATCCAAGTGAGAATTATTCAAACAATGCAAGGCTGACTCACATGTAAGGCTGACCCATAGGAAATTCAATTAATGTAATAAATCATATTAATAGAACAAAGGACAAAATGATAGATCATCTCAATAGATTCAGGGAAAACATTTGACAAATACCAATGACACTCAATAAATTAGGAGTAAAAGGAAACTTCTTCAAGATAATAAATGCCATCTATAAAAAACAAACAGGTAATATACTTATTTGTAAAGGAGTGAAATCTTTCCCCTAAGGTCAGGAATAAAACAAGGATGGCCATTCTCCCCACTTCTATTCAATACTATATTGGAAGTACTATCCAGGACAATTAGCCAAGAATATGACATAAAAGAAATCAAGATCAGAAAGGAAATCAAAATATTTCTACTTGCAGATAAGATGATTCTGTATTTATTAAAATATTACACACACA
This sequence comes from Saimiri boliviensis, assembly GCF_048565385.1. Lineage (NCBI taxonomy): Eukaryota > Metazoa > Chordata > Mammalia > Primates > Cebidae > Saimiri > Saimiri boliviensis. Next base: position 46,801,973 of record NC_133459.1, read on the forward strand.
CAAAATAACTATTAGAGCTAATAAATTCAGCAAGACTGCAGGATATAAGATTAACATATGAAAATAGATTGTACTCCTAAACAATATCAAATCAATAAACAATCTGAAAATAAAATTATGGAAACAACACCATGTACAATATCATCAAAAGTAACAAAATACTTAGGAGGAAACTTGATTTCAAAAGCTTAAAATGAACACTGAACTACAAAACATATTTAAATAAATAAAAGATGACCTAAATAAAATTTTAAAGTCCTATCTTCACAGATCAAAACTTATTTAAACAATTACTAAGAAAGCAATATTCTCCAAAATGATCTAGAGAGCCAACACAATTCCTATACAATTCCAGCTGCAGTTTTCTTGCAAAAATTGGAAAGCTTATCCTAAAATTCATACAGAAATGCAAAGGACCTAGGATAGTTATTTTTGAAAAAGAAGAAAAGTTGGAAGACTAACAATTGCTGATATCAAAATTTACTACAAAAGCTATTATAATCAAAATAGTATAAAAGGAAAAGGATATATAGATGAATGAAACAGAACTGAGAATCCAGAAATAAACCCATACATTTATAGTCAACTGATTTTTTTATAATGATGCCAAGAGAACTGAATAGGGGAGTAATCTTTTTTATTATTTTTTACTTTTTTTAATTTTTAAAATTATACTTGAAGTTCTGGGGTACATGTGCAGATCATGCAGGACTGTTACATAGGTGGTTTGCTGCATCTATCTTCCCATCATCTACATTAGGTATTTCTCCTAATGTTATCCTTCCCCAATCTCCCCACCCCTTGCTATCCTTCCCCTATCTCCCCCACCAACTAACAGGCCCCAGTGTGTGATGTTCCTCTCCCTGTGTCCATGTGTTTTTATTGTTCAACACCCACTTATGACTGAGAAAATGCAGTGTTTGGTTTTCTGTTCTTGTGTCAGTTTACTGAGAATGATGGTTTCCGGCCTTATCCATGTCCCTGCAAAGAACATGAACTCATCCTTTTTTATGGCTACAAAGTATTCCATGGTGTATATGTGCCACATTTTCTTTATCCAGTGTATCACTGATGGGCATTCGGGTTGGTTCCAAGTCTTTGCTATTGTAAAAAGTGCCGCAATGAACACATGTGTGCATGTGTCTTTATAAGAGAACAATTTATAATCCTTTGGGTATACTCCCAGTAATGGGATTGCTGAGTCAAATGGTATTTCTGGTTCTAGATCCTTGATGAATTGTCACACTGACTTCCACAATGGCTGAACTAATTTACATTCCCACCAACAATGTAAAAGTGTTCCTACTTCTCCACATCCTCTCCAGCATCTGTTGTGTCCTGATTTTTTAATGATCACCATTCTAACTGGAGTGAGATGGTATCTCAATGTGGTTTTGATTTGCATTTCTCTAATGACCAGAGATGATGAACTTTTTTTCATATGTTTGTTGGCTGCATAAATGTCTTTTTTTGAAAAGTGTCTGGTCATATACCTTGCCCACTTTTTGATGGGGTTTTTTCTTGTAAATTTGTTTAAGTTATTTGTAGACTCTGGATATTAGCCCTTGGTCAGATGGGTAGACTGCAAAATTTTTTTCCCATTCTGTTGGTTGACAGTTCCCTTTTTTTTTTTTTTGAGATGGAGTCTCACTCTGTCACCCAGGCTGGAATGCAATGGTGCAATCTCAGCTCACTGCAACCTCTGCCTCCTGGGTTCAAGTGATTCTTCTGCTTCAGCTTCCTGAGTAGCTGGGACTATAGGTGTGTACCACCACACCCGGCTAATTTTTGTATTTTTAGTAGAGATGGGGTTTCATCATATTGGCCAGGCTGGTCTCAAACTCCTGACCTCGTGATCCACCTGCATCAGCCTCCCAAAGTGCTGGGATTACAGGCATGAGCCACCACACCTGGCCAAGAGTTATCTTGTTTAAAATGGTGCAAGGAGGACCAGATTTCCAAATGAAAAAGAATTAATTTGGACCCCCTATCTCACACAAAATACAAAAATCAAGTCAAAATTGATCAATGAGCTAAATGTAAAGGCCAATATTGTAAAACTATTAGAAAACAGGCATAAATTTTCATGTCCTTAAACTAAACAACAATTTCTGAGCTATTCAAAGAAAAAGCAACCAAAGAAAACATAGAAAAGTTGAATTTCATCAAAATTAAAAAAACTTTTATGCTTCAAAGCACAGTATTAGGAAGGCAGAAGACAACCTGCATATGGAAGACTATATTTGCAAACCCTATTATCTAGGAAGGGACTTGTACCAAGAATATATAAAGAGCTCTCAAAATCCAATATGACAGATAACTATAAGTGGCTAGTGAGTGCCTGTCTCATGGAAAGCATTCAAAATAGCAAAGAAATACTAACACTTCAAGTAGATTGTCTAAGACAGCATAATGAAATTCACCAGAGAAGACACAGTAATCATGGAAAGAAGACAGTGAAGTCAGGTAGCCCTGCAAGCAGGATCCCCACAGAACTGAGAAAGTTTCCCTAATGCAAGGAAGGGATTGGTAAGTAAGAGATCCTTGGTATTCCACCATTCCATCACAGAACTTTGTAATGCTAGTCAATGCAGAGCCCTGTTGGTCCTGCACCCCTACTCTAACACAGTGAGCAGCCTGGAGATTGTGTACAGGCATTGCTTAAGCCCATATGGAATCCCACAGGCTTGTGATCCCTGAGTATCCTGGTGCCAGCTGCTGCGTCCCACCAAGGAGGAAAACCAGGCACTTTCACATGCCCCAAAGATAGACACCACAGTCACAGTATGGAGAAGAGGGCAAACTATGCACTGCACAACTTCCCACTTCTTCTGCTCCCTGCAGAAAAAGGCACCCCTGCCTCAGTGTCATGCTCCCAGTGTAGCCATCCTTCCCCACCTGTGGACTAACACTGCAGTGCAGCATTTCTCTGAGAACCCAGTCCCCAGAGGCTGTTGATGGGTCCTTTGTCTCCTACAACAGTCACCACCACTGCTCAAATAGTCTCAAAGGGACAAATCTGAGTTCTTGGCCTTAAAGAAGTGGTAGAAAAAGAGATGGGGTAGAAAGTTTATCCAAAGGGATAATAATAGAGAACTTCTAAAATCCAGATAAAGATATTGGTATTCAAGTACAAAAGGGTTACAGAACACCAAGCAGATTTAACCCAAATAAGACTACCTCAAGACATTTTACAATCCAATTCCCAAAGGCCAAGGATAAAGAAAAAATCCAAAAAGCAGCACAAGAAAAACAAGTAACACACAAATGAGCTCCAAAACATCTGGCAGCAAGAGGAGTTCTCAGTGGAAATATTACAGGCCAGGAAAAAGTAGCAACATATATTAAAAGTGGAAAAGCTTTTATTGTAGATAGTATATCTGGCAAAAAGATCTTTCAAACATTAAGGAGAAATAAAGACTTTCCCAGACAAACATGAGCTGAGGGACTTCATCAACAGCAGACCTGTCCTATGAGAAATGCAAAAGAAAGTTCTTCAGTATGAAAGAAAAGGATGTTAATGAGAAATAATAAATCATCTGAAGGTATAAAACTCATTGGTAATAGTAAGCACAAAGAAAAACACAATATTATAACACTATGGTACATAAACTACTTATATACTCAGTATAAATACTAAAAGATGAACCTATCAGAAATAATAAAACAACAACTTTTCAAGACAGTAAAGTAAAATACAAATAGAAACAACAAAAAGTTAAAACGCAGGGAGATAAAATTAAAGGGTAGAGTTTTTATTCATTTTCTCTTTGCTGGTTTGTTTATTCAATCAGTGTTAAGTTGTCATTACTTTAAAACAAAGGGTTATGACATATTTGTAAGCCTCATGTTAACTTCAAATCTAAAAACATACAACATAAAAAATAGAGAGCAAGACATTAAAACACACCATCAGAGGAAATCTCCTTCACTAACAGGAAGACAGAAAGAAAAGAAGGAAGATAAGACCACAAAACAACCAGGAAACAAACAACAAAAATGGCAGAAAAAGCCTTTACTTATCAATAACAACACTGAATGAAAATGGACTGACTTGTCCACTCAAAAGACATGGAGTGGTTAAATAAATTACAAAAAAATACCCAACAATTTGTTGCCTACAAGAAACATACTATACTCATAAGGGCACACGTAGAATGAAAATAAAGGAATAGGAAAAGATTTCATGCAAATAGAAATCAAAAAAGAGCAAAAGTAGCTATACTTACATCAGACAAAATAAATTTCAAGACAAAAATTATAAGAAGAGACAAGTTCACTACATAATGATAAGACAATCTATTCAGCAGGAAGCTATAACAATTATAAATATGTATCACCCAACATTGGAGCACCCAGATATATAAAGGAAATATTATTATAGTTAAAGAGGTAGATCCCAATCCAGTAATAGAGACTTCAGCATTACACTTGCAGTACTGGACAGATATTTATACATAAAAGCATCAAAGAAATATCAGACTTAATCTGTACTACAGATTAAATAAACCTAATAGATATTTACAGAACAGTTCATCTAAGGGCTGCAGAATACAGCTTCTACTCAGCACATGGATCATTCTCAAGAGTAAACCATTACATCAGGCCACAAAAATAAGTCTTAAAAAATTGAAATTATATCATATGTCTTCTCTGACCACAATGAAACAACACTGGAAACCAGTAACAAGAGAAATTTTGGAAACCATACAAACAGATGGAAATTAAACAATATGCTCCTGGATAACCAGTGGATCAATAAATATATTAAGAAAAAAAATTTTTAATTCTTAAAGTAAATGGAAATAAAACATACCAAAACCTATGGGATACAGCAAAACCAATGCTAAGAGGAAAGCTTATAGCAGTAAGTGCCTACATTTAAAAAGATGACAAGTAGGTGGGGAAAAAAAAAGACAAAATACTTCAAATGAACCACCTAATCATGCATCATAAAGAACTAGAAAGGCAGGAGTAAATCAAAGCCAAAATTAGTAGAAGAAAGAAATACTATAAATAAATAAGTAAAGTTGAATTGAATAAAAGAAAAAACAAAAAAATGAAAAGTTAACTTTTTGAAAAGATAAAGAAAATAGACAAACCTTTAGCCACACCAAGAAAAAAAGAGAGCCGACCCAAATAAATAAAAACCGAGATGAAACAGAAGGCACTGCAACAGATATGGCAGAATTTCAAAGAAGAATTAGAGGCTACTATGAGCAACTGTATTCCATAAATTAGAAAACCTAGAAAAAAATGTACAAATTTCAAAACATATACAACTTACCAAGATTGAACCATGAGGAAATTCAAAACCTGAACAGATTCATATATAATAAGATTAAAACTGTAATAAAAATGTCTCCTAGCAAAGAAAAGCCCAAGGCCCTATAGATTCACTAAATAATTTTACCAAACGTTTATTTTTATTACTTTACTATTATTTTGAGATGGGATCTCACTCTGTTGCCCAGGCTGGAGGACAGTGGTGTGACTATGGCTCACTACAGCCTTGAACACCCAACCTCATGCAATTCTCCCATCTCAGCCTCCCAAATAGCTAGGACCACAAATGTATGCCACCATGTCTGTCTACTTCATTATTATTATCATTATTTGTAGAGACAAAGTCTCACCATGTTGCCCAAACTCGTCTCAAACTCCTGGGCTCAAGAGATCCTCCTGCCTTGGCCTCCCAAAGAGCTGGGATTACAGGGATGAGCCAGAATCTACAACCCAAACATCTGAAGTAGAACTAATACCAATCCTACATAAACTATTCCAAAAAATAGAGGAGGAGGGAGTATATGCAAACTCATTCTATGGTATAATATTACCCTGATAACAAAACCAGACAATGACACATCAAAGAAAGAATACTACTACAGGCCAATAACCCTGATGAATATTGATATAAAAACTCTCAAGAAAATATCAGCAAACCAAATTTGACAATACATTAGAAAGATCATTTATCATGACCAAGTGAGATTTATTTCAGGGATGCAAGGATGGTTCAACATATGCAAATCAATCAATATGATACATCATGTCAACAAAATGAAGGACAAAAACCATGTAATCATTTCAATTAATACTAAAAAAAGTTATAAAATTCAACATCCCTTCATAATAAAAATCCTCAAAAAAACTGAGTATGTAAGGAACATACCTCACACAATAAAAACCATATACAAAAGACCCACAGTTATTATCATACTGAGTGAGGAATAACTAAAAGTCCTTCCTCTAAGATCTGTAACACAACAAGAATGCTCACTTTCACCACTGTTATTCAATGTAGCACTGGAAGTTCTACCTAGAACAACCAGACCAGAAAGAAATAAAGGGCATCCAACTTTATTAGAAAAGAAATCAATTTATCTTTCCTTGCAGATGACATAATTTTATATTGGGAAAAACCTAAAGACTTCAGCAAAAAAACATAACTTATACTGCAAACATGGAAACTTTTTCTCCCTAGTTCAAGAGCTCCCCAGCACCCTACCAACCCATTCCCACCCAATCCCACCCTTCTTCATGACCGAAAACATCAAATCAGTAAGGATTGAAAATATCAAATCAGAGGGTTTCTCGCCTGGCCAGCCTCTTATACACTATGTTCTTGAATCAACCAACTAAAGGATCCACATCCTCTGAGTTGATGAACTCATCATCCTTGGTCACCCATGAATTCTTCTTCTTCCTCTTTGGTCTTGGAATGTCTAGATTTCCCTCCTCAATGGTAAGGGTAGAAATCTACTTGTTGTGGGTAGTGCTGAACTATTCAAGTTATCAAGTTCAGTTTCCTCCTCTGGAAGCCCCAGTAAATCCTTGAGTTCATCATCCTCTTCACACATTTTCTCAACTCCTTTCACAGCTGATGGCAATGTCTGAGGCTTCTCATATACAGAGTGTATGCCCTTGTGGATGCATCAAATGAGACCCTGGAATTGTAAGCCCTTGAGTTCATCATCCTCTTCACTCATCTTCTCAACTCTTTTCACAGCCCATGCCAATGTCTGAGGCTTCTCATGCAGAGTGTATACTCTTGTGGATACATCAAATGAGACCCTGGAATCAACAGAAATTTGCTGAGGCTTGTGAGGTTCCAAATGAATGTGACCCAAGAAGGTGCCGTATGTACTATTGAGATCTATCAGGAAAACCCTCCTCAGATGCTTGTGGTAGAAACAAGTGCAGCATAGACTGAGAGCAAGACTGGTGGTCAATGGTAAAGTCACACAAATCGGGGTTTTTCCCGAGTAAGTAATACTTCTTTTCAACAATAATTAGTTTCTCACTTAGTTTGTCTCGTTTGACAACATCCAGATGTAAACCAGGAGAGGGCTTACCTGCCCAGGTCAGGCAGTGGAGCAACAGGAGGCTAGAACCAGAATTCGCGGCTGCTGCCATCTTGCATTTCCCCCTCCCATTTGGTGGGCCCAAAGCAAAAAAATTAAAAACAATAATTTAAAAAAAAGTATAAAACTTAGTTACATTTCTATAGACCAATAAACTTCAGAGAGCCAAATTAAGAATTCAATCCCATTTTCAATAGTCACACACACAAAATTATACCTAAGAATACATTTAACTAAGGAGGTAAAAGAATTCTACAAGGAGAACTAAAAACACTGTTAAAAGAAATTGTAACTGACACAAATAAAAAAAATCCCATGCTCATGATATGTTAGAATCAGTAACATTAAAATGACCAGATTCAACACAATTCCTATCAAATTACCAATGTCATTTCTCAAAGAATTAGGAAAAATAATCATAAAGTTGATATGAAACCAAAAAAGCCTGAATAGCTAAAGCAATCCTAGGAAAAAAAAAATCTAGAGGCATCACATTGTATGACTTTAACTTATATTACAAAACTATAGTAACTAAAAGAGCATGGCACTAGAACAAAAAGAGACACATAATCAATGGAACAAAATAGATAACCCAGAAATAAAGCCACACACCCACAATTAACTTATACAATGTTGACAAAAACAAACAAGAGGGAAAGGAGTGCTTACTCAATAATAGCACTGGGAAAATTAGCTAGCCATAGGCAGAATTAAACTTAAACCCTGATCTCTCACCATATATAGAAATTAACTCAAGATATAATAAAGACTTAAATGTAATGCCTGAAAGTATAAAAAACCTGGAAGAAAACCTAGGAAAAACTCTACTGAATAAACAGAAATAAAAAAATAGGACTTAAACTAAAAAGGTTAGAAGTACAACAAAATATATAATCAACATAGTAAACAGACAACTTACATAGTAGGGGAAAATATTTGCAAATTATGCCTTTGACAAAGGACTAACATCCAGAATCCACAAATGACTCAAACAACTCTGACACATACTAAAAAAAAGAACCCCCCCCCCCCAAAAACAAACAAACAAACAACAAAAAAAAAACAGGTGAAAGGGATGGCTGGCAAGATGGCTGAATAGGAACAGCTCCGGTGCACAGCTACCAGCAAGAGTGACATAGAAGGCAGATGATCTCCACATTTCAAACTGAGGTGATTCCCAGGCAAGCAGGACCTGGAGTGGATCTCCAACAAATGCCAGCAGACCTGCAGCAGAGAGGTCTGACTGCTAGAAGAAAAACTAACAAACAGAAAGAAATAGTTTCAACATTAACAGAAAAGACAATCACTCAGAGACCCCATCTAAAGGTCACCGACTTCAAAGATCAAAGGTAGATAAATCCAGGAAAATGGGAAGTAACTAGCGCAAAAAGGCTGAAAATTTGAAAAACCAGAACATCTCTTCTCCTCCAATGGATCGCAACTGCTCACCAGCAAGGGAACAAAACCTGACAGAGAATGAGTTTGATGGACTGACAGAAGCAGACTTCAGAAGGTGGGTAATAACAAACTTCTCCAAGCTAAAAAAGCATGTTCTAACCCAATGCAAGAAAGCTAAGAACCTTGAAAAAGGTTAGACAAAATGCTGACTATATTAATCAGTGCAGAGAAGATCATTAACAACCTGACAGAGCTGAAAAACACAGCATGAGAACTTTGTGAAGCAAACACAAGTTTCAATAGCTGAATTGAATAAGCAGGAGAAAGGATAACAGAGATTGAAGATCAATTCAATGAAATAAAACAAGAAGATAAGATTAGAGAAAAAAGAGTAAAAAGAAATGAACAAAGCTTCCAAGAAATATGGGATTATGTGAAAAGACCAAATCTACATTTGATAGGTGTATCTGAAAGTGATGGGGAGAATGAAACCAAGTTGGAAAACACTCTTCAGGATATTATCCAGAACTTCCCCCATCAGGCAAGACAGGCCAACATTCAGATTCAGGAAGTAGAGAGAAGACCACAAGATATTTCTCAAGAAAAGCAACCCCAAGACACATAACTGTCATATTCACCAGGGTTGAAATGAAGGAAAAAATGCTAAGGGCAGCCAGAGAGAAAGATCTGATTACCCACAAAGGAAACTCCATCACACTCACAGCGGATCTCTTGGCAGAAACCCTATAAGCCAGAAAAGAGTGGGGGACAATATTCAACATCCTTAAAGAAAAGAATTTTCAACCCAGAATTTTATACTCTGCCAAACTAAGATTCTTAAGCAAAGGAGAAATAAAATCTTTCATGAACAAGCAACTGCTGAGAGACTTTGTCACCACCAGGCCTGCCTTACAAGAACTCCTGAAGGAAGCACTAAACATGGAAAGGAACAACCAGTACTAGCCACTCCAAAAACATACCAAATTATAAAGACCATCGACACAATGAAGAAACTGCATCAACTAATGGGTAAAACAACCAGCTAGCATCATAATGGCAGGATCAAACTTACATATAACAATATTAACCTTAAATGTAAATGGGCTAAATGCCCCAATTAAAACACACAGACTGGCAAATTGGATACAGAGTCAAGACCCAATGGTGTGCCGTATTCGTAAGACTCATCTCATGTGGAAAAACACACATAGGCTCAAAATAAAAGGATGGAAGAAGATTAACCAAGCATATGGAAAGGAAAAAAAAAAAGGCAGAGGATGCAATCCTTGTCTCTAATAAAACAGATTTTAAAACAACAGACCAAAAGAGACAAAGAAGGGCATTACGTAATGGTAAAGGGATCAATGTAACAAGAAGAGCTAACTATCCTAAATATATATGCACCCAATACAGGACCACCCAGATTCAAAGAGCAAGTTATTAAAGACTTATAAAGAGACTTAGACTCCCATACAATAACAGTGGGAGACTTTAACACCCCACTGTCAATATTAGACAGATCAATGCGACAGAAAATTTGCAAGAATGATAGGACTTGAACTCAGATCTGGACTAAGTGGATCTAACAGACATTTACAGTACTCTCCACCCCAAATCCACAGAATATACATTCTTCTTAGCATCACATTGCACTTATTGTAAAATTGACCACATAATTGGAAGTAACACACTCCTCAGGAAATGCCAAAGTATGGAAATCATTACCAAGAGTCTCTCAGACCACAGTGCAATCAAATTACAACTCTGGATTAAGAAACTCACTCAAAACCACACAGCTACATGGAAACGGAAAAACCTGCTCCTCAATGACGACTGGTTAAATAACAAAATGAAGGCAGAAGTAAACTGTTCTTTGAAACCAATGAAAATGAAGACACAATGTAACAGAATCTCTGGGATACACTTAAAGCAGTGTGTAGAGAGAAATTTATGGCACTGAATGCCCACAAAAGAAAGGAGGAAAGATCTAAAATTGATATTAAAAGAACTAGAGGAGAAAGATCAAACAAATTAAAAAGGTAGCAGAAGACAAGAAATAGATCAGAGCAAAACTAAATGAGATACAGACACAAAAAACTCCTGAAAAAAAATAATAAATCCAGAACCTGTTTTTTTGAAATGATCAACAAAAATAGATAGACTGCTAACCAGACTTCTAAAGAAGAAACAAGAGAAGAATCAAATAGATGCAATAAAAAAAGTTAACAGGGATATCACCACCAATCTCACAGAAATATAAACTACTATCAGAGAATATAATAATCACCTCAATTCAAATAAACCAGAAACTCTAGATGAAATGGATACGTTCCCAGACATTTACACCCTCCAAAGAATAAACCAGGAAGAAGTCGAATCCCTGAGTAAGACCAATAACAAGGTCTGAAATTGAGGCAGCAATTAATAGCTGACCAACCAAAAACAGTCCAGGACCAGATGGGTTCACAACCAAATTCTACCAGAGGTACAACGAGGAGCTTGTACTATACCTTCTGAAACTATTCCAAACAATAGGAAAAGAGGAAATCCTCCCTAACTCATTTTGTGAGACAAACATCATCCTGATACCAACACCTGAATGAGACACAATTAAAACAGAAAATTTCAGGCCAATATCCCTCACGAACACTGATGTGAAAATCATCAATAAAATACCAGCTAACCAAATTGAACAGCACAACTAAAAGCTTATCCATCACAATCAAATTGGCTTCATCCCTGGGATGCAAGGCTGGTTCAACATATGCAAATCTATAAACATAGTCCATCACATAAACAGAACCAAAGACCAAAACAATACGATTATCTCAACAGATACAGAGAAAGCCTTTGACAAAATTCAACAGCCTTTTTGCTAAAAGCTCTCAATAAACTAGGTATCAATGGAATGTATCTCAAAATAATATGAGCTATTTATGACAAAACCACAGCCACTACCATACTGAATGGGAAAAACTGGAAGCATTCCCTTTGAAATCTGGCACTAGACAAGGATGGCCTCTCTCATCACTCCTATTCAACAGAGTATTGAAAGGTCTGGCCAGGGCAATCAGGTAAGAAAAAGAAATAGAGGGTATTTGATTAGGAAAAGAGGAAGTCAAATTGTCTCTATCTGTAGATGACATGATTGTATATTTAGAAGACTCCATCATCTCAGCCCCAAATCTCCTTAAGCTAATAAGCAACTTCAACAAAGCCTCAGGATACAAAATCAATGTGCAAAAATCACAAGCATTTCTATACACCAGTAACAGACAGAGAGCCAAATCATGAGTGAACTCCCATTCACAATTGCTACAAAGAGAATAAAATACTTAGGAATACAATTAACAAGGGATGTGAGGGATCTCTTCATGGAGAACTACAAACCACTGCTCAAGGAAATAAGAGAGGACACAGATGGAGAAACATTCCATGCTCATGGTCGGGAAGAAGCAATATCATGAAAATGGCCATACTGTCCAAAGCAATTTACAGATTCAATGCTATCCCCATCAAGCTACCATTGACTTTCTTCACTGAATTGGAAACAACCACCTTAAATTTCATATGGAACCAAAAAAGAGCCCACATAGCTAAGACAATCCTAAGCAAAAAAATAAAACACTAGCTGTATCACACTACCTGACTTTAAGCTATACTGCAAGGCTACAGTAATCAAAACAGCATGGTACCGCTACTAATACAGATATTTAGACCAATGGATCACAACAGAGGTCTCAGAATTATCACCACACATCTACAACCATCTGATCTTTGGCAAACCTGACCAAAAACAAGCAATGGGGAAAGGATTTCCTATTTAATAAATGGTGTTGTGAAAACTGGCTAGCCATACGCAGAAAGCTGAAACTGGATCCCTTCCTTACACCTTATATAAAAATTAACTCCAGATGAATTAAAGATTTAAACATAAGACCCAACTTCATAAAAATCCTAGAAGAAAACCTAGGCAATACCATTCAGGACATAGGCATGGGCAAAGACTTCACGACTAAGACACCAAACACAATGGCAACAAAAGTCAAAATAGACAAATGGGATCTAATTAAGCTAAAGAGCTTCTGTATAGCAAAAGAAACTATTATAAGAGTGCACAGGCAAGCAACAGAATGGGAAAACATTTTTACAAGCTACCCATCTGACAAAGGGCTAATCAGAATCTACAAAGAACTTAAACAAACTTACAAGAAAAAAAACAAACAATCCCATCTAAAAGTGGGTGAAGGATATGAACAGACACTTCTCAAAAAAAGACATTTATGCAGCCAACAAACATATGAAAAATGCTCATCATCACTGGTCATTAGAGAAATGCAAAACAAAACCACAATGGGATACCATCTCATGCCAGTTACAATGGTGATCATTAAAAAAAAAAAAAATCAGGAGACAACAGACGCTGGAGAGAATGTGGAAATATAGGAATGCTTTTACACTGTTGGTGGGAGTGTAAATTAGTTCGACCACTATGGAAGACAGTGTGGCAATTCCTCAAGAATCTAGAACTAGAACTACCATTTGACCCACCAACCCCTTACTGGATATATACCAAGGGATTATAAATAATGCTATAATAAAGACACATGCACATGTGTGCTTACTGAGGCAGTGTTCACAATAGCAAAGACTTGGAACCAACCCAAATGCCCATCGATGACAGACTGAATAAAGAAAATGTGGCATATATACACCATGGAATACTATGCACCCATAAAAAAGGATGACTTCATGTCCTTTGCAGGGACATGGATGAAGCTGGGAAACCCATGGTATCACTCATAAGTGGAAGTTCAACAATGAGAACACTTGGACACAGGGAGGGGAACATCACACACTGGGCCTGTCAGTGGCTGAGGGGCTAGGAGAGGGATAGCAGGGCAGTGAGGGACTAGGGAAGGGATAGCATTAGGAGAAATACATAATGTAAATGATGGGGTGGGGTGGACACAGTAAACCACCATGGCACGTGTATACCTATGTAACAAACCTGCACATTCTGCATTAAAGTATAATAATAATAATAAATAAATAAAAAGTAAAAGAGCCTGTATCTTGGGCTCTTATAAACAAACAGAGTACAGAATGTGTTTATACCCATTCAGGTAATACACACACACACACACACACACACATACACAGAGAGAGAGAGAGAGAGAGAGAGAGAGAGAGAGAAGAGATCTCGGCAGACATTCCTCAAAAGAAGAGACCTGAACAGACATTCCTCAAAAGAAAAAATACAAGTGGCCAACAAACACATGAAAAGATGCTCAATATCACTAATCAACAGAGAAATGCAAATTAAAATCACAATGGGATACCGTCTCACAGGGACCAGAATGGCTACTACTAAAAAGTCAAAAAACAACAGAGGTTGGCGTGAAGGTGGAGAAAAGGGACCGCTTACACAGTATTCTTGGAAATGTAAATTAATTCAATTGCTATGGAAAACAGTATGGTGACATGTAAAATAACTAAAAACAGAACTACAATTTGACTCAATAATCCCACTAGTTGGTATTTACCCAAAGGAAAAAAAATTACATTAAAAGACACCTGCACTCATTTATTCATTACAGCACTGTTGATAATAACCAAGTCATGGAACTTGGGCAATGAAAATGTGAGATACACACACACACACACACACACACACACACACACACACAGCATGAAACACTATACAGCCATGCAAAAAATAAAATCATGTCCTTTGCAGTAACACAGATAGAGCTGGAGGCCAATATCCTAAATGAACTCAGAAACATAAAATCAAATACTGCATGTTCTCATGTATAAGTGGAAAATAAACAATAGCTGCATTGAACATAAAGATGAAAAGAACAGATACTGGGGACTCCAAAAGTGGGAAGGAGAAGAGGGCGAATACAGGTTGAAACATTACCTGTTGGCCACAATGTTCAATATTGATGGTTACACTGGAAGCCCAATTTCCATATTACACAGTATATCTGTGTAACATACAATGTACTTCCTGAGTCTAAAATTTTAAAAAGTTTTTTAAAAACTCAATAAAAAGACAACCACATTTTTAAATCAGAAAATCATTTGTATATTTCTCCAAAGAAGATATACAAATTGCCAGTAAGTAAATGAAACAATGCTCAACATCATTAGTAGGGAAATGTACATCAAAACCCCAATAAGACACCACTTCATGCACACTAGGATGGCTATCATCAGAAAAGATAGTAAACAACCAAGTTCAGCAAGAATGTCAGGTGAAAAGGCAAAATGATATGCCATTATAAATAACACTTAAACAATTCCTCAAATGGTCAAAATAGATTTATCACATAAATGTTGACAGTAGTATTTTTAACAGCCACGAAGTGGCAATGACCCAAACTAACTGATCCATCCATCAACTGATGAATGGATTAAAATAATTGGTCATTATTTATACAATGAAATGCCATCCAGCCATATAAAAAAAATATAAAGTGACATATACTGCAACATGGGCAAACCTTTAACACATTATGTTAAACATAAGAGGCCAGTCACAAAGACCATATATTGTATGATTCAATTTATATGAAATGTGCAGAACTGGCATCTACAGGAATTGGATTGTTGCTGCTTAGAAGTGGAGAAGAAAATGAGGAAAGGGGAGAATGGTACTTGACTCCCTCCCTCCCAGTGGTTACAAAATATCTTCTCTGTGGGGTGATGAAATGTTTTGAAAATTAGATGTGATTTTTTTGAATATAGTAAAAGCCATTGAACTGTGTATTTAAAATGTGTGAATTGTATAGTATGTGAATGATATCTCAACAAAGCCTTTTTTATAAAAATAAAAAGCCTTTAGAATTGAGCAATAAGTGACATTATTAGTTTTAATTACCTCAGGTAGAAACACATTTATTTTAGAATAAAAAGAGGGCAAGTAATTCATTATTTTTTGACAGTGTTTACTGTAAGTATAGAAAAGATCTAAACACCATAATAAACATGAAGTACCTGTACTTACACAGAATACTTCCCTCTACATTGTATACTTGTTAAGAGTACGTATTCTTAACAAGTACACACAAAATTACAAAAACTGACTGTATGCCAGGTCTTGATGACATATTAATACATTTCAAATAATTCAAACTATATTCTCTAGCTGGGAAGAAATTAAAGTAGCTGCAAATAACAAAAGGTGAGAGAATACCCAACTAAGAGAAAATTAAGAAATACATTTCTAAATTATCACAGAGTCAATGAAGAAATTGCAATAGAAACTGGGTTATATTATGAAGTGAATAATACAAATATGAAATAAAAATTAGAAGATGCATCTGAAGCAGTGGCTTAGAGGGAAAATTATAGTATTAAATGTATAGATTAGAAAAGGCTTAAAATCATTAACAGAAGTCTCCCTTTAAAAGACTAGAAGAAAAAGTAGAACATAAAACTATTAGCATAAATTAAGGTAATAGAAATGTAAAGAGGCCCAATCTACAATAGAAAAAGACTTGTCCCAGACAAGTAAAAAACATCACGAACTGTTATTTAAACAGAATAATAAAATGAACAAATTCTTAAAACACAAGGGACAAGTTAAATTACTATTACCATGATTGAAAAGGGAGATACTCATATGCTTATAAATTCTATAGGTGTTTAAAAGTGGGTGGGGCCAATATGGCAGACTAGAAGCAACTCCTGTGTGCCACTGTCCTGGAGAGGAAACAAAAGGGCTGATGAACACGGATGCTGCAGGCTGATCATAAGAGAAACCACATCGGGATCCCTCAGGGCAGCAGAACATAGAGAACAGAAAGGAGTAAAGCTGGGCACTAGCCCATCTGGGCTCAGCCCACAGCCAGGAGAACCTCTCCAACACTGGAAAGGGTGAGAGTCCCCAGGGGGATTTACACTCTTCACAGAGACCTGTGCAAGACTGGGAACAGGAGAATCACCCAGTCCCCCACCCTGTACCTTCCCCAACTATACTTCCAGACTGAGGCAGAAAGCCACCCAGATGTTTTCCAAGGGCAACTTCCGAGTCAAAGAGGACTGACACAAGTGTTGGGTCCTGGACCAGAGCAGCAGCAGTGCCACAAACCCAACAGAGGTTGCAGTCAGTTACAGTGCCAGGGAGCAGTAACATTGCTCCACCACTGCGTGCCAGCCACAGATCAGTGGCAGCCTCCAGCCCAGCAGTTCTACTTTGGTTCAAATGTGGTCAGCCCATCCTCCCACCCCCACCACTGGTAGCCAGCTGGACAATGCTTGCTAGAGCATCCATCCCAGAGGTCCCACTTTTGTGTGAACTCAGCTGGAGGTTGTAGCTTCCTGTTGTCACATGAAACATCCAGACCACAGATGTTTCATGTGGGGTCTCACAGAGCATGAGACCCCAACAGCCCTAGTCACTGGTAGGTAGGCAGGCAATGCCTGCTAGAGCCTCTGGCCCAGTGGCCCCACTGTTGTGTGAGGTCAGCTGGAGAATGCAGCTTCCAGTTGTCATAGGAAACATCTGGATGGCAGAGCAAGAGACCCCACCTACCACCACTGGTATCCAGGTGGGCAACACTTTCTAGAGCTTCTAGCCCAGCAGCCTTGCTTCTGTGTGAGCTTGGCTGGAGAATGCAGCCTCCTGTTGTTCTGGGAAACACCTGAATAGTAGGGTGCATAACCCTATACCCATGCCAATCATAGCCAGGCAGGCAACACCTGCTAGGTTTTCCAGCCCAGTGGCCCTATGTTTGCCTGAATGTGTTGAGGGGCACAGTCTTCCATAGCTCTGGAAAAACCTGAAAGGCAGGGCTGTCAACCCCACCAATCCCCAGCCACCCATAGCCAGAGAGGCAATACCCAGAAAGAGTTTTCATCCCAAAAGTCCCACTTCCACCTGAACTCTGTGAGTGGACACAACCCCATCTTTCCCCCAGGTAGCACACAAACAGCAGACTACAGGCAAGGACACAGCTAGCGGGCCAACTGAAGCCCCAGCCTGAGGCAGCCCCATGGACCAGAACCCCCAACAAAAGAAATGCAGACAGGAAGGCAGTAATTGGAGGGGGCTCCTCCAAGACCCAGGAGTACACTAGAATAGAAGGCAGTCAACCAAACTCACCTAATACCATAATCAAACCCCCAAGGCCTACAGGCATTAAAGAAGAAGAAAACAAAACAATCCATAAAAGGACAGCAAATTCAAAGATTAAAAGAACATATAACCACAAAGATGAAAAAGAAACAGCACAAGAACTCTGATAATTCAAAATGCCAGAGTGCCTTCTTTTCTCCAAACAACCACACTAACTCTATGGTAAGAGTTCTTAACTGGGCTGAGATGGCTGAAATTACAGAAATATAATTCAGAATATGAATATGAATGAAGATCGTTGAGATTCAAGAGACTGCTAAAACCCAATACTAGGAAGCTAATAATCACAGGAATCACAGGAGCTGACAGAAAAAATAGCCAGTATAGAGAACTAACCAACCCGATACTGCAAAAACAAAACAAAACAAAACAACAAAAAAAAAAACAAAAAAACAAAACAAAAAAAAAACCACACACACAAAAAAACAAAAAACAAATCAACCTAAAAAAATTTTTATAATACTATCACAAGTATTAACAGCAGAACAATGAAAGAATCTGAGAGTTTGAAGACTGGCTTTCTCAAATACAACAGTCAGACAAGGTTACAGGAAAAAGAATGAAAAAGGAATGAACTATGGGATTATGTAAAGAGGCCCAATCTACAACTCACTGGCATCCCTGAAAGACACGAAGAAAAAGGAAGCCACTTGGAAAACATTTTTCATGGTATCATCCATGAGAACTTCCCCATCCTAGCTAGAAAGGATGATATTTAAATTCAGGAAGTGTAGAGAATCCCTGCAAGATACTTCACAAAATCATCCCCAAGACATAATCATCAGATACTCCAAGGTTGAAATGAAAGAAAAAATATAAAAGGCAGCTAGAGAATAAAGGGGAGGTCACTTACAAGGGGAACCCTATCAGACTGATAGAAGTCCTCTCAGCATAAACCCTTTAAGCCAGAAGAGATTGGGGACCTATATTTAACATTCAAAAAGAAAAAAATTCCCACCATGAATTTCATATCCAGTCAAACTAAGCATCATAAGTGAAGGAGAAATAAGGTCCTTTTCAGACAGGCAGATGCTGAGAGAATCTGTTAAACATCAGACCTGTCTTACAAGAGCTCATGAAAGAAGAATGAAATATGGAAAGACTATTATCAGGCACTACAAAAACACATGTAAGTATACACACCAGTGACACTGTAAAGCCACCACACAAACAAGTCTGCACACCAACCACCTAACAATGCAATAGCAGGATCAAATCCATACATATCAATAAGAAACTTGAATGTAAATAGGCTAGGTGCCCCAATTAAAAGGCACAGAGTGGCTGCCAGCTGGGTAAAGAAACAGGATCCAATAGTATGCTGTCTTCAAGAGACCCATCTCATATGCAATGTCATCAACAGGCTTAAAATAAAGGGATGAAGAAAAATCTACCAAGCAAATGGAAAACAGAAAAAAAGCAGAGCTTGCAACCGTAATTTCAGACAAAAGAGAGTTGAAAGCAACAAACATCAAAGAAGACAAAGAAGGGCATTACATATCGGTAAAGGGCTCAATTCAACAAGAAGACGTAAATTAATGTATATCAAACACAAGTACACCCAGATTCATAAAGCAAATTTTTAGTCCTTCAAAGAGACTTAGACTCCCATAGAATAATAGTGGGAGACTTCAATACCCCACTGACAGTATTAGACAGATCACTGAGTCAGAAAATTAGCAACGAGATTCAGGACCTGAGCTCAACATATGACCAAATGGATCTAGTAGACATCTACATAACTTTCCACCCAAAAACAACAGAATATACATTCTTTTCAATGTCACATGGTACACACTATAAGATCAGCCATGCAATCAGACATAAGGCAATAGCAAATTCAAAAACACCAAAACCATGCCAACCACACTCTTGGACCACAGTACAATAAAAACAGAAATCAAACCAAGAGAATTGAGCCATACAAATACATGGAAATTAAACAACCTTCTCTAGAACAACCCAGGTTAATTATCAAATTAAGGCAGTGTGATGGTTAATGTTAAGTGTCAACTTGAATGGATTGAAGGATCCTGAGTATTGTTTCTGGGAGTTACCAGAAGAGATAAACATTGAGTTGGTGGACTGGGAGAGAAAGACCCATCCTCAGGAAGACTCACCAACAATGTGGATGAGTACCATCCAATCGGATACCAGCGTGGCTAGGAAAACCAGGCAGATGAAGGTGGAAGAAGCTGATTTGCTGAGTCTTCCAGCCCTCATCTTTCACCCGTGCTGGATACTTCCTGCCCTCAAACATCAGACTCCAAGTTCTTTGGCTTTTGGACTCTTCGACATACACCAGTGGTTTGCCATGGGCTCTTGGGTCTTTGACCACAGACTGAAGGCTGCACTGTTGGCTTCCCTACTTCTGAGATTTGGGGACTCAGAATGAACCACTACTGGCTTCCTTGCTTCTTAACTTGCAGACAGTCTATCACAGGATACCTTGTGATCATGTGAGTCAACTCTCCTTAATAAACTCCCTTTCATGTATACTTATATTCTATTGGTTCTATCCCTCTAGAGAACCCAGACTCATACAGTCAGGAATTAAGAAGTTATTTGAAACTAATGAGAACAAAGAAGTAGCATATTAGAATCTCTGGGACACAGCAGAGGCAGTGTTAAGAGGGAAATGCATAGCAACAAATGCCTGTGTCAAAAGTTAGAAAAATCTCAAACAAACAACATAACATCACAACTAGAAGAACTAGAGAAGCAAGAGCAAACAAACTCCAAAACTAGCAGAAGACAAGGAATAACCAAAATCAGAGATGAACTGATTGAAACAGAGACATAAAAAAACCATACAAAAGATAAATCTAAAAATTGGTGTCTTGAAAAAATTAATAAGATAGCCATCTAGACAAATAAACAAGAAAAGAGAGCATATTCACATAAATACAATAAGAAATGACAAATAGAATATTACCACTACTCCACAGAAATACAAATAACATCAGAGACTACTATGAACACCTCTATGTACACAGACTAGAAAATCTATAAGAAATGGATAAATTCCTGGACATAACACATCCTTCCAAGACTAAACAAAGAAGAAATTGACTCTGTGAACAAATAACAAACTTTGAAACTGAATCAGTAATCAATAGCCTACCAACCAAAAAGAGCCAAGAATCAGATTCACAGCCAAATTCTACCAGTTGTTCAAAGAAGAGTTGGTACCATTCTTACTAAAACTATTCCCCAATCACCTCAACTCATTCTATGGGGCCATCACTATCCTGACACCAAAACCTGGAAGAAACACCACCACGACAAAAAAACTTCCAGTCAATATCCTTGATGAACACAGATGCAAAAATCCTCAACCAAATACTAGCAAAATTAATCCAGTAGCATATCAAAAACCTTAGCCACCATAATCAAGTAGACTTTATCCCTGGGTTAAGGGTTAGTTAACCTTTATGCAAGATTAGTTCCACATATGCAAATCAATACATGTGACTCTTTGCATAAATAGAACTGAAGACAAAAACCATATGATTGTATCAACAAATACAGAATAAATTTTTCATAAAATTCAACAATCCTTCATGCTAAAAATCCTAAAGAAACTTGGCATTGAAGGAACATACTTCAAAACAGTAAAAGCCATCAATGACAAACGCAAAGCTAACATCACAATGAATAAACAAAAGCTGGAAGCATTCTGCTTGAAAACCAGTGTAAGAAAAGAATGTTGTCTCTCACCACTCCTATTCAACATAGTATTTTGTCCTGGCCAGAGCAACCAGGAAAGATAAATAAATAAAAGGAATCCAACTAGGAAAAGCAGAAGTAAAACTATCCCTTTATGTATATGACACGATTCCATACTTTAAAAGACCCATGGTCTTGGCCCCAAAGCTCCTTGAGCTGATAAGCAATTTCAGTAAAGTTTTAAGACACAAAATCAATGTACAAAAATCAGTAGCATTCCTATTCACTAACAGCACCCAAGCCAAGAGCCAAATAACACAATCCCACTGAAAACTGCCACAAAAAGAATAAAATACCTAGAAGTACAGCTAACCAGCGAGATGAAATATCTCTACAACAGGAATTACAAAACTGCTCAAAAATCAGAGATGACACCCAAAAATGAAAGAAAATTCCATGCTCAATGACCAGATTCAGTGCTACTCCTATCAAACTACCAATGACATTCTTCAAGTAATTATAATAATCTATTCTAAAATTCATATGGAACAACAACAACAACAACAACAACAACAACAACAACAAAAGAGCCTGAATACCCAAGGCAATCCTAAGCAGAAAGGTAAAGCTGGAGGAATCACATTGCCCAACCTCAAACCATACTACAAGGCTAGAGTAACCAAAACAGCATGGCACTGCTACAAAAGTAGACACACAGGCCAATATAAGAGAAGAGAGAGACAAGAAGTAAAGCCACTCACCTACAGCCATCTGGTGTTTGACAAAGCTGACAAAAACAAGCAATGAGGAAAGGACTCCCTGCTCAATAAATGGTGCTGGAATACCTGGCTAGCTGAAGATTGAAACTGGACAACTTCCTTAGACCATATGCAAAAATCAACTAAAGACTGATTAAAGACCTAAACGTAAACCCCGTAACTGTAAAAACTCTAGAAGATAACCTAGATAATACCATTTTGGATATAGGAACTGGCAAAAATTTCATGATCGAAAATGTCCAAAGCAATTGCAACAAACGCAAAAATGACATATGGGGCCTAATTATATGAAAGACATTTGAAACTGTTAACAGAGTAAACAGAAAACTTACAGAATGGAAGAAAACGTTTGTAAACCATACATCTTGCAAAGATCTAACATCTAGAATCTACAGGAAACTTAAATAAATACATAAGCAAAAAATGAACAATGGCATTAAAAAGTAGTCAAAGGACACGAACAGACAACTTTTCAGAAGAAGGTATACAATGCACCAACAAGCATATGAAAAAAATGTACAATATCACTAATCATTAGAAAAATTCAAATCAAAACAACAAGAAAATGGCATCACGTATCAGTCACAATGGCTATCATTAAAAAGTCAAAAAATAACAGATTACGTCTGTAATCCCAGCACTTTGGGAAGCCAAGGCAGGCGGATCACTTGAGGTCAGGAGTTCAAGACCAGACTTGCCAACATGGTGAAACTTCATCTCTACTAAAAATACAAAAATTAGCTGGGCGTGGCAGCAGGCACCTGAAATCCCAGTCACTTGGGAGGCTGAGGCTGGAGAATCGCTTGAACCCAGGAGGTGGAGGTTGCAGTGAGTTGAGATTGTGTCAATGCACTCCAGCCTGGGCAACAGAGTAACGCTCTGTCTCAAAAAAAACAAACAAACAAACAAAAAAAAAAACCCAAACTAAAGGCATAAAGGCTATAGAAAAAAAATGTCATTACCCAGCAACAAGAACTCAAGGATACTGATCTCACGAGAGCTTTCCTTGGGAATCTACTAGAGTTTCAGGCAACCAAAACATTGAGGAAGACATTGACATTAATAGCAAATGCACATTAAATATTTACAGGCAGTACTAACTCTAAATAAAGAATATTATGGAAAGTGTACAGTACGCAAAAGTGGAGGTGAAAAATGTGAAATGTGTATGTAAAATTTTTTAAAACTTTTTGCAACAATCATATCTTTGATGACAGTTTGCTGTTTTGTGCTGAAAATATTTCATTCACCATCAATGAGGACTTGGGTTATATCCTAATTCTACCATCTCTGGTATTCTTGAGATCTGGGAATCTTGGTATGAGAAAAAAGAAAATACAGGTAAAATATAAGAAGTTAAGGAAATAACCTGTGGTCCAAATTTTGAATTTCAATATATAAGGTATTTTCTACTTAAAAGCACATCTCTCCTACTTGTGCCCATTGAAAAGACCTAAAACAAATGGTCAATCCTACAACACTAAGCATTACTAGTGTAAGTATTTCAGTCTTTAAATATAAATTCCCATTAAAACAAACCAGTTTCTTAATAACGGCTGATTTGACTTTTGTGTGATGAAATATACAAGATGAGTCTGGGACTATTAAAGCCTATTATGGCCACATAAAAAGACTTGCAAAGACCAGGCACGGTGGCTTACGCCTGTAATCCCAGCACTTTTAGAGGCAGAGGCGGGTGGATCACCTGAGGTCAGGAGTTGGAGACCAGCCTGGCCAACATGCAGAAACCTCGTCTCTACTAAAAATACAAAGTTAGCCAGGCGTGGTGGCACATTCCTGTAATCCTTGCTGCTTGGGAGGCTGAGGCAGGAGAATCGCTTGAACCCGGGAGGCGGAGGTTGCAGTGAGCCGAGATTAAGCCATTGCACTCCAGCCTGGGCAACAAGAGCGAAACTCTGTCCCAAAAACAAACAAATAAACAACAACAACAAGACTTGCAAGACACAAAGACATGAAGAGTTTCCCACTGGCCAAAGTTGAGCTTATTTGAGTACCAATAGTAACTGAAATACAACCAAACACATCAAGGATGTTCCAATTCATGAGTTCACAATGATCTAAAAAAAAAAAAAAAAAAAAAAAAGGAAAACCTACTGGTCGGCTTTGGAGAATGTTAGAGAACAAATTATGAACACTAGAAAATAAAGGGTTGAATGAACAATGCCATTAGGTAACAAAACAGATGAAGCAGACGGAGGAGGAGAACAGGTAAGAAAATGGAATACTTTTGTAACTCCTATTTAATGCATCTTGGCATCAGATTTGCCACAGAGAGAGAGGAAAAGTAGGGAAGGAGAGAATATGAATCAGATATTAAGTGCCTGCCAATGAAAGACACAATATGACTTCTGAAATTAAAACTGAACTTGATTAAGTCTCTAGATCCCAATTTAAAGATACCAATTTAGAGAAAAACTGCAGATAACAATGGAACATGCTTATATCACAGAAGTTGTATCATCAAAATCTTATGGAAAAATTCTACAAGAATACAAATACAAAAGCAGGGGTTGGCAAACATTGTTAAGTCAGAAGGGGAATAAATAAAATTAACAAATTCGTTTATATTTAACTTGTTTTAATCTGTAAAGTTACCACCAAATGAATAGAAAAAAATTATCCCTAGTTACTAATGGTAGAAAAATTAAATAACAATATAACTTAACCCAAAAGAGTAAAAAAGGAAATACTACAGAACAGGCAGTGCAAATAAAAAACAGTAGATTTATACCCAAATCTATCAGTAGGAACATAAGGAACAGAATTATACTAAAATTAAAACACCATGATATCCACACTGTATAAAAAAGTCAATATATGCTATGAAAAATCCATTAAACAAAAATGTTAAAAATGTAAGTATGAAAGAATATATTCCTTGCAAAATAGTAACCACATAAAGCTATTTTAGTGCTCACTTTGGTAGTACATATACTAACATTGGAATGATACAGAGAAGATTAGCATGGCCCCTGCACAAGGATGACACACAAATTTATGAAGTGTTCCACATTTTTCAGACAAGCAAATGTTGAGGGAATTCATTACCACCTGACCTACCTTATAAGAGGCTACTGGAGGAAGCACTAAACATGGAAAGGAAAGACAATTACCAGCTATTACAAAAACATACTGAATGAAGTACACAGACCAGTGACTCTATAAAGGAACCACATAGTCTGCAAACTAATATTATGATGTTACATAATGTCAGGATCAAATACACAAATATAAATACTAATCTCTTAAGTGTAAATGGGCTAAGTGCCACAATTAAAGGACAGATTGGCAAGCTGGATAAAGAACAAAGACTTGTTGGTATGCTATCTTCAAAAGACCCAAGAGACATTCAGTGACACACATAGGCTTAAAATAAAGGGACAGAGAAAAATCTACCCAGCAAATGGAAAATAGAAAAAAGCAGGGATCACAATCCTAGTTTCAAACAAAACAAACTTCAAACCAACAAAGATCAAAAAAGACAAGAAGGGCATTACATAATAGTAAAGGGGTCAATTTAACAAGAAAATCTACCTATCCTAAATACATATAAACCCAACACAGGAGCAATCAGATTTATAAAGCAAGTTCTTAGAGACCTTCAAAGAGATGTAGACTCTCACACAATTAATAGTAAGAGGCTTTGACACCCCACTGACAATATTAGACAGATCAAGACAGAAAATCAACATAGATATTCAGGACTTAAACTCACTTCTGAATCAAGTGGACTCGATAGGTATCTACAGAACTCTCCACCTAAAAACAACAGAATATACATTCTTCTCATCACCACCTAGCACATACTCTAAAACAGATCACATAAACGGAAGTAAAACATTCATCAGCAAATGCAAAAGAACTGAAATCCTAACAATCAGTCTCTCAGACCACAGCACAACCAAATTACAAAACAAGAAATTCATTCAAAAAGTACAATTACATAAAAACTGAACAAACTGCTCCTGAATGACTTTTGGGTAAATAATAAAATTAAAACAGAAATCAAGAAGTTCTTTGAAACTAATGAGAACAAAGATACAATGTATCAGAATCACTGGCACACAGCTAAGGCAGTGTTAATATGTAAATTTATAGAAATAGATGCCCACATCAAAAAGTTAGAAAGTTCTCAAATTTAAAAACAATATAACATCACAACTAAAAGAAGTAGAGAACCAATAGCAAACAATTCCCCAAACAGGCAGAAAACAAGAACTAACCAAAATCAGAGCTGAACTGAAGGTGACTGACATGAAAACCGTTCAAAAGATCAACAAATCCAGGAGCTGCCTTTTTGAAAAATTAACAAAATAGATAGACTGCTGGTTAGACTAATAAAGAAGAAAAGACAGATCAAACACAATCCTAGAAACAACAAAGGACCTCACAGAAATAAAAACAACCATTAGACAGTATTATGAACACCTCTATGTATATAAACTTGAAAATAAAGAAATAGATAAATTCTTAGACATATACATCCTTCCAAGACTGAACAGGAAGAAACTGAATCCCAGAACAGACCAATAACAAGTTCTGAAATTGAGGAATTAATAAACAGCCTCCTAACAACAACAAAAAAACAAACTCAGGACCAGATGGATTCACAGCTGAATTTTACCAGAGGTACAAAGGAGATGGCACTATTCCTACTGAAACTATTTCACAAATTTGAGGAGGAGGAACTGCTCTCTGTTGGGAGGAGGTCTTGACGTGTGTGTGATGCAGTATATGTTGTTTGCTCAGAGGCAATGGCAAGGAACACTGAGCCATCTCCAGGCAGGAAACTGCTGGAATAAGCAAGCAGTATGTACTGGTCCTGCACTAGTTAAACCAGCTCCCCAAACACAGGATATTTGACCTTGTCCCCATTGCTGACTCGCAGAGTATTCTTTAGCTTATTTCTATCTTGGTAGTGAACAGGCACTATCTGCCTATTTAGTCTATCTTTATTCTATGAAGAAATACTGAGCACTTGCCTATTAAAAAATCATCACTTGTTCACAAAGAATAAATACATGAGTCAGAGTGTGCTCTGGGCTGTCAGCTAGAAAATGCTGACCGATCCCTGACAGTCCCACTCTGATCCCCCTTTTGCACTCTATCTTTGTTTCTGTTTCTTAATTCCTGCAGTGCCGCCTGGGTTGAGGTTTCTACAACTGAGTTGGTCTCGGCAGCTCTCTAACTCATTTTAGGAGGCCACAGCCTCATCATGATATCAAAACCTGGAAGAGACACAACAAAAAAAGAAAACTTCAGGCCAATATGCTTGATGAACATCAAGGCAAAAATCCTCAACAAAATACTGGAAAACTTAATCCAGCAGCTCATCAAAAAGCTTAGCCACCACTATCAAGCAGGCTTTATCTCTAAGGTGCAAGGTTGGTTCAACTAACACAAATCAAAAAATGTGATTCATCACATAAACAGAACTACAGACAAAAACCACATGATTATCTCAATAGATGCAGAAAGGCTTTTGATAAAATTCAAACTTCTTCCTATTAAAACTCTCAACTAAATATTGAAGGAACATACATCAAAATAGTAAAAAGCATATATGACAAACGGACAGTCAACATCAAACTGAATGGGCAAAAGCTGGAAGCATTCCTCTTGAAAACCAGCACAAGACAAGGATGCCCTCTCCCACCACTCTTAATGGGCCCACCTTGAGGGTAGAGAGTAGGAAGAGGGAAAGGGGCAGAAAAAATAATTATTGGGTACTAGGTTTAGTACCTAGGTCACAAAATAATCTGTATAACAAACCCCATTGATAGGATTTTACCTATATAACGAACCTGCACAGGGATCCCTCAAACATAGAAAAAAAGCTTAAAAAAAAAAAAAAGAAATCCTTATGGGCAAATCTTTGATTTCACGAAAATATCTTGAGTGCTCTGCACAGTGCCAGATACATAGCACACAGATACTGGGTGAAAATTCTCAGTAAATGCTTTATGAATGAATACAGTCAGAAAGATAATACTAATTTTAAGGGCTTGTGCTCAAGTTGCTGTTAACATAAAACATTTAAAAATATTGACAGTAGTGTCCGGTAGTGTAAATCAACATGAACAAGTTTACTAACTTCCATTCAAGGAAGTCAAGTCAGGTTAAACATAAAAATTAAAGTAATTAAAGAAGTGGTGTTTCTGAATAGGAAAGAATTTGCTTACATATGTCCATTTTTTCTTGTGTTAAAGGCATTAGAAAGCTGCTTAAACATTGCTAATGATGCCAAGATTCCTGAGAGGAGATCACTTCAGAGAGGTGAGCTAATGGTCTGCATCTGTTTTTTTTTTCCCCCTGGAGGCATTTGTAGATTCTGAGTATACAACAAAATGTCCAGAATCCATGCTTCTTTTAACCACAGGTCCACTGCTGCAGGTTTTTGGCAGTCTCACTATGCTAGACAGACAAAATTAATGGTTTTAGAGACCAAAATTCACTGAGACAAAATGGATGCAAAACTGAGGAGAATGTTCCCTCAAGACACTTGCAGAATGTCTGAAATTACGCAGAGTGAGGGGACAAAAAGCTAAGCAGAAAGCCTCTGAAAGGCAGAAGGGAGTTTTATCTGTCTTGTTGGAGAACGTTAAGAATCAATACACAGTAATTTTGAGAGGGAAGGGACCTAGAATCACACCAACTCAATTAAAGGTACAAAGAGTTTAAATTAAGAACTCAGTAACTTTGTAACTCTTTTATTTTGGAATATTTATATTTACATAAAAGTTGCAAAGACAGTATAGAGAGTTCCTATACACAGAAACTTCACCCTTCACTGAGGTTTTCTTAATGTTAACATACAACCATGGTACATCCGGCAAAACTAAGATTAACATTGGTACAATACTATTTTATAAAGGGACAACTTAATTTGGATTTCACTAGTCTTTCCAATAATGTACTTGTTCTGTTCCAGGATCCAATAGAGAATATCACGTTACATTTAGTCATCATTTCTCCTTAGTTTCCTCCATCCAATCTGTGACAAGTTTTATAGTCCTTCCTTGTTATTCATGACTGACAACAAGGTATTGTACTGATCAGGTATTCTGAACAAAGTCCTTCGATTTGGTTTTGTCTGATGTTTTCTCACATCTAGACTACAGTTATGGCTTTGGCAGAACAATATCACAGATAAATGCCCTTCACATCACATGACATCAAAGGATACATGATATCAGCCTGAGTAATCACTGATGATGTTAACTTTGTCACTTTCTTAAGGTGGTGTCTGCCACATTTTAAAACCATCTTTGCAAAATTTTAACACTGAGAGAAATCTAATATTATTCACTCCATTTTGCTTCTAACTTCACAAGCTAACTGCCCTTGTTCATCCCTACACATAGGCCACACTCATAGTGGAAGGAATTTAGTTGAAAGTTTAAATTTAAAGTAAGGAAGATAATAATCTCTTCCTAACACTAACCCCAATCCCGGTCTAGAAACCAAAATTGCCCTTTGTAAAGCAAAGGCCAAAGGTTATAATTATGGTAGGGGTCTGAACTTTGCTAAAAAAGTAAGCATGGTTTAACAATAACCCATAATCACTTGTTCAGCTTGCTTTTCTGTGGTGCTTACCATCTCAGATAACTAGAGGTTTTAAGATTTATAACTTTTCTAGCTGCTCCTGTACATAACATCACTATTATGAAACCTAAGGAACTTTGAGATATTTTTCAGATTTAGCATTTTGGCAAACCAAGAGATGCCACCTGGACTTGTGAACCATACCAAGGAACTGACTCAACTAGTCCTGCCACCCGTCCCTGGAAATACCTCAGCTACAAGAAAGCAGTCTCAACACTCCTGCAACTTCATCCCTAGCTAATCAATTGTCTCAATTCTCCAGTCCCCTAACCACCAAAGCATCCTTAAAAATACTAGCCTCTGAATTCTCAGAGAGGCAGATGTGGGAAATACCTCCCATCTCCTCACTGACTGGCCCTGTAATTATTAAATACTTTCTGTACTGCAACTCCTGCTTTTCTCCGTGTACTAGCTTTTGTGGGCAGTGGAAGAACCTATTGGGTGATTTCAATATCTCTACCAAAGTTACTATTTGTCCTTTCCATCCACTACTCATAAGAAACAAGTCACTAAGTCCAGTATCACTCCAGTACTCACTCAAGGGGACAGAAAGTAAGCTCCACTTCCTGTAGGGGGGAACAATATTCATAATCACTTACTTAGAATTCTATAATGAAGACTTGTCCATTCTTATTCATTGTTTCACTTATATCAGTATGAACTCTTGGATATTTATTTTATTATTTGAATTATAATCCAACGCTACTGCTTTGTATAATATTATTCCAACACTGACCACCAGAGGCTCATTTAGATTGGCTTCTGTGTCCTGTTGACATGCCCCTTCTCCCTCTCAATCACCTTTTTTGAGCAGTTCTTAATGTTCTACACTACAAGATGTTCCATGTTAATCTTGTATTTTCCTACCCCAGCCCCAGAATTAGCCATTGTTACAAGAGCACAGGCAACTTTTATTTGAAAAAAGTTTTTTAGAAACCAAGATCTGGGATCTGGGTGTGCTCATTGCTATTGTCACTGCTCCTGCCCTTTTGAAGGACAGAGATAGGACATATGTATGTATACTAACTCAGGTATACATTCATATCCATATTTATTTCTGAACCAATCTATTTGTATATATTTTAAAATAAACATGAATTAAAACTTATGTCAAACTCTAACCCAACATCACAGGGTTCATTCTAGCCTTCATCCTCCTGGGTTCTTTTTCTGACACTGAGAAATCTACTGTCTTTATCTACAGTTTATTTACTTATTGGTTCAACTCTAATACACGTGTAAAATATTTTCAGAATTGATGATTCATATCCCTGTATGAAACACATTTATTTACTAAAGCAGGGGTTATCAAACTACAGATCACAGGGCAAAACTGCCCCTTTGCCTATTTTAGTATGATATAAGAGCTAAGAGTAGTATTTACATTTGTAAATGACTATAAAAATAGAATATTTTTAAAAAATTAATGAAAATTGCATGAAATTCACATTTTAGTGCACAATGATAATGTTTTCTTAGTACACAGAAATGCTCATTTGTTTATATTTTGTATATGATTGCTTTTTTGCTATAACCACACCGCTATGTAGTTGTCACAGGGATCCTATGACTCAAAAAGTAAAAAGTATTTAACATCTATCTTACTGTCTACAGAAAAAGTTTGCTGACCCCTGAACCAGATATGGTGATTATGTAGTTCTTTTTGTCTTAGCCTTGCTGTATACATTTAAAACATCACATTTCAGTTATTCAAGTCAGTTAATTTAAACATGTCTTACATTTTAATAGTTATATTCATTAATCATGATAGTCATTATGTCCTTGGATTACACAACATCATGCTTGATTTTTTCTTTTAATTTTCATAAAGCTAACTCTGATGTACATTTCGATGAGTTCTGACAAATAGTTATGTATTGATCACTCCTATACCAATAACAACAGTTTCTTAAACCTCTAAATTTCCCTGTTAGGCTGGTCTCTTTTGTAGTCAACATCTTCTGTCCC
This sequence comes from Saimiri boliviensis, assembly GCF_048565385.1. Classification (NCBI taxonomy): domain Eukaryota; kingdom Metazoa; phylum Chordata; class Mammalia; order Primates; family Cebidae; genus Saimiri; species Saimiri boliviensis. The sequence goes on from NC_133459.1 coordinate 46,833,925, forward strand.
CCTCCTCAGTTCAATAGTGTCATATAAATAAATTCATACACGTTGCTTTGGGGATCTTGCTTCTTTTAGCAAGCTATATTTAAGATTCATCATGTTGTGTGAATTAATAGATCATTCTTTTTTATTGTTGAGTATTCCATTGAGGATAGATGTACCTTAGTTTGTTCACCATCTGCCAATAAAGGGCATCTCTTTTGTCTCCAGTTTTTGGCAACCATAAAGTTTCTCTAAATATTTGTGTACAGCTTTTTGTGTGAACATAAATTTTCAATTCATTTGGATAAAGATCTAGGAGTGGGATTGCCAGGTCATATGATAAGCATACATTTAACTTTATTAAAAACTGTCTTCTAGAGTGGCCATACCATTGGTATTCCCACGAGCATCAAATGGCATTCCTGTTGCTCCATGTCATTGTCAGCGTAATTTTGTTCTTGTTTTTATTTAACAATTCTAATAGGTGTATGGTGGTATCGCATTATGGTTTTGTTTGAGGTGGAGTCTCACTCTGTCACCCAGGCTGAAGTGCAGTGGTATGGTCTCTGCTCACGTTTGCAACCTCCACCTCCCAGGTTCAAGCCATTCTCTGCCTCAGCCTCCCAAGCAGCTGGGACTACAAGTGCCCACCACCATGCCTGGCTAATTTTTTTTTCTATTTTTAGTAGAAACGGGGTTTCACCATATAGGCCAGGCTGGTCTCGAACTTCTGACCTTGGGATCTGCCCATCTCAGCCTCCCAAAGTGCTGGGATTACCAGGCATGAGCCACCATGCCCAGCCTCTCATTATGGTTTTAATTTGCATTTCCATGATAAATTGAGCATGTTTTAATGTGTCTTTTTGGTGAAATGCTTGTTCAGATGTTTTACCCATTATTTAATTCAGTTATTTATTTTCTTTTTGTTAAGTCTGGATAGTTGTTTCGTGCTTTTTTTTTTTCCTAACTCTAGACACAAGTCCTAATTCATATATATGATTTTAAAATATTTTCATCCAACTTGTGGCCTGTCTTTCTTTCCTCTTAATAGTGACTTTCACAGAGCAAATGAGATAAAATTTATAAATATTTTTAACTTTATGGATGTTGTACTTGCTATCATATCTAAAAACTCATTGCCAAACTTAAACTACACAGATTTTCTACCATGTTTTTCTCTAGAAGTTTTACAGTTTTACATTGATGGTCTATGATCTATTTTGAATTACGTGCCAAGGGGCTTAAAAAAAAATCCACAACCATTTGTTTAAAAGATAACAAAAACAAAGTCAACATTTAATTGGCTTTATACTTTTGTTTAAATCAGTTGACAGTATTTATGTGGGTCTATTTCTGGAATCTCTATTCTATTCCTTTGACATATGTGATCTTCATTACTGTGCTTTACTGTAAAAATCTTAAAATTTGGCAGTGAGTCCTCCAACTTCATTATTTTCAGATTGTTTTGGTGTTTCAAGTTCCTTTGCCTTTCATACACATTGTTAAATAAGCTTGTAAACATCTACTAAAAAACATGTGCTGGAATTTTAAGATTGTATAAATTCTCGATATCAAATTGAGATTCAAATATTGAATCCTCCCATCCATGAACGTGTTATGTCAACTCTATTTTCTCTTTTTCTTGATTTCTTTCAAGAGTGTTTTCTAGTTCTCAGCATACAGAAAGTTCAGAATTTTAACTAATCACTTAAATTACTGCTTCTATTGTAAATGGTATACATTTTCTAACTTAAAATTTCAATTGCTTATCGCTGGTATATAGAAAAAAATGACTTTCATTCTTTTTGTGACCTTGCTCAACTCACTATTTCTAGGAGATTTTCTGCAGATGCTTTAGAGTTTTCTATATAAACAATCATATATTCAGCAAATACAGTTGTTTCTGCCTTTCAAATCTTTATGATGTTCATTTTTCTTGCCATATTACATTGCCTAAGATTCTCAGTATGACGTTAAAGGAAACAATGCCTTGTTTCTGAACTTTGGGGAAAAGCATTAAGTCTTTCACCAGTAAGTATAATGTTAGCTATAGATTTTCAATAGGTGCTCAAAGGAAGTTTGCTTCTACTTCCACTTTTCTAACAGTTTTTATCATGAATGGAGTTTAATTTTATTGAATGCTTTTTCTGTGTCTGCTAAAACTACATAGAAAAAAATATGCTTTTTCTTAATCAGTTAATAGAATGAGTTTACTCAGCATTTCTGGATTAAGTCCACTTGAATATGATGTATTTTCATTTTTAAATACAGATGGATTTAATTTGCTACTATGTTGTTGGGAATTTTTGTATATAGATTCAGGAGGGCCACTGAGCTGCATTTTTCTTTACTTGTAATGTTGTTGTCTGGTTATAGCATTAGAGTAAATACTGACTTCATACAATGACTTGGAAAGTCTTCCTTCTTCTATTTTCAGGGAGGTGCGAGACTGGTATTGAATTTATAAAACAAAATAAAGAGAACCAGAAAGTGAAACAGACAAATCTATAGTCATGAGACTTGAACCTTTCTTGCAATGTGACCCCTAGCTACCACTATGTGGAAAAAAAAAAATAACTCCAAATGGTTCATATATTTAAATGTTAAAGAAAAAAAGACTTTAGAATAAAACATAGGAGAAAGTCTTGAAGTAGATAAAAATTATAAAAATACTAACCAAAAAGGAAAAATGATCAATTGTATCCACTGGAATTAATAACTACTTTTAATCAAAATATACCATTAAGAGTAAAAGATAAGGCACAGAGTAGGAAAAGAAAATTGCAAAACATATATCTAAGAACTCACCTAAAAATGAAAAATAGACAATCCAGTAGAAAAATGAACAAATAACTTGAACACAAAAGAGGATATCCAAAAGGCCAATAACATCCACTTGTCACTGGAAACAGCAACTTAAAACTATTACATGATAAATTACTTTTCACTTATCAAAATGCCAAATGAAAACACATGCAAGCACAGACACGCATGTACATACACACACAAGCAGTCAATCAAAGGAGTGGTGAGGGTGGGAAACAAGTAGAACTCTTCCACATTGGTAATGGGAATTTAACTGTTATAGCCTCTACTAAAGCTGAGCGTACACATTCCCTCTGATTAATTCCACCGGTAGATAATACCCAATAAAATGTATATAATGTCACCCAAGATATGTGCATACTGCTCAGAGCAGCTCCATAATATCCCAAAACCAAAACAAACCAAATGCCCATCAATGGAGGAATGGATAAATAAATGGTAGCATTTTCATATAGTAAAATGCATTGTATGAACACATTTTATTCATAGCAACAAGAATGAACTACTGCTACACTGCTATGTAAAACAAGATGTCTAAATTGCAAAAATGCTTGAATTGAAAAACCAAAGACAAACAAGAATAAAACAAAGTAGACACTGTAGGATACCATTTTTATAAAGTTCAAAACGTGCAATATTATATTTTGCTGTTAGAAGATAAATAATTGTAGACGTTAGATAATGTTTATACTTGGAATGGCCGCACCTGGCAGGAAACAAGAGAGGCTTCTGCAGAACTGCTTCATTTCTTGATTTGGTAAATAGTTTACATGAGACAAATTTTGTAATTTATCAAGCTGTTACTTATTATTTGTGCATTTTCTACATGTATACTTTAAAAAGAAGTTTAATTTTAAAAACAGCACATACACAGAAACTTAAAACTGTAAGAACTGATCCCAAGGTCATATAAGCCCCTTATATCCCAAAGACTAATCTTAGTATCCAACACACATTGATGATAAAGACTGCTTTTTAAACTAATGAATGAAACAAGTGATCAAAAAAGTACAGTCATTATTTCCCAGCTGTCATGTATATGAATGTTTATCTGCTTTTTCTCAAAAAATATCCTCATATAGATTTTTTCTAATATTAAACCTGACAAACCCAACCTGCTCTTTTCCTCTTTTATTCAACTAACATACAAATTAATTGAGAAGTTTCTTCAAACTACATACCTCTCACTACCCCCTCATGTTGCCATTTAGAATTAAATCTGTTTGCAGCAGATGAAATTGCTTTATATTGGACCACAAGAGTTCTCATATTATGAAGGCTGTGAAATAATTATCAAGTCATTCTGTAATGAAGCTTTATAAGATAATTATCACTAATGTTGTTTATAGTTCAGATGGTCTATATCAAACATTTTGCATAATGATTTAGGTTGACCAGGAATTTCGATATGTTGCTTTGAGCAAAACCCACTGACTTCCATTAAATGGAGCTTTCTTTTTTTTCCTTCCCTGTGACTAAATATCGTAAGCATCTTTTTTTAAATATTGTAAGCTTTAAGTATCTTTGGTGGTTTCCTTGACCTTCAAGAGAAAACTTTAGAAACTAACATATAAATGTCTTGGATGAGCCTGATGTGATTTCAAGACATTTTTTACCCGGTCATGGATCTCATCGCAGTTTGAAGGTGAACACCAATCAGAATGAAACCTGTAAGCATAAAATAAGTTTTATTACTAAAATCAGGTACTGATTTTAAGCTATACTATCAAGTTTTCACAGTATGTTCAACAAATAGTCTTAATAAAGGTTGGCATACATTTGGGAGAACTTATCTATATATCTGACCATTTTAATGATTTCTACACATAATTATTTGGAGCTATAATTAAAGATACAAATTTTCATATTAAGACATTAATTCTACGTACAATGCCTTTACATATGCTTCCTATTCTCTAGTAATCATACCCTCAAACTATGTGAAAAAGATTTCTTTTTGCAGAGAAAAAAATATCTAATTTTATTAAATGAAACAAAATGTGTGTAATAGATAAAAAATATTTATAATTTAGTCATGCTCTTATTTTTTCAGAATACAGAGCAACAGAGAAGTTAAATGGTTTCTTTTCAACACAGATGATATCATCTCTCTAGTCTCAGCTATGGGTAAACGCATCTAAGAAAATGAAAAATATGACTTTATTATTAGTGTCTGGGGGTTGAAATTAAAGATGTGAAAGAAGAAACAAAGCAATCCTTTCTCTTTTGTATGCCCGTCTCACATTCAAAACTGACATTAGTATAGGTAAACAACTTTATTTCATATAATAAAAATTATATCTAATTACAGTGCATACATATAAAGTGTTATTAATAATTCCTTTATAAAGTAAAACATTGATATGTTGTTTAAATCTTTGCCACTTTTCCCCTCTCCTTTTTTTTTTTTTGAGATGAGTCTCACTCTGTCACCCAGGAGTGCAATGGCGTGATCTTGGCTCACTGCAAACTCTACCTCCCAGGTTCAAGTGATTCTCCCTCCTCAGCCTCCTGAGTAGCTGGGATTACAGGGGTCCACCACCACACCCGGCTAATTTTTGTACTTTTAGTAGAGGTGGGTTTCACCATGTTGGTCAAGCTGGTCTCAAACTCCTGACCTTATGATCTGCCCTCCTCAGCCTCCCAAATTGCTGGGATTACAGGCGTGAGCCCAGTTGATTCTTAAAAGCTAAAATATCATATATTTACAAAAAGTATAAACTACTAAACAGTATAAATGTTTTACATAATGCATGTTAAATAAATCAATGAATTATCAATTATCTAAATTTTAATCTGTATAGGTAAAAGCAAGTCCTATTGCACCTGTAAAAAATATATTAGCAAACTGTGTTATTTGCAATATACACAGCACATCTTGGAAATCTGAGATCCAACTACGCAGCTCCAAGGATCCACTGGATCTCTTCAATACTACTATTAGAGAATCCACTAGTCTGTGCTGTAGTATAAGGAATGCTTGCTTGCCAATCTAACTTCATTTATAAAAATCAAAACTTTAAGCATGATTCAAAAGAATATCAGCTCCTTTATAAGATTTGCTAGTATTTCTTGGTCTAATTTTAGAATAACTCAACACCTCACACAAATTTTGTTATAATATTATATTTATATACTGAGAAGAAAACTGCTTCTGAAATATAACACTTATAACCAAAATTGAAAGAATTTTATGTTGTGCTAACTTTATTGGAGGGATTTTTTTTAAATGGGCACAAAGTAGGCCGGGTGTGGTGGCTCACGCCTGTAATCCCAGCACTGTGGGAGGCCAAGGCCAGTGGATCATGAGGTCAAGAGATCGAGACTATCATGGTCAACATGGTGAAACCCCGTCTCTACTAACAATACAAAAAATTAGCTGGGCATGGTGGCGCGTGCCTGTAATCCCAGCTACTCAGGAGGCTGAGGCAGGAGAATTGCCTGAACCCAGGAGGTGGAGGTTGCGGTGAGCCGAGATCGCGCCATTGCACTCCAGCCTGGGTAACAAGAGAGAAACTGTGTCTCAAAAAAAAAAAAAAAAAAAAAAAAAGGGCACAAAGTAAAAACCACCTTCACTATAAATAAAGAAATTTATTTGATTAAAGTAACTGCAAAAGTTTCTAAAAATCTGTTTATTTATATACATGACTAAGCGGTCAGCATTTTACTGCAATCTTAGAGAAAACATTTAATTTCAAAGAATATTTACACAGATAAAATCCTGTATGTTCTCTCATACAGTGTCCAAGCAAAACTTCCAATTTTGGCTGGAACATGCAATCTACATTTATATCAGTTTCAATTGTTTACTGATTTCAACAGATTCTATAATCACCCTACAAGTATATTGCCTAGAAGTATAGTGACCTAGAAAAAGCCATTTCAGAGAATGTCTTATATTTAAAGATGTGGTGCTGAGTATTGAAAAGAATAAAATGTTTTTGTTCCCAGTAATATGTCTTAGACATTTTATCTTCCTTTAGAGACTTACCTATTTCGAAAATACACTCAAATCAAAGGTGCTTTGCTTTAGTGAAAGTAAAAAAGCTATCTATCGTGCCTGCCCCAGAGAGTACACCAATAAAATGTTGATTTATTTAGATTAACTCAAAACTAAAATGCTATTATATTCTTTTATTTTAAAATTACCTAACCTTCCTAAGGTTATAGATAAAATAGGTAAACGTTTAACATTAGAATCACTCATTTTCTTCTAGCAAAGAACTTACTGCATCTATCATCCTGAGTGAAAATAATGTGTAAATGCCACCACTATGTACTCTAAGCCCTTGCCCACACTGAAATATGAATAAAGGGATAGCTAACTTTAGCTATCATCAATAAAAAATTTTTCAATATAGCCTCAATGAAGAATTTATCAATCGGGAAAGGACTGAAGTCAAAAGCTGGAACAGAATTGCATACAAAGATAAAGTAACACAGAATTAAAATTAATATTGTATTAGAGTGGTAAGTTTACAATCGGAAAGTTCTGCAAAATATGTAAAAAGAGAGAAAAAGAAAAGTATAAAAACATATCCATGGAAATACAGACTTAAAAAATTCTGAAAAATGTACAGATATGACAACCTAATCAACAAAATCACAAGAGATGAATCCTAAAAATATATAAAAAGAAAGCAGCACCAACTGTACCTCTAAACATCTGGACAGACGATGAAATCAAGGAAAGTCCCCTGATATTCAAATGTAAGTTACCAACTTCAGCAGAAAAACCTCTCTTCCAGAATTTCTCCTGAACTTTTGATGCTTTTTGTTGTTGTTGTTTGTATATGTGTGTGCCTATGCTAATGATTCCATTATCCCCTCCCCACCCCCACAGCCATGATTCTAAGAGACCAGAAGCAACCTTAATCAAAATCCCATATCTCAGGATTGGGGTCTACAATATGCCTCCATATAACATTTTGAATGCTTGCAAAGCTAACAAGAAACAGACAAACCTGTATGTTTAGAATAGATTTGTTTTAGCACAGCACCCAAACTAACACACTGTTGTTAAAATCATCAGTTTTTAGTTAAATTTTTGATGTATTCTCCACAGTTAATTAAATCTTTGTTAATTATATCTGATGGCCCCAATATGCTATAGGAATTTGGTGCGCTTACTTTAGCACCAGCTGTAAAGATAAATTGATTTCTACGTTGTTGACAGTGTTTCTCTTACATACAGAAAAAAACTTATTTAATTTTTTTAACCAGGATTGATTTATTTTCAACTTATTACAGAAACATGGTTTCCTATGTTACTATTTGTAACAGAGGTAATGAATTTCCAATTTCAATTTTAAAATCTATGAAAAGGAAGTATTTATTTCACATCCAAATTATAAGAGAATAAGACTCTGGTTGCCATAGTATTTTTAAAGGGACAGCTGGAATCTTTACATAATTAAGATGCTCTTGGGGAGTTGGGGGAAGGTTGTTTGAGAAAACTAGATACCATCTACCAATAATATATAGATGGCCATTATGACTAAATACAACATATAATCTATGTTGTGTTTATAGTTAAGGCAAACCTACAATATCAAATTCCTCTGAATCTACTAAAAACAATCACATACACTACTTTTCACTTTTAAGAAGTATAATCTGTAGTTAGGGTTAATGTGACCCTATCTGTTTAATAAACTCATTTCTACAGAATTGTGCTAGGAAGAACTATCTAACACCATCTAATATGTAATATATTCTAAACAAAAACAATTTAAGCCTCTTAAAATTGAATTACATTTTTATAAATATTCATTTCACATGCATAATTGCTGCTTCCCTTTCTAATATTTTTTATTCAAAGATCAGTACAGAAATAAAGAGAGCACATAATTACCTTTCCCTGAGAGAAGCTCTATTTAACACAGGGCTTGGAGAATGCTTCGGCATTGTTGAGGGTGCTGAATGGACTAGTAACGTCCTCGCTGAATGCTGAGACTTACTACATGACCTTGGGCTCAGATATTCTTCACACTTTTCTGAAGAGTCATCGAAGTCTCTCCCATGGGGTGTCCTGATAACCTGTTTTAAAAATTATATATATAGCTATACACACATATGTATATAACATAATACATAGTATCACAGTATGCATAATATTATGGGTGTGCACAAACACTACTTTTATAAAATACAACAAATATATGCCACAGCTATATTTAAAGATAAAATTGAGAATCTATTTATTAGTCACTGTAAGATTAAGTATAGAAACATTGTTGATTATGTATAAAATTTATAAAACATTAGTTCAAAAGGCTTCTGAGTAGTGGTGGGGTTGGCATAGGAGTGTGGTATCTAAAACAAAGAATATATCCACATAAACCAAATGGTAGCCTAGTTTAGCTATCAGGTCAAACAGAACTAGATTCAAATTCAGGTCTAAAGACTTACTCATTACTTCGTTTGTTCTGGGTATAGACACATGAACAAATCAGGAAAGACAAATGAATACATTCCTGTCCCTGTAGAACTTACATTCTGGTAAAATTTACATTCTAATAAGAAGTTATAAATGTAAAACACACAACTATACCAAGATAAAGGAGTAGAGTGTATCAAAGGATGTTAAGTAACATGAGAAGAAGTAAAACAAGAAGGAGGTTAAGTGTCGATGGGTGGGATAAAAAGGGGATGCAGGAAATGAGCTGTAATTTTAAATGGGATGGTCAGTAGGAACCTCACAGAGAGGAAGACATCTTAGTAGAGATGAAGACCTCAGTAAAGACCGTAAGACCTAAGTCATGGAGATTATCTGTAGAAAGACTATGTCAGAAGAAACAAAAATAAATGCAAAGATCTTGGGAGTAGTAAGAGGACATGCTTGATATTAGCAAGGGAACCAGTGGAGCTGGACTGAGTAGTAAGAAATGAGGTCCAAAAGGTAGGTTTTAAGAATTTAGTCCTTTATTCTGACAGAAAAATTTGTCTTGACTTTTTCCTTCTATAAATAGGACCTCCCAGGCTATTATATTGAGAACAGTCTGCAGAGGGGTCAAGGGTCCTGGCAGGAAATCAGCTAGGAAACTATTGCAATAAAATCTGGAAAAGGATGCTGGCTTGGGCCAGAATGATTACAATGGAGGTGAGAAGTGATCAGATTCAGAATATATTTAGAAGACACAGCCAACAGATTACTGGTCTCGATGTCAAAGATGTCACTAAGGTTTTCTGTCTTAATCAACTAGAAGGGTTGGGTTTGTATGAATTAGATATACCCTTCCAATTGTTAGTATAGAAAATTAAGATATTAGGAGTCTGGTTTTGAACGTATTAAGCTTCACATATCTATTAATCATCTAATACATTAGAGCAGAGTCTGGGGGGAAGTCCAGGATAAAAATATAAATTGGTAATTACTATAGTCTAAATGATATTTAAAGATATGACACTGGGTGATATTGCCAAGGAAGTAAATCAAAAGTAGAAAATATCTGAAGAATTAGCCCTGGGAATACTCCAATATTTAGAGGCTTGAAACATGAAAAGAAAACATTACTGAAGAGTAGCCAGGGAAGAAGGGAAAGAAACAAGATAATTGGTTGTTTTGGAAATAAACAATGTATTTCAAGGAAAGGGTAGTAACTAATGGGTAAATATAACTTGATAGGTCAAGTTAGAAAAGACTGAGACCTTTGATGTTAGGAACAGTGAGGTCATCGATAACGTCAACAAAAAATAGCTTTAATGGGGTGATGAGAGTAAAAAATCTGGAGTTGAGTTCAAGAGAGAATAAGAGGAGAGGAACTGGATTCATTTAACAAATATTTGAGTTCCAGTCATGTCCTAAGTTTTGGGACTACAATAGTGAACAAAACAAAGTCTCTGACTTTAAGAGTTTACGTTACAGCACTGTTATTTGTTAAATATTTGACCTTTTAGACAGCAATCTAATTCTTCTCAGATTTATCCCCTCACATAAAAAGAATCTTAATAGCTACCTTATAGATCTTCCATAATTTATTTAAACTATATTGCAGGATGTCCAGGTGTATAAATTAGTTACCCAATAAATGTATGTCATTTGTTATTAAAAAATAAGTCCAACATAGATTTTGCTTCAACACTACCACAATTTTCAGTATTTTCCAAAATTACAACAAATAATATGTCAGTGGACAGCTGAGAGAATCATGCTTTCATTCCAGAACCTAACAGAACATTGTTCAAATGACTCAGTTACAGTCCTCAGTAACTGACCAACAAGAAATACGTGACCAAAATCAAAGAAAAAAATAAAATTGCTCCATTTTTAGCTATTCAGAGACAAAACACAGTAAATGTTAAAAACCAGATCAAGGAGATTCATGGTGAACAATGTAAGTGCATATGTTAAGAGACACAGAATAGGTAGCTCACACCTGTAGTCTCAACTACTCAGGGGCCGAGGCAGGAGGAACACTTGAGTTCAGGAGTTCTACATTGCAGTAAGCTATGATTGCACCACTACACTCCAGCCTGGGTGACATAGCAAGACCGAGAAGAAAGAAGAAAGAAGAAGAAGAAGAAAGAAGAAGAAGAAAGAAGAAGGAAGAAGGAAGAAGAAAGAAGAAAGAAGAAAGAAGAAAGAAGAAAGAAGAAAGAAGAAGAAGAAGAAGAAGAAGAAGAAGAAGAAGAAGAAGAAGAAGAAGAAGAGAAGGAAGAAGGAAGAAGGAAGGAAAGAAAGAAAGGAAGGAAGGAAGGAAGGAAGGAAGGAAGGAAGGAAGGAAGGAAGGAGGAGGAGGAGGAGGAGGAGGAGGAGGAGGAGGAGGAGGAAGAAAAAAAAGACAAAACAAGAAAGAAAAAGAAAAGTAGGGGAAGGTGTCACAGTGTTATTTCCAGAATAGATCCAAATATGAGCCACTTGGCCTGGATTATTTTCTTTTTATCAATTGCAGTGTCAACTGAAACATGTTGGATGGCAGACAACTTCATCTTTGTCTGCTAAATTTTCTCCCTAGACTAGTCAGCAGTGCTTTAAATAAAGCCTTTTATAGGTGACTGCCACTGAATTTCTATCAGAATATTCACTGAGAATCTCTTGAATATGTTAGCTAACACTCAGACGTAAAGAGAAACAAAAACTTAAACTCACAATCCAGATGAGATAGGGCCTATGCAGAAGAATAAATGACAATAAGATATGTTGAAGTGTCAAAATTCAAAGGCATAAAGACTTGTAATGGTCTTAATGGTGGAGGTCTCATTGAGAAGTCAGAATTGAAAGCAAAGCCCTAAGTAGAGGAAAGGAGAAGAAGGGCCACTCAAAATTGGAAAAAGGCACAAGAAAAGATGAACAAAGATGAAAAATGAACAATTAGTTTTGCTATTTCTATAGGAATGTAATAGAGAATATCATAGAGGTGGGAGGGGCACATGCTACAAGAATCTTAAATGCTACAACTCAAGAGTATTCAACATTTATTAAGCATCTTCTGTGTGTAAAGTACCACAGAAGGGAACAACAACCACAGGTATTAAATAAATATAACGGGAGACTTCAAAAAAAAATACAATCCAGAATATAAGACATCAAGGACAAGTAATGAGAAAGGCAATTAGAACAAAATAGTCATAAAGTAATTGTGCAATGGGAACACAGTTCGAATGTATTCCTTCCAGGGAATTAGAGTGTGTGTTTTGGAAAGTCTTATACCTAAATAAGGGGTTAAGAGGTATAATGAAAGTGTAGGTCTCTTTGATGCAAAACCACTTCAAACTTTAAGCCTTCAGCCGTAGCTTAAAAAATGTTTCCATAGCACTTCTAAGTTTCCCTTAGATTATTTCCTTTCAAAAGCTAAATGGAATATTATCTCTTTGGCTCTTCACAGAAGGGTTATATTTCTTGGGAGTATCTTCAGTAACACTGGCTTAGAGTCCAAAAACCTGAGTTCAAGTCCCTGAGGTTTATGAGACCCTGAGCAAGTCACTTACCCTATTGAAGCTTTAGTTTCCTTATCTATAAACTGAAGACATACTCTTACAGATTTGACACAAAAATTAAAAGAAATAAAAGTGAAACCAGTGGAGGGCTTGGCACATGAAAGATAATTTTCTTCTGTGTATAGTATTTATACTTCAGCATAAAAAGACCTTTTTTACATTTAAGAAAAAATATTTTTAAATGATTTTCTATGACACCACAAATGCAGCAGTTTCAATACTACAAATACGGAAATGTATCAAGATTAAAAAATAACTAATATTTTTAAACTAATCTGAAACTAGTACAGATAAAAAAATAAAATTTCATACACTAAATTCATTGTGATTAATGGCATACTTTTCATATCTATGATACGCAGTGTTTTTATATCACACTTATGCAGTAAGATTCCTGAAAAGTTGCTTACACACTAAATTGATAAATCATATTAATGGCCATAAAAATGTTATATTCACAGAAACCTCAAGATCAAATTAGTGTGGATGAGAATTAACTACTAAGAATAATGGGAACTAGAAAATTCAGTTGCTCAACAAATATTTGTTGTAAGCCTACACAGTGCCTAGTATCACACACTATTCTCTAAAGTTTCTCGTCTGTCACAGTGCAGAAGAGTTCAGAAATAAATACAAATAATTCAAATGGAATTAGCTGAGGAGTAGTTGAGAATAAGGACCATAGGACAGTAGTGCAGTATAGGTACAACTTGCAGGATGGCTAAAGAAAAGTATGGTTCTGAAAGGGAGAAAAGTAGATGTGGGTAACTGAAATCAGCTTCTTCACCTTGCCAAGAACATTTCTTAGTGAATCCTATATCAAGTAAATAATAAATTCCTACCTTATCTGACTTAAACTTTTATATGCTCACTATCTGATCTGGTTTAAGAAAGAGGCATTTTTTTTACACTGAAGGCAAATTTTAAAGATATTCTAAAATAATGCAATAAGAAAATAATTCCAAAATATATCAGTTCTTGAAAGGGAACCCCTCCCCTCTTAGACCGCTGTTCTGTTCATGTATATATAAATTACTTTATTTATTTATTTATTTATTTATTTATTTATTTATTTAAGTGCTGAATTGATGCATTTTATTTATTGGTTTGCATTTAGTTCCCAGGAAATTTCTTTTTTGTTTTTAAATTGCATTTTAGGTTTTCGGGTACATGTGAAGAACATGCAAGATTGTTGCATAGGTACACACATGGCAGTGTGATTATAAATAACTTTTTAAATTCTCACAACAATCTTATGAGATAGACACTTTTAATATCTACACCTAACTGGTTAAAAAAAAAATGAAAGCAAAATCAAACAGCTATTAAGTAGTAAGGGTACCAGGCCAACTATATATGAGGGATCTATGGCAGAAACAAATGGCAAGCTCTCACAGCCCATGCTATGAGGTAAGAACCAGATGCCAGGTATAGTTTCATCATAGTTACCCCCAAGTGTTATGAGTTCAGAACGAAGAGGGTAACACGTCCGAGCAGGATAATGATTTCTCGGAGGGTGGTAGATTAAGAGACCAAAAACTGGGGATACCCATGTTGACGAGGAGTTTTTTGACTGGGATGCGCTGTGTCCAGGGAACGATTTTATGTACTATGGAATATTAAGGATTTTTGGTAAGGGTCAATATCCACGTGGAAAAGTTCTAAATAGTATGGCTAGTGTCAATGAACATGCTATAGTTGATGAAGGAGTTTTAATTCATGCTTATATGCATGTGGGTAAAGTTTTGAATGTACTTTTATAAGTTAATATCCTATTGTATGAGTAAGTAACAGGATTTCTGTAACAAAAGTCCCAAAAAGGATGCACTCACAATACGATTTACCAATAATCCAATGCACAGAGCTAAGGAACAAACTGATAAACTTTCTGAGAAAGAAAGAAAACATTCCCAAATAAAGTTATAATGTGATCACCAAGATGCTACCAAGCCACTCAAGGATGGTACAAGAAAGGATAATTACAGGCCATCCTCAGTAGTTGCCATTTATGGAAAAATTGTACCTAAAATATTAATAAATTTAATTCAGTAATATTAAAGAATAAACTAAACACAATATGACAAGGTGATTTATTCAAATAATACAAGGATAGATTATCATAAAATCTATCAATTCATCAGAAAAAATTATCATCTCAACAAATGCTGGAAAAAAGCACTTGATAATATTCAATATCCATTCATTATTAAAAATATACATATGCTATCGAAACAGGGAATTTCAAGAGAACTTCCTTAACTTGCTAAAGCATAGCTAACAAAACTCTAATGCAAATAATATTTATGTGTGTGGAAATTTATAGATGATCCTATCAAAGACAAGAATACACACTACATTAGTCTATAGTACACCATGTTAGGCAATACTGCAGTAGAAAGTTAAGTTTGAAAATCAGCGACTTGACATAATAAAGGTTCATTTTTCCTCCAGTATATGGTAATACAGTTTAGCAAGAGAAATTATACAAAATTGCACAAGGACTCATGCTGATAAAACATGCTAAACAAATTATAACTGTACCACCTAGAACCTGAAGCTTCACTGTCACTGTAATAAGAGAGCATTTTGATTAGTTCATTTTCATGCTGCTGATAAAGGCATACACAAGATTGGGAAGAAAAGTAGGTTTTATTATACTTACAGTTCCACATGGCTGGGGAGGTTTCACAATTACGGCTGAGTGTGAAAGACAATTGTTACATGGTGGAAGCAAGATCTCATAACACTTATTTACTATCATGAGAATGGCATGGGAAAGACTAGCCCCCATGATTCAATTACCACCCCACAGGTCCTCCTACAACACGTGAGAATTCTGGGAGACACAATTCAAGTGGAGATTCAGATGGGAACATAGCCAAACCATACCATTCCACCCCTGACACCTCTAAATATCATGTCCTCATATTTGAAAACCAATCATGCCTTCCCAACAGTCCCCCAAAGTTTTAACTCATTTCAGCATTAATTCATAAGTCCACAGTCCAAAGTCTCATCTGAGACAAGGCAAGTCCTTTCCGCCTATGAGCCTGTAAAACCAAGAGCAAGCTAGTTACTTCCTAGACACAATGGGGATACAGGTATTATGTAGATACAGCTGTTTCAAATGAGAGAAATTGGCCAAAACAAAGGGGTCACAAGATACATGCAAGTCTGAAATCCAGTAGGGCAGTCAAATCTTAAAGCACCAAAATGATCTTTGACTCCATATCTCACACCCAGCTCACACTGATGCAAGATCCCATGGTCTTGGGCAGCTCCACCCCTGAAGTTTTGCAGGGTACAGCCTCCCTCCTGCTGCTCTCACAGGCTGGTGTTGTGTCTGTGGCTTTTCCAGGTGCATGGTGCAAGCTGTCAGTAGATCTACCATTCTGGGGTCTGGAGGACAATGGCTCTCTTCTCATAATTCCACTAGTCAGTGTCCCAGTAGGGACTCTGTGTGGGGGTTCTGACCCTATATTTTCCTTCCACACTGCCCTACCAGAGTGCCTCCATGAGGGCCCCGCCCCTGCAACAAACTTCTGCCTGGGCATCCAGGCATTTCCATATATCTTCTGAAATCTAGGTGAAGGTTCCCAAACCTCAATTCTTTACTTCTGTGCACTCTCAGGCTCACTGGCCCCTTTAGCCATGGCTGGGGTGGCTGAGACACAAGGAACCAAGTCACTAGGCTACATGCAACACAGGAACCCTAGGCCCAGCCCATAAAACCACTTTTTCTTCCTAGGCCTCCAGGCCTATGATTGGGAGGGGTTGCCATGAAGGTCTCTGACATGGCCTGGAGACATTATCCCCATGGTCTTGGGGATTAACATTAGACTCCTTGCTACTTATGCAAATTTCTGCAGCTGGATGGAATTTCTCCCCAGAAAATAGGGGTTTTTTTCTATCGCAATATCAGGATGCAAATTTTCCAAACTTTTATGCTCTGCTTCCCATATAAAACTGAATGCCTGTAACAGCACCCAAGTCACATCGTGAATGCTTTGCTGCTTATAAATGTCTTTTGTCGGATACCTTAAATCATCTTTCTCAGGTTCAAAGTCCCACAGATCTCTAGGGCAGGGGCAAAATGCCACCAGTCTCTTTGCAAAAACCTAACAAGAGTCACCTTTACTCCAGTTCCCAAAGCTCCTCATCTCCATCTGAGACCATCTCAGCCAGGATTTTATTGCCCATGTTGCTATCAGTTTGGCCAAAGCCATTCAATACATCACTGGGAAGTTCCAAACTTTCCCACATTTTCCTGTCTTTTTCTGAGCCTTCCAAACTGTTTCAACCTCTGTTTGTTACCCAATTCCAAAGCTGCTTCCACATTTATGGGTATCCTTTCAGCAACACCCCACTCTACTGGTACCTATTTACTGTATTAGTCCATTTTCACACTGCTGATAAAGACATACATGAGACTGGGAGAAAAGGAGGTTTAATTTGACTTACAGTTCAACATGGCTGGGGAGGTTTCACACTCATGGATGAGAACGAAAGGCACTTTTTACACGGCAACAGCAAGAGAGAATGAGAAAGAAGCAAAAGCAGAAACCCCTGATAAACCTAACAGACCTCTTGACATTTATTTACTATTAGGAGACTAGCATGGGAAAGACCAGTCCCCAAGATTCAATTAACTTTCCCTGGGTCCCTGCCACAATACCTCTATAAAAAAATCCCAGAACATCTATGACAAGATTGTCATACAAAAATCAATTCCAAACCTATACATCAGTAAAACAACAAAATGTAATTTTACCAAAAAAAAGGTCCATTTACAATAGGAACAAGCCATAAGATTTCTAGAAATATGTCTAAAAAAACCATGTATAACACATTAATGAAAAAACATATAACTTTAGGGAGCCATAAGAACTGAGATCATCTGCATTCATATGGCTTAACTATCAGAACAAAGATCTAAGGCCCACCTACTTCAAAATGACATTCTCATGTGTTCCTCAATTCTTGCCCAGGAAAATGAAGCTATAAACCAGTAAATAACTTCATTATTTTCTTCAAGATCTTCCCACAAATCATGTACCTGAACAACAGACTGCTCAATCATCAATCAGCTACCTTCTCAAAACAACAGATTCTGAATCCGGTCAAACGGTTCACTTCGCAGGACAACAGATCACTCAACTGAACAAATCCCTTCCTTATCAAAATAGTTTTTACTTGTCAAGACTTTAAGACCCAGGCCTTTATTCTATTAATCCTAAACTTTTATATCACAAATTTTGTCTACAAGATTCCCACACTGAAAGATCTCTTATGACACTCAAGCCCAGTTCCCAAAACCATATGAATATCAGCCATTAACATTCCTCTTCCAGAGACAACACTAAGACTGTCAAGGTGGTGCTCTCCCATAAGGTATTATGTTATAAACTCAGCTTTTCTTGGTATCAACAGATTATTCAGTTTTTGTGGTAGAGTTTTCACCAGTTGGCAGTTGACAATCCTAGAAGTCTACTAAGATCCAATAGGCACTTTCGCTTCCACAGCTAAGATCTTCAACTTAGAAATACCAAATTCTCCTGAGACCTCTTTTAGCCCCTCTCTTCAGGGGTCTTTCTGGCTATAATGGTGAAGTGGGTCTCAGTATTGAGACTCAGCCCCAATTTCCTTTGGTTAAGCTCTCAATCACTGAGTTACACTGTCTTTTAGAAATGCAGAAGACTTTCAGTAATCTATTAATTATCTGATCATGAAAATTTGTATGCCAAGGAGAAATCTGTCTCATTACTAACAATACTAATATGTATCTCTGTCACTTTTTAAGGGGAGTCTGTAAAAGAAAGTTCCTAGAAAAGTGAACAGACATAAGCTACTAAACCCATTTTTGAGGCCAAGCCCAAATACTCACAGGTTCAGCTGTTCTCACTGTACCAATATCCTTACAGTAAAAACTTTGCCCTGGGTCACTTATCAAAAATCATGAAAACGTTCCTCAGGTTGGTTGGCTGGTTTGTTTTCTTCATGGGAGAAATTTCCTCTGGGAGAAATTGCTTCCAAATCTTTCATCTTTCTAAAATTGTGGATTTGTCCAGTATTCAATTCGAAATACCAACTATTAGCATGAGACCCAAAGACAAATTGCGCACAAGTAATATATTTGATCAACACTGCCAAACTCATGGATTTATTTCAGTCTAGGTTCATGTCCCCCTCCAAGTTATATCCAAGCTTCCTACATTTATTCATACTAGAATTTTAGATTGTATGTTTATTTCTCTAAACAGCATGATTTCACCAAGGACATTTTAGACTTAACAGTCGCAACCTTGGAGACTTTTTTATATAAATTAAACTGTTTGTTTGAAAGGTACCTTAGAATGGAAAGAAGCAAAATCTCACACATCCAATGGTCCATACTTCCTAAATGCTATGAAAAAATTATTTAATTTAGATTCTAAAAATTGCTTCCTTAAAAGATTTGCTAGCCAAGGCAAATTAAAAATACAAAATGTTAAAACCATTTGCCTTTGAGATGCCTTCACATCCTAATTTGAAAGAAACAGCATTTATCCCACTATTCTTTATCTCCTGTGCTATGTTCCTCCATCACCCTCAGACCTCTATTCTTCCTTCTGCCTACTTTCCTTCTCATCTGACCCGCTAGAAACAAAAGTTCAATAACTTCTTAAAGGTAAATTCCCTTCAGAATGGGACAAGTGCCATGTGGTTGCTTTTTAAGCTCTGGTCTGTTTAAGCTTCTGGCCTGAAAACCACTGCCAGAGACTTTCCAAAGCCTAAACAAGATAAACAAGTATTTGCAGAAGAAGTTAGAATTCTGTGAACTCCAACCTAGTCCTTGTACATTTTCCTTTATCAATAAATTGTATTATCAAACACCGAGTTATGAAAGTCAGAAATCTAAGAAGATTTCTTAACATTGTACAGCTAAGTTTCTTTCAATAGTCTCTGATTTCAATGTTTTCCTGGCTACTTTTGCCAAGCTCCTGGAATTAAAAAATAAAATAAAATAAAAAAAGGAGTAGAGATATTTTTATTGGAATCTTACTAATTTTTAAATTACTCTAGGTAGAGAATATCTTTACAGTATCAAATTTTTCTCTGTGAGAACACATTGCAGTCATGCATTGCTTAACAATGGGGATACCTTCTGAGAAATACATCATTAGGCAATTTTGTCACCATGCAAACATAATAGAGGATACTTACATAAGTCTAGATGGTATAGTCTACTACACACCTAGGCTATAATGATATAGCCTAGTGTACCTAGTCCAGCCTACTACTGGCTACTAGTACTGGATACTGGATACTGTACCTACTACTGGATACTGTACCTAGGCTATAAACCTGTACAACAGGTTACTGTACTGAATGCTATAAGCAATTGTGACAAAATAATAAGGATTTGTGTAACATACCTAAACACAGAAAAAGTACATTAAAAATAGATAATATAATCTTATAAAACTACTGTTATATTTGTGGCCCATTGCTGACCAAAACGTCATCACACAGCACATCTTTTCCATTTTTCAGGTCTACTATTCCAACATGAATTCTAAATATCTGTCTAATATCTCTATTACTATCACCCTCCATTACTACTGCCCCAATCTAACCTATCATTTCTCACCTCAACTATTCAATAGCCTACTAATTTGTCTACAAGCATCAGCTCTTTTCCCAGTGCAATTCATTTTCCATACTGCAATTCAGTGTAATATTTTCAAAGTATAAATCTAACCATGTCACTTTGCTGTTTAAAATCATTAATTTGCTCCCATTGTACTTAGGACAATTACCAAAATTTCCAGTATGGCCTAAAAGATTTAATCTCTACCTGCTTCTCCATGCTCAATTTATACCAAGTACCTATTCATGTCTTTACTTACAGCAACACCAATCTTTTAGTTGCTTAGCCACAGAACCTTAATAAATGCTATTTTCCCTTTTCTTTTGCATATGCTCTTCCCTCCCCCTTTCACGGAGTAAACTCCTATTCATCTTCAAAGCTCAACATCTTTAAACTATCTTTTCCATTCTCCTCAACCAGGTCAACCCATCTTAGTATATAATGTCAAAACATCATATATATCCTCCATGATATTTATCACAGTTCCAAGTACATATGAATGTTTGTGATTTTGTTATCATTTCTTCCTCCTTCACTACCATGAAATATCCATGAGGGCAGAGATTATTTCTTTTTTTTGCTAATTTTCTATTTCCAGCATAATAGTTGGCCACATAATCTTTTTTAAAGGGAAAAAGAGATATTAGGAGGGAAAAGAAACAGAGTATTATGAGTGTGATAGAAATGGCTGGATATCCACCATAATTCAGCTTTCCCTCCTCCAGAGTAGAACTGTTGCTAAGAAGCAATCTTTGCATCTAGGTAAGAGAATGTAATTAGTTACTGGCAATAGAATGTAGGCAAGAATGGTGTCTCAATCCCAGGCCCAGACTTTTAAGTAACAGATATGCTTTCTCTGTATTTTCCATCATCTTCCACCATGTGAAAAAGACAGCAAGGCCTCAGTGTGAGTCAAAGCCATAAGATGGGTCACTGCATGGAGAAAATAGTATATACAGATCAAAGTATCTTCAATTTAATTGTTACGTAATTAAAAACTAAATTTCTATTATATTAAGCTTCCAACAGTTAGAGGCTTATTGGTATACCAAATAGCATTAGCCCAATGAGTTTACAAATTATTATCTTAATGTACTAGCCTTAACAGAAATTGATATATGCATTGGCTTATCAGTTGGAAGCAGGCATACGAGAACAGCTACTTTCAAATAGAAAATTTAAGATGTCTGTAATGCAGTGGCAAAATATTTAATAAAACTATAGCCTACAATAGCTTGAAAGGCAGATCACATGGATTTCAAGCTTATACTTCTAGGGAAATAAATTGAAAGAACAGTATTTAGTGTTGGCTTTTATTTGTATTTAGCAGGGATATTAGTCAGTTTTCACAATGCTGATAAAGACAAACCCAAGATTGGGAAGAAAGAGAGGTTTAATTGGACTTATAGTCCCACATGGCATGGGAGTCCTCAGAATCATAGTGGGAGGCGAAAGGTACTTCTTATATGGTGGCGGAAAGAGAAAAATGAGGAAGAAGCAAAAGTGGAAACCCATGATAAACACATCAGATCTCATGAGACTTATTCACTGTCACGAGAGTAACACGGGAAAGACTGGCCCCTGTGATTCAATTATCTTCCCCTGGGTTCCTCTCACAACATGTGGGAAATCTGGGAGATGTAATTCAAGTCGAGATTTGGATGGCGACACAGCCAAACCATATCACAAGGGATTTCAAGAAAGTGGTAAGCTCATATTGAATCAGTCTAATTGTCCATCAACTGATAAATGGATAAAGAAAATGCAGTATGCACACACATATACACTGGTATACTATTCAGCCTTTAAAAAGAAGAAAGTCTTGTCATTTATTATACAACAACATGCATGAACCTGGAAGACATAAAGTTTGATAGGCACAGAAAGACAAATGTCACATAATCATGCTTACATGTTATATTAGTCTATTTCCACACTGCTATAAAGACACACCCAAGGCTGGTAATTTTTAAAGAAAACAGGTTTTGTTAACTCACAGTTCTGCATGGTTGGGGAAGTCTCAGGAAACTGACAATCATGGCAGAAGGGGAACAGACACACCTTATGTGATGGCAGGCACGAGAGAGCAAGCAACAGCAGAAAAAACTGCTTATAAAACCATCAGAACTCATGAGAACTCACTATAAGGAGAACAGCAAGGGCAAAACCGCCCCATGATCCAATCACCTCTCTCTCTCAACAAGTGAGAATTGTCCATCTCTTGACATGTCAGAATTACAATTCAAGATGAGATTTGGGTGGGGACACAGAGCTAAACAATATCACATGTGGAATCTAAAAATTCAAACTCATAGAAGCAGAAAACAGAATGGTGGTTGACAGAGGGTTGTTGGGGTATGATAAGAAGAATGCAGAGATGTTGGTCAAAGGGTACAAAGTTTCAGATAGACAGGATGAAAAATTCTGTAGCTCAACTTTACAGCATGATGATTATAACTAATAATATATTATATACTTGAAAACTGCTAAGACAAATTTGTCTTAGGAGAAAAAATCAGTTGTTACATTCAGTAATACCTTACATGATAGTATTTCCAAACTTCAGTCATTCACAGAGCACCCTCATAATTTTTGCAGTATTTGCATGTATTTTATGTTCTTTTCCTTAAATTCATTTTCTCTTCATTTATTTACTCACCATGATAAATGAAAATCCAGTATCATACATGCATGATAGCCTTGCAAATACAGTGAAAATAAAACTCACCATAATAAATGAAAATCCAGTATCATATACTTTACCTGTATGACAGCCTTAAAAAATAGTGAAAATAAAACTCACCACAACAAATAAGTATGTGAAGTCATATGTTAAGTAGCTTAATCTAATCATTCCACAATGTATACATATATGAAAACAGCATGTTGTACCATAAATATCTAAAATTTTTGTCAATTATACCTTAATAAAGCTGGAGAAAAAAGAAAAGGTGAGAAGCTCAGGAAAGAACTCTCTTGCCTATGCAAAGTATATACATTCAAAGAACTCATGCAAGGTCCCACTTTTCTAGAAAATGTTCTGCAAGCACTCCTGGCTTCATGGCTCTTTTCCGTATAGAAATCCTATAGTGTTCTATTACCTGAATATTTATTAACTAAGTACTACGTGCCTACATGAAAATAATCCTTTTTTATTTTCATGTTTAATACTGCAGATATACTTACATGAAAATCTACCTCTTCAATACAAAAATAATCCTGTGAACTTCCCACCAGCTGTACCCTCCAAGGGAAGCCCTGATATTAAGGAATACAGAGATGGGAGTAGGAAGGAATTAAAGTGATTGAAATGCAGTTTTTGGTGGAATTCATTTAAAAAAGAGGGCTCTTAACATCTGTCTTTAAATGAATCAGCCAACTTAGAGCAGGATTAAAGCTACCTTAGGATAAAGATTAGTACTTTCTCTTTATTCTGTATTTGTATAGATTTGGTTTACTTGTTTTCTCTTAATAATATATACATATGTTAGCAATTACTACTGTATGTCAGACAATATGCTAGGTACTACAAATTATTATCAATAAGCAAGATCAGTAGGTCCTTTCATATTGTATATGTGTGTGTATAACAAATACCAATGTATATGATGCATAAATTTTAAATGTCAGGGTGGGGGGCTGGACCAGGTTAATTATGCCAGGTCCACTCTCCGCTAGTGACAGCCTTAAAAAAGAAACAACTCTCTATATAAACACTATACAGCAGCATTCCCAACTTTTTTGGCAGTAGGAACTGGTTTTGTGGAAGACAATTTTTCCACAAACTGGTGGGTAGGGAGATGTTTGGTTTCAGGATGAAACTGTTCTACTTCAGTTCATCAGCCATTAGTTAGATTCTCATAAGGAGCACACAACATAGATCCCTCATATGCACAAGACAATAGGGTTCACACTCCTATGAAAATCTAATGCTGCCACTGATCTGACAGGAGGTGGGCTCAGGCCATAATGCTCGCTCACCTCCCACTCACCTCCTATGGTGTGGCCCAGTTCCTAACAGACCACAGACCACTACCTGTCTGTGGCCTAGGAGTTGAGGACTCCTGTTATACAGGGACAGCCGTATCTATATAAGTGCTATATTCATAGTCTACACTAGCAGCTCTCAATTATGAATCTTTAGATAGGTGGCAAAAGAGATACATAAAAATCACCCAGAAACTTAGTAAAAATAGAAAATTCCAGTCTTCATTCTCAGCAATTTCAATTTACTACGCTTAGAATAAATTCTTATAAAGTTTCACATAGATGATTCTGACACTGGTAGATTTGTGTCCCTAAACAGTGCTTTGACTCATTATGTAACTGTCCTGTATTTCTTTTTATCATAGTTAAAGTATGACAAAGTATTATGGTATTCAGTACCAGTAGCACAAAACAGTTTAATAAACAATGATATTTTAAGAAAAGCTTTGGTTTTTCTTTTGTTTTGTTTTCCCACATATAATAACACTTATCATCAAGATGCTTTCACTTAGGGACAGAAAGGATAAGCTGTAAGACAGTTCTTCTCAAAATGTAGGACATGGACTACAGGTGATATGGGAAATAATAGGGTACCCAAAATGATTTGAGAAGATATACAAATTATTTTACACGGCACATGAACCTACATGAAATAATACTGAATCACCAGAAAAAAATGTATTATCTTTTCAACTCCATTTGAATACAAAATCCTCAGTTTTAGCTACTGGTATGCCTCTTATGCCTCTCTATCATTGATTCTCATTTTAAGAAATGGAGAGCATGTTTCAGACGCATGCGGCCCCCTGAGGCCATTTATCCGGCCCCCCGCCGCACTTCAAGAAGGGGCACCTCTTTGATTGGTGGTCAGTGAGTGGAGCACAGTATGTGGCGGCCCTCCAACGGTCTGAGGGACAGTAAACTGGCCCCCTGTGTAAAAAGTTTGGGGAGGCCTGTTTCAGAGTCTTTAGCAAAACAGTATCTAGCCAAAATTTAGAAACATTGTTTTATTTTTAAGCTTATCATACATGTAAAGTATGTGATATGGGATTTTCATTTATCATGGTGAGTAAACAAACAGAAAGAAAGTAAATTTAAGGAAAAGAGCATAAAATATATGCAAATACTACAAAAATTATGAGGGTGCTCTGTGAATGACTGAAATTTGGAAATATAACATCTAAGGTATTACTGAATATAACAACAGTTTTCTCTCCCTCATGCACACACATAAACATACACTAACATATTCAATAATTAATGCAAATGAACAACCAAATGCCACAAAATAATTTTAGAAAGACATTAAATGTACTGCTTGACAAAGTAACCAAAATAACATTATATAACAATCATCGTTTTTATATTTTTTACTTAATGAATTTGATAATCCCTACCTGAAATACATATAAGAAATATACTCATGTTGTCTGAAAGCCAGAATAATTTATATTCTACAATTCATTCCACACACCTTATAGTCCTTGGGTCGGTAGCAGCCAAGATGAGAATGATCTGAAAAAGGAAGTAGAAAACAATTAAAGTTTTGGGGCTTTACTCATTACTTAAAGAAATCAATTTTCAAGAATCAACTTTTAAGTATTATAATTTCTGTTATACTGACAGAAAAGAAAATAAGAACCAGAGACAATCAGCTTGCACCTTCAAGAGAGTTGATTAGGGGCATTTTGTACTCCCTTCCTCCACTAAGAAAAACCAAAAGAGTGAGTAGATAATCATACATTGAAAAGATCAGCCAAGAGAGACTACTGGAATTCAAAAGAAAATTGACAGGCAACACCTAAAGCAAGGAAGGAGAAGGAAGCAAGATAGCTTGTTCAGTAAGGACTGGTACCCAAGAGATACTTCTCAATATAGAGAAAGAGTAAGTGACAGACTCTCAGCTGTCCACATTATCACCATAGACCTCTGCAATCCCAGCCCACTAAAGAGCCCCTCATCCCTTGTGGGCCCTGAAACTAACATAAGGAGCTCCTGGGAGATTGTACCACAGCACTGCCCAAGAGAGAAAGCTTGCCCTGGGTCCCTTGCGTTCCCTGAGACCTAAGTAGCTATGGGAAGGCACCACTGCAGAACTCCCTCCCCTACAGACTGTGAGCTGTCCTGGAGCCCAGCAGCAGCAAGGCTGAAGTACAAGAGAAGCACAGGCTACTGCCCCTAGGACTTAGCAATAAGCTATCACAAGCTACTGGATGTAGGGCTCTGTTAGTCAATTTTTACACTGCTGATAAAGACATACCCAAGAATGCACAATTTATAAAAGAAAGAGGTTTAATTAGACTTACAGTTCCATGTAGCTGTGAAAGCCTCACAATCATGGCAAAAGGCAAGGAAGTGCAAGTCACATCTTACATGGTTGGCAGCAGGCAAAAAGAGAGAGCTTGTGCAAGGGAACTCTTCTTTTAAAATCATCAGATCTCATGAGACTTATTCACTATTACAAGAAAACAGCACAGGAAAGACTTGCCCCCATAATACAATTGCCTCCCTGCAGGCCCCTGCCACAACACATGGGGATTCAAAATGACATTTGGGTGGGGACACAGCCAAATTATATCAAGGGCAGAGACATGACTGACTCTTTGGGACTGCAGCACAAATGAGATAGATTTCTTCCCCCAGTAGACTGTGCACTGTCCTGAAGCCTAGCAGCATTGAGGCTGAGGCATGAGTGCCACTGGGGCTGAGGTACAAGTAGTGTACATGCTCCCCACCTGCCAGCTAGGGTGTCATCACAGACAGCAGCATTGTCCCCAGCTCCAAGTAGCAAGGCAGAAGTACAGATACTACTTCCACAACCCAAGCACCGTGCCAGTGGCCAGGGGAACACTCTGCCCCTGCCTATCACAGCCAGCACGTGTTTACACCATCAGGGAGCCTAAAGCAAACAAGACAGTCCCAACTCTGCCCCTCCTCCTCCCATGTCAGAGCACAGAGTTTGAGGGCCAGAAGACTGCTCAGCCCAGTCCACCACTACTCGCACCTGAACACTCCCCCACAGGGAAAGAAAGTTGGGCCTCTTCTTTTAAAAATGTGATGATTTTTAAAAAGAAGAGCTCCCCTGCACAAGCTCTCTCTTTTTGCCTGCTGCCATCCATGTAAGACGTGACTTGCTCTTCGCTGCCTTGTGCCATGATTGTGAGGCTTCCACAGCCACTACCACCAGAGCCGGCATTTACCTGTACACACCACCTTTAAGCCTGGAGTCTGGCCCACCTAGACAATCTCAGCCACTGTCAAAAACAGTATGCACTACTTGGGACTCAGAGGATCATCCTGCCACTGTCACAGTCATCCCCCATGCCACATTGATTACACAGGGTACCCAGGGGTTTGAGAACCTGTCCATCTCTGCCTGGCCCATGATGGCTACTACTAGCATCTAAGTAGGCCAACTAGAGGCCCATGAATCAGTTCACCAGGACCAGCTAACATTGCCGCCAGCACACACCACTGTGGAGCCCAAGGACAGGTGTGGTCGGCTCACCACTGCCACCACTGGGGCCCAAAGACTACACTACCTAGTGTCCAGTCCTCAGCAAAACTAGAACACAGTCTCCCCTAATAATTGCACACTAAGGCAATGAACAAATCTCAGATACCACTGATGCTGTTTACAAAAAAAAAAAAAAAAATCACAGAGACTATACCACTGCATGACCCCAGAAAAAGGCCAAAGTGCCCTACCCAATCAGTAACAGAGATGCATCTTCAGGAAAAAGTCCACCCATACAAAAGCAATTCAAAAAACTGGAAGAAACAACTGACATACCAAATGTTTGGACATCAATGTAAGGACACAGGAAAAATGAAAAGCAAGGAAATATGACACCTCCAAAGGAACAAAATAATTCTCCCAAAACAGATCCCAATCAAAAAGAAAGTCATTAAATCCCAGAAAAATAATTCAAATTATTGATTCTAAAGACACTCAGTGAGCTATAAGACAATTCTGAAAAATGATATAAAGAAATCAGAAAAACACTGCAGGACATGAATGAAACATTTATCAAGGAGATATGTATCAAAACAGAGACCAAATAGAAATTCTGGAGATGAATTAATTGACTGAACTACAAAATACATTTGATTTTGTTTTTTTTGTTTGGTTTTTGGTTTTTCGTTTTCTTGAGGCCAAGTCCCACTCTGCCACCCACGCTGGACTGCAGTGGCACGATCTTGACTCACTGCAACCTCCGCCTCTTGGGTTCAAGCGCTTCTCCTGCTTCATCCTCCAGAGTAGCTGGGATTACAGGCATGTGCCACCAGACCTACCTAATTTTTTTTCTTTGAGATAGAGTTTTGCTCTTGTTGTCCAGGCTGGAGTGCAATGGTGTAATCTTGGCTAACTGCAACCTCTGCCTCCTGGGTTCAAGCAATTCTCCTGCCTCAGCTTCCCAAGTAACTATTTTTAGTAGAGACAGGGTTTCACCATGTTGGCCAGGCTGGTCTTGAAGTTCTGGCCTCACCTATTGGCCTGCCTCGGCCTCCTAAAGTGCTGGGATTGCAGGCATTAGCCATCAGCCCTGACCTACAAAATACATTTGAAAGCATCAACAATAGACTAGACCAAGCATAAAAACAGAATGTCAGAATTTGAAGACAGGTCTTTTGAAATAACCTGGACAGGCAAAAATAAGAAAAAAGAATGAACAAAGCTTTTGTGATCTATGGGACACCATAAAATGACCAAATATACTAATCATCTGTATCCTCAAAGGAAGAGAATATAAGAGTTCAAAAAACTATTTAATGAAATAATAAACAAAAAACTTCCAAAGTATAGCAAGAGACTTAGACATTCAGATGCAAGGGACCAGTAATCCCTAAGCAGATGCAATACAAAACATATTTCCCATGGAATATTATAGCCAAAATGTCTAAAGTCAAAGACAAAAAAGAATCCTGAACAACAAGAGAAAAGTGACTAGTCACCTATAAAGAAACCCCCATTAGACTAACAGCCTATTTCTAAGTAGACACCTTACAAACCAGGAATGGAAAGTAAGTTCAAAATGCTGAAAGGAAAAAAAAACTGCCAGTCAAGCACATTCACTATTAATATATCCAGAAAAAAAATATCCTTCATAAATTTAGGAAAAATAAAGTATTTCCCATATAAGTCTGAAGGAATTCATCACCAGTAGACCAGCCCTACAAGATGTGATCAAGGGAACTCTAAACCTGAAAGGAAAAGAATGACGTGTATTATTATGAAAATACAAAACTCAATGATAAGGCAAGCACACAAATGAGAAAGAGAAAGGACTCATGGTACAACCACAGATAACCACCAAACCGCAATGACAAACAATAAAAGAAAAAGAAAGGACAAACGAATATATAAAACCACCAGAAAATAACAATATGGCAGGAATAAAACCACACATATCAATAATAAACTTGAATGTAAAACTAAAAATAGAACAACCATACAATCAACAATCTCACCACTGGATATCTATCCAAAGGAAAGGAAATAAGTATATTGAAGAGATATTGCCAGCACTACTCGCAATAGCCAAAATGTGGAATCAACCTAAGTGTTCATCAATAGATGAATGGATAAAAGAAAATGTGGTATATGTAATGGAATAATAAAATAATTAGGGCATAAAATGAATGATATCATGTCATTTGCAGGAACATGAATGGAACTGGGGGATCATTATTTTAAGTGAAATAAATTAGGCATAGAAAGACAAATATTACATGTTCTCAAATGTGAAAGCTAAAAATATTCTGTCACATAAAGTAGAATAATAGATACTAGAGGCTAGGAAGGGTAGGTCGGTAGGGATGGGCAAGGAAGAGCAGTAGCTTTACAGGTGCAAACATAGATTAGAAAAAAGGTATACTCTGTTGTCAAAGGAGAGCATAGGAACTATTGCTAACAAAACGTGCATTTCAAAGTTGCTGGAAGAGAGGACTTAAATTGTTACCAACATTAAGAAATGATAAATACGCAAAGTGATAGACAACTTAACTACCCTCGTTTGATCATCATGCAATCCACACATGTAACAAATATCACAGATACCCAGGAAATATCTAAAATATTATGTATCAATTTTTTAAAAATCAGAACCATAAAATTCTACTTTCTCACTCAAACGTATCAACCAAAAGCATTCTATGTTCTATATTTTACCTTACCAAACCACCTTATCCAGAAAATAAAGACCTACATTAGTCTGTATTCAGCAAATTCTTCAGCATCTTTTTATTGCACAAAATATCTTCCAGGTGCCCTGAACCATACCAGAAATCAGCTGAAATATTAAAGTATTTTGCACAAGGCTAACTTCTCTACATAATGTAAGATTCAATTTACTTCAAATGCTTTTCAAAAATTAAAAATAAGAATAAATCACAGTCCAACTCCTCTTCTGTATGAGTCTAATATGTAGCATAATCACAAGTAGCGGAAAAAATGAAAGAATGAGAAGGACATCTGGACACAGTGCCTCAAACCTGTAGCACTTTGGGAAACCAGGGCGAGAGGATCTCCTGAGTTCAGGAGTTCAAGACCAACCTGGGCATCATGGTGAAACCCAATCTCTACAACAAAAAACAAAAATTAGCTGGGCATGGTGGTGCCTGCATGCCTGTAGTTCCAGCTACTAAGGAAGCTGAGGTGGGAAGATCATTTAAGCCATGGAGGTCAAGGCTGCAGTGAGCCATGTTACATCATGTACTCCAGCCTGGTAACAAAGCAAGACCTTGTCTCATAAAAAAAAAAAAGGACAAGGATATGTTAACTTTGAAAATTAAGGTAATAATTTCTGGAAGTAGTATGTATTTCCTTGCAGCTAGCATTATATTAAAAGTTTCTATATGTTAAAGCACTTGTACAGCTTCTGCATTCCACAAACCATTTATAAACTTACCCTGATTTGCACAGGTTTATAATTTTATTTCTACAAATTAATCTATTACTTTGATCTGAGGTTTCCCAATGTTCATATTTAATCACTCTCACCACCAATTAGTCACAAACTGTATTTCAAATGTAAGAAATAAAGGAGATGAAGTCATGGTCCCCGGTTGTGAAGTACTTTTAATCTATTTTGGTTAGGTTATAACCAAAGTTGAACAACAGCAGTATAAAGAACAAACTAAATCAAAATGGTATAACAATTATAATATAAAAAGTTGTACCAGACAGTAATCGCTCAAGGTAAGGCAATCAGGAAAAATTTCCTAAAGGTAAAGAAACCTGACACGGGCATAATCATTTAGAAAAATAGGAAGAAAAAAAAGAAATAGGTCAGATCTTGTGTGTATGACTTCAGGCAACTTAATATCCTTCTTTAAACCTCAGGCTTCTTCATCCATAAGAAATTCAAACAAGAGGAATATGTTTAAAAGCAAACAGAAATGAATAAGGTATTTTCTAATGAGGATGTAAATGATGATTACATGTGATTTTATTCAGAAAATATTAAAACATTACCAGTTACTACTGTTTACTCAAGATACGACCTATTAGGACGTGAGATGTTATTTCTATTTTACTCTGTGACAGTTAATCATCTGATAAGGGATTAATGAAAGTTCATAAAATATTACAATTTTATATAGAAATGAGACTCATAAAAGAATCTTCAAATGAAGAGAAGAAGGTTCCACTAAGAGGGGAGACAGTCTAACATGTTTACTAAATTCCTAAGCAAAATGTAAAAAGAGGCCAGGATAATGTCCTGGATTCTCTCTTCAAATACAAAAATAACTAGATAAAGTTTACACAAAGTCTTGCATTACAAGACATACTGAGTTTCTTCAAAAGGACTGCACAGAGAGATACGATGTGCTTGAAAAATTTATTCTAAAAAAATATATTTTAATGAAAGTAGAGAAAGTAGTATGAGACTGGTAGAAAAGAAAGAGCTAGAAGCTAGAAGACCTAGATTCTAGATTGTATCTATCAAGTCACATAACTTCTCTAAACTGCTGCCATTTTTCTCAGTCAAATATACTTAAATCCATCTTCACATGATTATTTTGAGTATTAAAGCAGTAAACGTTGGTGAAAATTACATCCTATAAAAACTCAATAAATATTAGGCAAGACATTTTGGGAAGAAAATATTGAAGAAGAATTTCTATTAAAGCAAAATCAAAAGTGAAAATTCACCATGTGTAAGAAGTCCTTACACCATGTATAAGAAGTTGATAAGAACTGCTCAGCTGTCATCCAAGGAAAGAAATGTAGTAAAAAAATAGAGACATTAAGATCAGGGAAACAAGAAGGAAAAGCTCTAGAAACCCAGCTAATAAATGCACAAAGAGGAATAGAATTTTTAAAAATCACTATTGGGTAAAATTCATAGTAAGAAATTGTTTCAGGCAACAATCAGCAATATATGCTAAAGGAGTCAAAGTTGAGGTATAATAGGGTATTACATAGTTTCAAAATGTCTCCACACAATTACAAAAGACAGAAATAGCACCTTTTTGATGGAGAAAACCAGCACATCCAACTTAATCAAGTGAGTAAAATTAACATCACCAGTAGTGGAGAAACATCACATACCTCTTGGTATGATGCACTGAGAGTAACATATCACACCTGTTGTATTCTGGGGAAAAATAAATAATCTAAATCTAATCATGGGGGGAAAAAATTAAACAGACTCAAATTGAGGAATATTCTACAAAATAGCTGGCTGATGCTCTTCAAAATTATCAATGTCTTTAAGCACGGTAAAAGACTAAGGAACTAATCCATATTAAAGAAAACAAGAGAGACACAGGAGCTGAAAGCTATGTATGATGATATTTCTTTCGCTAGGAAGATATTATTAGGACAACTGGCAAAATCTGATTTAGCTTTATAGATCACTTAATATTATATCATTATTAATTTGCTACTTTGTTAATTAACCTGTGTTAATCACAGAAAATAATGTCTGAATTAGTCTGCTCAGGCTGCCATAACAAAATATCATGGACTAGGTAGCTTAAACAACAGAATTTTATTTCTAACTGTTTATTTCTCACAGTTAGAAATAAAATTCTGAAGTCTGAAAGTTAGAACAGGTTCTGGGAAGTTTTCTCTTCCTCTCTTCTAGACGGCTGCCTTCTAGTTGGGTCCTCACGTGGCAGCAAGAGAAGCTCTCTGGTGTATGTTCTAGCAAGGGCACTAATGTCATCATGAAGGCCCTGTTCTCAGGATCTCATCTAAACCTAATCACTCCCAAAGCCTCTATCGCCAAACCACCATATTAGGAGTTAGGGCTTCAACACATGAACTTTTAGGGAATACAAATTCAATCCATAATAATATCCCTGTTTAAAAAAAAAAGTGTGGTGATTCCTCAAGGATCTAGAAATAGAAATTCCATTTGACCCAGCAATCCCATTACTGAGTATATACCCAAAGGATTATAAATTGTTCTATTATAAAGACACATGCACACGTATGTTCATTGCGGCACTGTTTACAATAACAAAGACCTGGAACCAACCCAAATGCCCATCAGTGATAGACAAAGAAAATGTGGCACACATACACAATGGAATACTATGCAGTCATAAAAAAGGATGAGTTCATGTCCTTTGTAGAGACATGGATGACTATGGTAACCATCATTCTCAGCAAACTAACACAAGAACAGAAAATGAAACATTGCATGTTCTCACTCATAGGCTGGTGTTGAACAATAAGAACACATGGGCACAGGGAGGGGAATGTCACACATTGGGTTCTGATGTGGGGGTGGGGTATAGAGGAGGGACAGCTGGGGGCAGGGAGGTTGGGGAGAGATAACATTAGGAGAAATAGCTGGTAATAGGTGATGACGGGGGGATGGAGACAGCAAACCACCATGGCATGTGTGTATCTATGCAACAATCCTGAACGAGCTGCACATGTACCCCAGAACTTAAAAGTACAATATAATAAAATAAAAAAATCTATAGGCAGACTCATACAAAGACAGAGGAAAGAGAAAAAGTGAAAGAAAAAGCAAATATAATTGTATGGATTCTGAGTGAAAGCTAAATGGCAATTCTTTATACTACTATTACTTTTCCATGAATCTGAAATTACGTGAAAATAAAAATTAAAACAAAAATTAGAAGAAAAAAAAACTCATTATTGATCTCTCTGATTATACCAACTACATAGGCAGTTAACTGCTTTGATTAAAAGTTATTATAAACTACAACAGTTCTGCTGGCAAATATAATTGTCAAGAAAAATCAGGTATGTAAGTGTTCCCAAAAAATCTTCCAAAGAAATATATATATTGAAATTATCTTACATTGGCTTGTTCTTAAATCTCATTTCCCATGTCCATAAGCTTGTTCCAAGAGTAAAAACTGTGTGTAACATCTGTTTCTAATTTCACATAATCTATTATTGTGAATATAAAAAAACTTATTATCACATCTCTCTCCTTGGTAGTGCTAAAAAAAGCATAAACTCTGCATGTTTTCAGAAAAGAATGCTTAATTTTATTTTTTTTAAAATGAGACATTATACACAACAGGTTAGAAATAGAGATGAAGCTCAATGTAATGATTCTATTAGTGATTCTATTTTTTGCATTCTATTTCATTTTTCTTCCTCTATGACTTTCTCATTATGTAGTAAATTAACCTTTAAAGGTTGCTAGAGAATACTTGTTGAATTCACTAAGCAATGTCTAGAGATATTAACACTCAATGCCTTTAATTATGAAATACTATTTAACCTGCTTCATAAAAATGATCTTCCATAGGACTACTAGGGCTAAAGATGAAAAACCATTCTTATCAACACAGTTAAAATTACTTGATGAGAAAAGGGTTCCACAGTCAAGTTTAGAAAATGTTGAGTAAAAGAAAATTAAGTCATTTTTTTACTAGAATATATCACAGTTTTTAACATGTTAATATATATTCTAAATCTCAAAGAGATAATGATTCATAGTAGCACAGAAATCCTAATATTTTATAGAGAGTACCTATATGGGTGCACCACAAGTTGTAAAAAGCTACACTACACGATGTTATCCAATAATGCAACAAGGATTCTGTTTTTGTAAACTAATGCCAAGTTAAAGGCTTGATTATAGCTGAGGCAACTACCACAATGAAGAAAGATAACTTCTAGCTTACCATTGTGAACCCTTGACCATCCAT
Organism: Saimiri boliviensis; assembly: GCF_048565385.1. Taxonomy (NCBI): domain Eukaryota; kingdom Metazoa; phylum Chordata; class Mammalia; order Primates; family Cebidae; genus Saimiri; species Saimiri boliviensis. Next base: position 46,869,434 of record NC_133459.1, read on the forward strand.
CTCTTTCACAGTCTCTGCCAGAAGATCCAAATAAAGTATCCGCCCTGGGACTCGGGGGATCAACCTAGAGGAAGCAGAATTTTTATGTAAAACAGAGTTTAAACATTCTTAGACTTTCAATCTCATGGCATCAGAAAAACTACTAGAGTACAGAGACCACATATCATAAGGGAAACATGATGGTGTCCGTAAGAGTCAGGTATGTTTCAAAGTAAGAGTTTATCCAAATATTTTGTTATTCATTGCAAAATAAAATTGAAATTAAACCTCAGAAATTTGTAATTATATATGTTTGCCTACTTTAAAATGAACAGATTTGGAATTGAAATGTTTATTACTCCAGTGCCTAGTTTGCTTTCCATCACAAGGTTCAAAAAAAAAAAAAAAAAGAGCAATCTACTTTGCCATATTTTTGAAAGTCTAGCCATTTGCTTCTTATCTCCTTAGTACGCACATTTTGAATTCAAACAGTGTCTTTACTTTGCTGTGTTTAGGCCCAGCGTGTTCAGCGATATATAGCTTATTATTATAATAGCCACATTTTCTAACAAAAAGTAAAAAAAAAAAAAAAGATACAAATGTGCAAAACAGATATTCCTATTCATCAAAATTTAAAATTTCTGAGCATCAAAGGATATATCAATAGAACGAAAAGGCAACCCACTGAATCAGAGGAAATATTTACAAATCATTTATTTGATAAGGAGTTACTATCCAGAATAAAGAGCCCCTATAATTCAATAACAAAAAAAAGATTTAAAAATGAACTTGAATAGACATTTCTCCAAAGAAGTTATACAAATGCCCAATAAGAACATGAAAAAAAAAGTTCAATATCATTATCATTAAGGAAATCAGAATCAATATCATAGTGAGATACTACTTCACTGTAATTTTGAGATACCATAAAATCATAGTGACATGCCCATTAGAATGGCTATTATGAAAATAAAGTGTTGGAGAAGATGTGAAGAAATTTGAACACTCGCACTTTGCTGGTGTACAATGCAAAATGGTACACCTGCTATAAAAAACAGTATAGCAGTGTCTGAAAAAAATTTAAAACAGAACTACCATATTATTTAACAATTTTTCATCTAGGTATATACCCCAAAGAGTTGAAAGCAGGGCCTCAAAAATATATTTGTATACCCATGTTCACATTATTCACAATGTATACACTGTGACACAGCAACACTACTCATAACATCCAAAAGACGGAAGCAACTCAAGTGTCTGTCGAGAGGTGAATGAACAAACAAATGTAATATAGGCATATAGGAGAATATTATTCAACTGTAAAAGGGAAAGAAATTCTCACATACTATGACATAGATGAAACTTTATGAATATTATACTAAGCAAAACAAGCCAATCACAATGGGACAAATGATCTATAATCACACTTATACGGTTCCAACAATAGTCAAATTCATGGAAACAGAAAGTAGAATGGTAATGGTTGTCAGGGATTGGGGGACACAGGAATGGAAAGTTACTGCTTAATGGGCACAGAGTTTCAGTTTAGCAAGATGAAAAAAGTTCTAGAGATGGATGGTAGTATGGTTGCACAACATAAATATAATTAATGTTTCTAAACTACACACTCAAAGATGGTTAAAATGGTAAATGTTATATATAACCACAATTTTAAAAAAACAAGTTTTTTAAAAAAAGCCAACCCACACAATGGGTGAAATGTGGTAAATAGCCTTACAATAGGATATAATTCAACCATAAAAAGGAATCAAGTATGATATATCCAACTTAGATGAACCTCAAAAACATTGTGATAAGTGAAAAAAGCCAGACACAAAAGGCCAAATATTGTATTATTCTACTTATGCAAAATGGTAGAACAGGCAAATTCACAGAGACAGAAAACAGATTAACGGTTGCCAGGACTATGGGAAGGAAGGAACGGGGAGTGAATGCTTAATTAGTTCAGAGTTTCCATTCAGGGGACGAAGAAGTTCTAGAACCAGATAGCTGCATAACACTGAACATCCTTAAGGCAACTTAATTGTGCACTTTAAATTTGAAATGATAAACTTATGCTATGTGTATTTTACCACAATAAAAAACAAAAAAAGACCTTATTCTGTATGAATGGAAAATAAAAAAGCTGTTTAACTCCTCTAGGATAATTGCACCAGTTTCTCTGGAAGAATGCTAATTGATTTCTTAAAATTGTTTCCTATTCTTTAAGATTACTTTTCATACCATATACATTGACTACAATGTCTTTCCTAAAGTGTTACATTTTGCATATGCATGTATTAAGTTAAAATTGTGTTTGGTTACCAATTTGCTAAGCGCTTCTAAAACCATGAATGGCTACAGAGAAAAGAAAAGGTCTGGAATGCTGGGAAGATGGCCGCCTAAGAACAGCTCAGGACTTCAGCTCCCAGTGAAAGTGCAGAGGGTGAGTGAACGCCGCATTTACAGACGAACTGTTATTGCCCACAGACCAGGAGATACCCAGGCAGAGGGGTCGCCAGTGTCGCAGTCCCAGCCGGTGTGGCTGTTTTGGCCCCTGTGGGGCTGATTCCGCCCGCGCGGCTGCTGTGACCACTCCCTGTTGCTGCGGTTCTACGTACAAAAACCACTGGTCTGGGAGCCCTCTTAGCTGACGAGCAGAGACCTGAGACGGCAGAGTGGGCCATTCATCTGAAATAGCAAGTCAGGCCAGGAGATTCCTAGGCAGAAAATCCACCAGGAGCCGGCGCCGCAGTCCGAGCCGACTCCGTGAGTCGCAGTACGGGAGATCCCGGCGCCTTTTCAACAAGCGACCGGAACTCGGGGTCGTTCAACTTAAAAGAAAAGACTCGGAGTCAGGGAGCCAGGTGATCAGGCTCGGTTGGTCCCAGCCTTCCACCCCCAACAACAACCAAAACAAAAACAGTAATTGGAAACCCTCTGGGTTGAGCCCTTCAAACCAAGCACAGCTGAACCTGGACGGCCCGGCTCGGTGGGGGAGGGGCTTCCGCCATTACTGAGACTCTCCACCGCTACGGAGGCAGGCTGCCATTGCCGAGGCAACCTCCCACAACAGAGAGAGTCCGCCATAACAGAGGCGGGGCCACCATTGCCGAGACAGTTCTAACTACTCCCATATAAAAAGGACTACAGGGAAGAGCTCAGGGCAGCTGGGCGGAGCCCACAGCAGCTCAGCAAAGCCCCTGCGGGCAGGCAGTGGCTAGGCGTGCTGCTAGCTGGGCCGGTCAGACCTGAAAGAAAAATCAAAAAAAGGCAGTAGTGCAACGGAAACTCATAAAGCTCCAACTCCCTGGGACAGAGACAGACAACAGGTGGATAAACCCACAAAAATGGGAAGAAACCAGCGTAAAAAGGATGAAAACTCCCGAAACCAGAACACCTCTCCTCCTAAAAGGGATCACAACTCCTCACCAGCAAGGGAACCAGACTGGATGGAGAAGGAGAGTGATGAAATGACAGAATCAGACTTCAGAAGGTGGGTAGTTAGAAACTACAGCGAGCTAAAAGAACATGTTCTAACCGCACGCAAAGAAAATAGGAACCTTGAAAAAAGATTGGACGAACTGCTGACGAGAATGGACAGCATAGAGAGGAGTATAAGTGAATTGATGGAGCTGAAAAACGCAACGCGAGAACTTCGTGAAGCATGCACAAGCTTCAACAGCCGAATTGACCAAGCAGAAGAAAGGATATCAGAGGTTGAAGATCAACTCAATGAAATAAAAAGAGAAGGCAAGAACAGAGAAAAAAGCGCAAAAAGGAATGAACAAAATCTTCAAGAAATGTGGGACTATGTGAAAAGACCTAATCTACGTCTGATAGGTGTACCTGAATGTGATGAAGAGAATGAATCCAAGCTGGAAAATACTCTTCAGGATATTATCCGGGAAAACTTCCCCAACCTAGCAAGGCAGACCAATATTCAAATCCAGGAAATACAGAGAACACCACAAAGATATTCCGCAAGAAGAGCAACCCCAAGGCACATAATCGTCAGATTCACCAAGGTTGAAATGAAAGAGAAAATGCTAAGGGCAGCCAGAGAGAAAGGTCAGGTTACCCACAAAGGGAAGCCCATTAGACTCACAGCAGATCTCTCAGCAGAAACCCTACAAGCCAGAAGAGATTGGGGGCCAATATTCAACATCCTTAAAGAAAAGAACTTTCAACCCAGAATCTCCTATCCAGCCAAACTAAGCTTCATAAGCGAAGGAAAAATAAAATCCTTTGTGAACAAGCAAGCGCTCAGAGATTTCATCACCACCAAACCTGCTCTACAAGAACTCCTGAAAGAGGCTCTACACTTATAAAGGAACAACCAGTACCAGGCACTCCAAAAACACACCAAATGGTAAAAGAGCATCGACACAATCAAGAATCTGCATCAACTAACTAACAAAACAGCCAGGTAGCATCAAAATGAGAGTATCAAAATCACACATAACAATACTATCCCTAAATGTCAATGGACTAAATGCCCCAATCAAAAGACACAGACTGGCAAACTGGATAAAAAGCCAAAACCCATCAGTGTGCTGTATCCAGGAAACCCATCTTACATGCAAGGATACACAAAGGCTCAAAATAAAGGGATGGAGGAAGATCTACCAAGCAAATGGAGAGCAAAAAAAGGCAGGAGTTGCAACTCTCATCTCGGATAAAATAGACTTTAAAGCAACAAAGATCAAAAGAGACAAAGAAGGACATTACATAATGGTAAAAGGATCACTGCAACAAGAAGAGCTAATGATCCTAAATATATACGCACCCAATACAGGAGCACCCAGATACATAAGGCAAGTTCTCAATGACCTACAAAGAGACTTAGACTCCCACACAATAATAGTGGGAGACTTTAACACCCCACTGTCAATATTAGACAGATCATCCAGACAGAAAATCAACAAGGATATCCAGGACCTGAACTCAGACCTGGAATAAGCAAACCTAATAGACATTTACAGAACTCTCCACCCCAAATCCACAGAATATACATTCTTCTCAGCACCACATCACACCTACTCTAAAATTGACCACATAATTGGCAGTAAATCACTCCTCAGCAAATGCAAAAGAACAGAAATCATAACAAACAGTCTCTCAGACCACAGTGCAATCGAGTTAGAACTCAGAATGCAGAAACTAACTCAGAATCACACAGCTTCATGGAAACTGAACAACTTGCTCTTGAATGTTGACTGGATAAACAATGAAATGAAGGCAGAAATAAAGATGTTCTTAGAAACCAATGAGAACGAAGACACAACATACCAGAATCTCTGGGACACATTTAAAGCAGTCTCTAGAGGAAAATATATAGCAATGAGTGCCCACATGAGAAGAAAGGAGAGGTCGAAAATTGACACCCTATCATCAAAATTGAAAGAGCTAGAGGAGCAAGATCAAAAAAACTCAAAACCTAGCAGAAGACAGGAAATATCTAAGATCAGAGCAGAACTGAAGGAAATAGAGACACAAAAACTCTTCAAAAAATCAATAAATCCAGGAGCTGGTTTTTTGAAAAGATCAACAAAATAGACAGACCACTAGCCAGATTAATAAAAAAGAAAAGAGAGAATAACCAAATTGATGCAATAAAAAACGATAAAGGGGATATCACCACAGATTCCACAGAAATCCAAACCATCATCAGAGATTATTACAAACAACTCTATGCACATAAATTAGTAAACCTGGAAGAAATGGATAAATTCCTGGACACCTGCACCCTCCCAAGCCTAAACCTGGAAGAAGCCGAAACTCTGAATAGACCAATAACATGGTCTGAAGTCGAGGCAGCAATAAAGAGCCTACCACCCAAAAAAAGCCCAGGTCCAGATGGGTTCACAGCAGAATTCTACCAGACATACAAAGAGGAGCTGATACCATTCCTTCTGAAACTATTCCAGACAATCCAAAAAGAGGGAATCCTTCCCAAATCATTTTACGAGACAAACATCATCCTGATACCAAAACCCGGCAGAGACTCAACAAGAAAAGAAAATTTCAGGCCAATATCCATGATGAACATAGATGCAAAAATCTTCAATAAAATACTGGCAAACCGATTGCAACAGCATATCAAAAAGCTCATCCACCATGATCAAGTAGGATTCATCCCGGGGATGCAAGGCTGGTTCAACATACGCAAGTCCATAAACGTAATTCACCACATAAACAGAACCAAAGACAAAAACCACATGATTATCTCAATTGACGCAGAGAAGGCTTTTGACAAAATTCAACAACCCTTTATGCTAAAAACCCTCAATAAACTAGGTATTGATGGAACGTATCTCAAAACAATAAAAGCTATTTACGACAAACCAACAGCCAATATCATACTGAATGGGCAAAAACTGGAAGCATTCCCTTTGAAATCTGGCACTAGACAAGGATGCCCTCTCTCACCACTCCTATTCAATATAGTACTGGAAGTTCTAGCCAGAGCAATCAGGCAAGAAAAAGAAATAAAGGGTATTCAAATTGGAAAGGAGGAAATCAAATTGTCTCTATTTGCAGATGACATGATTGTATATCTGGAAGACCCCATCATCTCAGCCCAAAATCTCCTGAAACTGATAAACAACTTCAGCAAAGTCTCAGGATACAAAATCAACGTGCAAAAATCACAAGCATTCCTGTACACCAGTAATAGACTTCAAGAGAGCCAAATCAAGAACGAACTGCCATTCACAATTGCTACAAAGAGAATAAAGTACCTAGGAATACAACTAACAAGGAACGTAAAGGACCTCTTCAAGGAGAACTACAAGCCATTGCTCAATGAAATAAGAGAGGATACAAACAGATGGAGAAACATTCCATGTTCATGGTTAGGAAGAATCAACATTGTGAAAATGGCCATACTGCCCAAAGTAATTTACAGATTCAACACTATTCCCATCAAGCTACCAATGACCTTCTTCACAGAACTGGAAAAAAACACCTTAAACTTCATATGGAACCAAAAGAGAGCCCGCATAGCCAAGTCAACTCTAAGCAAAAAGAACAAAGCAGGAGGCATCACACTACCGGACTTCAAACTATACTACAAGGCTACAGTAATCAAAACAGCATGGTACTGGTACCGAAACAGAGATATAGACCAATGGAACAGAACAGAGGCCTCACAGGAAAAACAACATACCCACAACCATCTTATCTTCGACAAACCTGACAAAAACAAGCAATGGGGAAAGGACTCCCTGTTTAATAAATGGTGTTGGGAAAACTGGCTAGCCATGTGCAGAAAGCAGAAACAGGACCCCTTCCTGACACCTTACACCAAAATTAACTCCAGATGGATTAAAGACTTAAACATCAGACCTAACACCATAAAAACCTTAGAGGAAAATCTAGGCAAAACCATTCAGGACATAGGTGTAGGCAAGGACTTCATGACCAAAACGCCAAAAGCAATGGCAACAAAAGCCAAAATAGACAAATGGGACCTAATCAAACTCCACAGCTTCTGCACGGCAAAAGAAACAGTCAGTAGAGTGAATCGGCAACCAACAGAATGGGAAAAAATTTTTGCAGCCTACCCATCTGACAAGGGGCTGATATCCAGAATTTACAAAGAACTAAAGCAGATCTACAAGAAAAAAACAAACAAGCCCATTCAAAAATGGGCAAAGGACATGAACAGGTACTTTACAAAAGAAGACATACAGGAGGCCAACAAACATATGAAAAAATGCTCATCATCACTGGTCATCAGAGAAATGCAAATCAAAACCACATTGAGATACCATCTCACACCAGTTAGAATGGCGATCATTAAAAAATCGGGAAACAACAGATGCTGGAGAGGATGTGGAGAAATAGGAACACTTTTACACTGTTGGTGGGAATGTAAATTAGTTCAACCATTGTGGAAGACAGTGTGGCGATTCCTCAAGGACCTAAAAATAGAAATCCCATTTGACCCAGCAATCCCATTACTGGGTATATATCCAAAGGATTATAAATCATTCTACTACAAGGACACGTGCACACGAATGTTCATTGCAGCACTGTTTACAATAGCAAAGACCTGGAACCAACCCAAATGCCCAACGATGATAGACTGGATAGGGAAAATGTGGTACATATACACCACGGAATATTACACAGCCATCAAAAAGGATGAGCTCACGTCCTTTGTAGGGACATGGATGAACCTGGAAACCATCATTCTCAGCAAACTGACACAAGAGCAGAAAATCAAACACCGTATATTCTCACTCATAGGCGGGTGCTGAACAATGAGAACACAAGGACACAGGGAGGGGAGCACTACACACTGGGGTCCGTTGGGGGGAAATGGGGGAGGGGCGGGGGGTGGGGAAGTGGGAAGAGATAGCATGGGGAGAAATGACAGATACAGGTGAGGGGACGGAAGGCAGCAAACCACACTGCCATGTGTGTACCTATGCAACAATCTTGCATGTTCATCACATGTACCCCGAAACCTAAAATGCAATAAAATAAAATAAAATAAAATAAAATAAAATAAAATAAAAAGAAAAGGTCTATGTTTACAAATACAATTGAAAAATCCACTTTCCTATTTAATAATGTAATTTTCTAAGTATAGAATTAGAAGTAGGCATTTCTGCTTGTTGAAAAGCTAGGGAGGGAAACTATTTAAATACAAATTTTAAAGTTTGTACCAAGCAATATTAGAATTATTCCATTCTAAACAATGACATAAAAAGCAATAATAAAACACACATTTAAAGAAAAGCAGTTATTTTTTTCAAAAAAATTTAACATGGCTACTCCCACAATATTTATTTTTGTACATAGGCATTTTAATTAAAATGCTACAATTCCTTCAGATGAAAATATAATTTTTCTTTTCAATTTAATTTGTAATTATGGGCAGACTTAAAGGCATTCTAAAACTAACATCAAATATGCAACTATTATCTGAATACTGGTCAAACAACAACAAAAAAAGTGACCAAAACTTATAATCAAATTATGTAGAAATGAGAAAATAGTCACAATAACCTCAAAAAAACATTGCCACTTAAAAGTATCCATTACACTATAAATTTTCTTTTATAATAAAAAAATCTATTAAGAGCTGAAAAAAAAGGACTCAGAGTCAAAATACAGGTGGAATGAAACGTTGCTAAAGGTATATTTCATTTGTTTTAAAAGGGTATCACAAAGAAAATCTGAACTTTCAGATGGTGTATGTTCAAAGTTATTAGCCCACCAAAGGAGCATATTTACATGTTGGATTAATTCATTTTAGAATTCAGAAAAAATGAACTAAAGACATTAGTCATATTTTTATAGGTATCTCAGAAAGTTATTTTGCCTCTATCAGCACTTAAATCTTGAGGTTTAGCATTATTATATATGTATATTATATAAATTCATATTTTTATTAGTTTGAAAGCTTTTGGTAAAGAATTGCTTTTAAGGTAAAAACACTTTATAAAAATTCAGGAAACCATGAAGATTCTGTGGGAGTCCTTTACTAAACATTCTGATTACAAACCCTTAAATTTAGTCAAAGTCTATTTGATAATCATATAAACACAAGACTCTAAATTTCAACTATATCAAAAGCACAATTTGGTATAGAAAGATTAGAACTATGTTACCCTTAAATGAACTTTTTTCACTTTCAAAGGCCTTCTCATATTCATAAAATAATTTGCTTTGAAGATCAATTATACAAAGCTTACCCAAGGGACGTAATTTAAAAGGAAACTTCCTTTCCATTTTAATTTTTATAATTTAAAAAAGGAGGGTCTTCCTTTTTATATAGAATACTTGGCTCTCTTTTAAAGCCATACTCTGCCATTTTAATACTAATGTCAATTGCAACCAAGTTCAGTTGGTAGTTATTATGCTATCTACTATATAAGAAAGAAAACCGAGATGAGAGGACTTAATATGGCATTCATAACACAGCTTGATTTCCATCAGGTCTGAAGACTGAAAAAAAGCAAGTTCTTTCATTCTAAATTAATTTCCCATCTTAGATTGCTGGGCTAGCAGTCAGGAAAGAAAAGTATTAATATAAGCTAGAAGCTGAACGATATTTCAGAATAACATTTTTTGGGGGAAAATACTGATCAGTTTCAAATAGAAATGCTTAAGAGAACACATACATGTCTAATCACAAATGGAGGTTTATCTGTTTCCTTTTTGAACTCATAGGGTCCCAGATTTAAATGGGCCAGCCGCCGCCTGGTATCTTCAGATAGCTCACACATGCGTCTTTTTGTGTAGGGAGATGGAGAGTGTGATTTTGAAGAGATTGTAGGCTGTTCGTAGTTTTTTGCATTTATGCAATATTTACTTCTCTCAGGTGACTTGGATTTTTTCTTTTGTGATCTTGATGTTCTGTTTTGCAGTCTGCCGTGTGATTTTTCAGCTGGAGCCGAATGGTAAATAAATTTATCCTAAACATAAAAAATAAAAATTAACTTCGTCAAAGGGGATTTTTAAAATTTCTATTGGTAAAAAAAAAAAAAAATTATAAAGTAATTTAAATAAGATACAAAATCTATCAAAGTCAATTAGATCAGTCCTTCCTATCTGTGCTGATCCTGGAATAAGTCAAATCCACATTTTCCTAGATAATTCTTTCTATAGTCGTTATTGAAGTATACTGTCTCAAACTTCCTTAAGTCCAACTAACAAGGACATTATAAAAATTAAAGCCCAATATTTAATCACCTGAAAAATTTAAGAAACAATATCAAAAAATTATTTTTCAGTATACCAAAAAAGCAAAAACATTGGTTATCATATATATTGATGTAACTGGCTATATAACTATGTTTAATGTTAAAAATACATGCCAAATTAGTTGATCACAAAATCTTTACACAGAAAACTATAAAAATAAGTTTCATCCCTTCGGTTATAATTATATAAATGTACAACACAAATGTCTGAAGAACAACTCTATACGTATTTTATTGAAATGTATTATTTGGATTGTAATACATACTTTAAGCTCCCTACCAAGCTGTAACTTCACTATGACAGATAAACATACTATCTAATTCTGGTCCCATATTTTTATAAAATTAGAAACATAAAAAACATTATAAACTTAATAAGTGGTATTTTTTCTTCCAATAAAACTGGTTACCAGTCTAAGAATTTTGAGGCTAAATAAAATTTGATAATTCTAATTTTGCTAATTTGTTAGAATAACGTCTTATTCAAATAATCTCTGCCTTATAAATGCCTTAATATTTAGATTACAAGCAAATAATGTAACATTTCTCCATACTTCACCCAGAGTTACAAGAAGCTTTTCAATTCAAGAAAATGGGCTGCTGAGAATTTTTGAATGTCTTCCTAATTTTAATCATTTTTAAAAGCCACCAATCCTACACCTGCTCTACTTCCTCAACATCCCTATTTGCTAAGGGTAACTTAGTAAATAAAATACAAATGTGAATAGGATAAAGAAGAGTCAAAAATTTTTAAGTGGATACACAGAAAAATTAATTTTCCTAAATGAAAACAAGCTTCAGCTGGGGCAATGGTCTATGCATTTCATACAGACCAGCTGCATCAGACTACTTCATCTTTCTTTCTTCTATAGTTCCCGGTATGCTTCTGGACCTTCTCTACCTTGTTCAATGACTTCAAAAAGTAATTCAGAATTTGTCTGCCATATCCATTTCATCCATCTCTATGACATCACAGACTTACAGAAGCAAGGAATGTTAGCATTAGAAAGGATCTTTGAGATTTACTAAAACATCAAGCAATGAATCTTTCTAAGACCTTGTAATTACGAGTTTCTGCTTGTCAGCTTTAATTATCTAATTCTACTGTATCTTGGATTTTATAAATATGCAGATCCATTGCATCCCCAATTCTGAAAATCCCTTGCTGACCAAAACCTCTTTTCCTCAACCGACTTTTTTCTCATTGAATCTGCTACTTGCCCTTTTCACCTCCTCAGTCCCTAGAACTCTTGCCTCAAGTTCTTTACACATTTTTAGTATCTCTTATCTCCAGACCCAACTAAACTCATAATTATCCATTTCAGCAATGCTGTAAAATTCCTTCTTATAGATCTACCTCTGATTATATCAAACCTTAATTAACCTCATCTTCTTTATTAAAGCTTTTACTATTGCATACTACTAAAGAAAGTTATAAATTACATAGTATCTACTACAAATGCATGCTGTCTAACCCTACTTATTCCTAATGCATCCTGTTCATGCCTAGTAAAACTTTTTTAAAAAGTGACTGTGTCATACTATTTGTAAAAGGGATTGACCATGTGACTTGCTTTGGACAACAGAAAAATAGTACATGTAGCACAAGGAGAGACTTGGAAAATACTTAAACTCTCTTACTCCTAAAAACCTTCCTGCTACCATGAATGAGCTGGAATTCTTAGCCTCATAGATGATGAGAGCCTTGTGACTATCGTCCCAGCTGAAATCAAGCTCATCACCAGAAATTTAAGATCCTTTCCCTGGGCAAAACGTCTGCCACTGTCAGACATGTGAGTAAAGCCATCCTAAACCATTCATCCCTAGCCAGCCATTCTAAACTAAAAGAATCAACCAGCAGATCCACAGAGTTGTGAGAAACACTTGCTGTTTTAAGTCACTAAGTTAGTGAGGTTTGTAATACAACCAAAACTATGTGATACAGCAGATTAACACATTTATATTCATAAAGTTACTACTGATATTTAACTATTTAGGTAATAAATTCCACTTTGCAGTAGGTAAAAACAATGAGTAGAAATGAAAACTAGTTTTGTTCCAGAAAATTCATAGTAATATGCTTAATTTTTCAGTCCATTCAGTTAGTGACAAAATATCCAATTAGAAAATAAAGTGCCAAAAGGAATAAACATGATTATAAGCATTTTTGTAAACCTAAAATTTTTTTACAGCTTCACTTCTCTCAAAAGTAAAAATAGTTTGTATTGTCTTTGAAACCAAAAATGCTGCTTTATAGCCATTAAAATTTTAATTATAACTAATATTCACTTGAAAAAGTAGACCTACCGCCTTCTTAAATACAATCAAAGACTGTTAACATTCAGAATTTTAATGTAAAAGTTAATACTCTGTTGTGCCTGCCAGGTAATTTTTCTATCTCATATTTCAACTACTTCTGTATCTCCCCCAAATGTCTTAATTTCTTAAAAACATAGCCATAGTAACAGCTCCAATATTCATTAATAATGTTATATGCCAGGTATACTGCATATATTCCCTAATCTTTACAGAAGCCTTATGAGGAACTCAAGCCTAGATCTGTCTGTTTCTGCAAAGAATATTTAAATAAAACATATTTCCTTAAATACTGACACAAATGCCTTTTCTCTCTTATCTCTTCAATAAAGATCCTAAGTCAAAAAAATAAATAAATAAATGAAGCATCCTATCAAAAGTTTATAGAGGAAAATATTAGTTCATAAGTACAATTAAATTATGAACGGGTGATGGCTTTACATTTAGAAATGGCTTTCACCAAGCTGTACCCTTACAATGTATGTACTTTTCTATGTATATGCTGTAATTCAGACAAAATGTTAAAAGGAAAGAAAGACTTCTCTATCCATCTATTGGAAAAACATACTCCAGTGTGAAGAAAAAAACTGTCAAGAGTCCAAGCAAAGCATTTCTAACAATTTACAATGTGCACAGTGCACATCTAAAAATAAGTCAATAACATATCTCTGTATTTGGCAAGCATAGGTTTTTAGAGCACTAAAAGCTGTGTTTCAGCTTGCATCTAAAAGATAAATAAGTACAGCCTGACTCTGAATTATTCAATATCTTCCTAAATAAAATAAGAATGATCCCCTCAATAATTCTATATTTTACCTTTCTTAGCTCAGGTCACAGTTATCATCCTCAGCAAATTTATGTGAACACTGATAATGCAGTAAACAAACAATCTACTCCTTCCATGGTAAGCCTGCCCTTTTGAGCCCTCTGAGCTTTACATATTATTGGCTCTTCATCATAGGTCACTGTTACTCTCTCACAGTGCAACTGCACATGAGTGATATCTAGACATTGTTAGATAACCTGTGGACAAGGAAATAAGCTACCTTGGTAACTCAGTAAGAATTCAGACCAGGCCAGGCACATTAGTACACACTCATATTCCCAGTATTCTGGGAGGCCAAGGTGGGTGGACTGTCTGAGCCCCGGAATTCAAGACCAGCCTGAGCAACATGACAAACCCTGTCTCAAAAAAAAAAAAAAAAATACAAAAATTAGCCGGGTGTGGTGGCGCGAACCTGTAGTCCCAGCTACTAAGGGGACTGAGGCAGGAGGATCGCTTTAGCCCGGGAGGTCAAAGCTGCATACACTGCCCTCCACCCTGGGCAACAGAGTAAGACCCTGTCTCAAATATATTTTTAAAAGGAAAAAAAAAAAAAGAAGTCAGACCAAATGGAGTATTAGATCCAGATATCTCAGACACAGATGATCCTTAGGCTGGAATGTCCAAGATTCTCTTGATCTGGCAGTACCAGTATAGCCACCAAACTGAGCAACAGTTCCTTAAGAAATCAGAGACAGTCAAGAAACCATACTCACTAAACACCAGTATCCCATCTGAGAACTCTGGTAACATTTGCTAAAAAAGGTATCCTGTGAACATTTTGTAGTAACCTGTAACTTCCATAAAATTTAAAAGATGCCTAGATCTCTGTGAGACTATTTGATCCTAACATCTTTATGGCAGGTTGATTTCTGTGCATTAAAACGAAAACGTCCAAGAAGTAAAAAACAGTAGTAATAATCATCACATGATGACATCCTCTATCAAACATACCAAGCTTTTCATTCTCACATTTACTAAGATGTAACCATACTGTTAAATATCTGTATTGTTTTACTTAAACTAAAAATTTATCCCCGAAAAAGTGAAGAGTTGCAGCCAAAAATAAAGAAATAATGCTTGCTAAATGGCCACAAAGATGACCAAATAAATTAAAACTATTAAATAATTTATACAAACAATTTTAACCTGAGTGCGGCATTTCCTTGAACTAATCAGACATTCAGTAATCACTGAAGTTGTAGAAAATTCCAGCTTTGGAGCATTTCCCTGAGAAGAAAGAAGAGGGTACTATTAGACATTTCCATTTACATGAAGATAATTATTAATGATAAGAATATGATCTAAAGTAAAATGAACCATCAAAGTTCAGCTGTTTCATTGTTAGTTTGAACTTTTTATTAAAGATTAAAAACAACATAGTAATGGCTAAATGTTAGTAAGTAATCAGTGTCTCTGATGATGATTCAGTTATGACTGATTACTTTTAAAATTAATCTATTTTTTCATTTTTAAGTATTTCCCTGTCAAATTACTTCACATGTTTAAACTATGATACATTATAGTCATAAATATATAAACATACTTAATAAATTTCAGCTTTTTTCTTTTACAACTTAAGACATATTTTACTATATAGTCAAGAAATAAAGGTTAGCTTGATTTAGCCATTCCACAATGTATACATATATCAAACATCATGTTGTATATCATAAATATATACAATATGTATTTCTCAATTTTGCTTTTCTTAGGGACAAAGTCTCTGGAGTATAGTGGTACCATCAAGCTCACTGCAGACTCTAACTCTTGGACTTAAGTGATCCTCTCCCAAGTAGGCTTCCAAGTAGCTAGGACTACAGGACACGTTACTACATTAGCTAATGTTTTCATTATTTTGTAGATACAGGATCTCACTATGTCACACAAGCTGGTATCAAACTCCTGGCCTCAAGCAATCCTCCTGCCTCAGCCTCCTGAAGCACTAGAATTACAGACATGAGCCACTGGACCTGGCCTGTCCATTAAAATTTTAAAAAACAAAAGCAAAAAATCCAGCTTCTGGGCATGTAGTTCCTGAAAATAGAAAAGATAAATCTCTACTAATTCCGCCAACATTTTTTCCTATAATGTATCTTACATTCATGTCTAAAAATGAATGTGGCTTGTATTTCTAACATTTCAATCATCATCTTGAACACTCTTTGAAATAAATAGAAATAAATACGCTAGTAAAATTCAAAAGGACGGTAACAAAGTATCTGTGAAAGTTCTGGAAGCACACAATTACGCATTCACCAAAACATTAAAGAATATAGTCCACGCCCAGGGCAGTTTCATTCTAATACAGTAGAAATCAGACATTGACCAAAGTATTAGGTTGGTGCAAAAATAACTGTGGTTGAACACCTACATTTGGCCTCAACAGATCCAACCCATGATTAAGTTCAAAAACATCACATATATTAAAGAAGAGGTAAATCGGAGTTGCCTAACAATTAACTGAACTGATGTAATCTTGAAAACTTAACACTGTCATTCTTACCATATTTTACTCATTAGAATCACTACAGTCTACACTCAAGAAGAGCAGTCAGGCTACATTTTCAATGTGTGTTTTTCTGCAAACATATCTTCATAGTGATATCTACTATGTCTGCTTGTTAATTATCGAGTACTACAAAACAAATCACCTTGAAACTTAGTGGTTTAAAGCATGAGTAAACATTTATTATCTCGCGTAATTTCTGTGGGTCAGAAGTCTGAGAGAGGTTAAGCTATGTGTTTCTGTGTTGAAATTTCTCATTAAATTGTGGTCAAGATGTCATTTAGGCTGCAGTCACCTGAAAGCACGACTAGAGCTAGAGCAGCTGCTTCTCAAGTAGGTTCATTCACAGGGCTGTTGGCTGGAAGCCTGAGTTCCTTTCTAGCTTTTGGCAAGTTCAGCAACTCATAAACCTCTCCAAAGGGCTATTGAGTGTCTTCATGATGTGGCTCTAGTTAATCGAAGTGGATAATTCAAGAGCAAAGCAAGAAAGAAGCCACAATGATGTAGTCTCAGAATCCCACACTGTCACCCCTACCATATTCTATTCATTAGACTCACTAAGTATAATCCAAACTTAAGGACAGAGTAGTTAGGCTACCTTTTCAATGAAGGAGTAGCAAAACTTTTGTGCACAGGTTTAAAACCACCAGTCTGCTCTCTGACCACAAACTACTTACATTCCTCTCACATGCAAAATACATTCAAGCTCCACCAGAAAAAAAAAGAAAAGAATTAGTCTTATCCTTCTACTACTTCAGCTTGAAATCCGAGATGTTGGCATCTTAATAAAATCCTGGTACAGATAAAGCTACTGAGGTGTAGTTCTTCATGTACAGCTCCTAAAAATACAGTTTCTTACAATCAGAAGATATATGACCTAAGGAGAAAAGTTATCTGCCTCACACATGCCCAAGGTGCACATGTGCAGCATGCACAGGACAATCACTACAGACATTCCTGTTCAAAAAGGGGAAAATAGGATAACAAATCTGAAATACAGCCAGGGAAATGGTAGACCTTCCTTGATTAGGACTTAGTCCTGTTTCTGTTCAGAAATAACTATCCAAGGTTCTTGGCTTCACATTCTGGATACTTGCTTTCATCCTTCGAATCACTATTTCTTTGCAAAGAGAGGTAGACTGTTTGAAGCTGCGTAGTGCTCTGAGTTTGGGTCCTATCAATAGAATTTTGAGGATTCAGGAGCCTTTTCCTTTTGTAACGTGTCTCTCAATTATGGACCAAACTGGTGGCATTTCTGCCAACATCATGTTCTTACATTTCTTTTTTTGGTACTCATGTGAATCTTATTGGAGTTCACTCCATTAGACAAAAGCCACACTCTTCTCTATACTGGAATTCTGCTGAGAATGCTGAGAAACAGTACCCTTAAGTGTTTAAGCAAAGCTGTTTGATTAAATGATTTTCTAAGGTGAAATGTTAGATATTTATGAGGTTTTAATGAAAGATTTTACAGTCACATCCTTAGTTTCACCATCGGATCATAATTTTCCAAAAGTACCCTGAAATGATTTTTGCTCATAAGTCATTTCTTCAATTTCAACATTGCCTGCCACTGGGAAGGACTCAGAACCATCAGAATCAGTAAGGTCCAACTCTTTCTTAATAGCCTTTCTTTTCCTTTTCTCTCCCCTCATATTGTGCAACACACAGCAAAAAGAAACCAAATATCCCCTTTAACACTGCCTGCAAGCATCCTTAGACTACCGTTTCATTAGACACCTGTTCTACATTCCACATTAATATAGGTGGCTGTGCTGCTAAACTTGCTGCTGTTACGTAACAAGAATCCCCTTCTTCACTAGTTTTCAGTAAGATTTATCACACTTTCCTGCAAATGCTCATCTGAAAATTTCTTCAAGGATCTTCAAGCTTCAACACTCTTGCAGAGTCTGTCCAGCTTCTACCCTCTCCTCTATGAGAGACAGCTGCTTGAGGGTTCTTACACATGACAGGTGACTTCCACCACATGAGTGATCCTCAGGTGAGTGCAAACCAAAAGCCCCAATGATTTTAATGACCTGATACCAAAAGTGCAATACTGTCACTTTTGTCATGTATCTGTTAGAATCACTGGAAATAGTGACAACAGGAGGGGAACTAGCTCTGCCTTAGAAAGAGAGGAATATCAAAGAATTTCTGGATGTATTTTGTTAACTACCACAACCTGGATTGTAACTTATCACTTTACCCCTTCCCATATATTGCTGGTCACATAATAAGAACTCAATCAATGTTTTAGCCTTTATTTTACTGAATTTTAAAGATCCAGCTGTATCAATGTTCCCCAGAGAAACAAAACTCATAGGATATACATAAAGAGACTTATTTTAAAGAATTAGTTCACACAATTGAGGGAGATGAGAAGTCCAAAATCCACAGCTGGATTTTGGACTTCTCATGGTAAGCTGGAAACTTGGGGAAAAGTTGATGTGCGATCCTGAGTGTGAAATCTGTAGGGCAGGCCTGCAGGCTAGAAACTAAGACAGAATTTCTGCTACAGTCTTGAGGCAAAATTCCTCCTTCAGACCGGGAACTGTGACTTATATCTGTAATCCCAGTGCCTTGGGAGACCAAGCCCAAGAGTTCAAGACCAACCTGAGCAGCCGAGAAAGACCCTGTCTGTACCAAAAAAAAAATTTTTTTTAATTTGCTGGGTAAGGTGGTGAATTTCTGTCATTGGAGCTACTTGGGAGACTGCGGTGAAAGGACAGCTTGAGTCCAGGAGCTCACGGCTGCAGTAAGCCATGATCATGCAAGTGCACTCCAGCCTGAGCAACAAAGCAAGACCCTGCCTCAAAAGCAAAACAAAACAAAATAATCCCTGCTTTATCAGAAAACTATTTTTCCTTTTCAGGTCTTCAGCTTATTAGATGAAGCCCACTCAAATTGCTAAAGTAATCTCGAAGGTTATCTCCTTTATTAAAGTCAAGTAATTGTAAATATTAATCACAACTATCAAATACTTTTTAGAGTAACATCTAGACTTGCGTTTGGTCAAATAACTGGGCACCATAATCTAGCCAAATTGACACACAAAATTAACCATCACACTATTTCAAATGTCAGTTCATCTATGAAGTCTACAACAAGATGCAATTCATTCATTCCGTTTAATCAAGAGACATTTATTAAGTAACTACTCCAGGCAAGATACTGTGTTAAGTGTTCAATTCAAACGTGAGAAAGTCAGAGATTCTGTTTTAACAGCGTTCACAATCTAGAACAGGAGACATTATCATCATCACTACTCCATCATCACCATCATGATATTCATGGCTATCATCATATCACTAACATTTATTGAGCGTTTACTTGCCAGACATTGCTATAACCGTTTACAAGTTTACATTAATATACCCAAAAACCCTATGATATCTCCATGTTACAGTGCTTTGCCAAAGGTTACTCAGTTCATCCATGAAAGTGGCAGAAATTAATCCCAAATGTGGTCTGAATCCTTGCCATAGTAAAGGCTTTAGGAGGCTAGCCTGGGACTCACAGATGATTATGCACAATCACAAGAATTCCCAGAAGGAGTGCATTGTTTTCTGCCAGGGCAACAAACTACTGATTGAAGCATTTGTCCTATTCATATTTAAATATAATGATAGATATGGCTAGATTTAGAACTGCCAATTTAGTGTTCAGTTTATGTATGTTCTATGTATTTTTATTCTTTGAGGCTTTCTAGGAATCTCACTTGCATATGCATAGGTAAGTGGTCATGCAATTAACCCATAAGAGTCCCACCCTCTACTGCTTAACTGTGTGTAGATTAGGAAATCATTCAAAATTGCAGCCAAGACTCCAATCTCCCTTTGCTTTCACTTTTGGCTGGACTTTGAGTGTCTCCCCTTGATACGTAGTTTCACAGTCGGCCAAGAATAGGTGGAGAGTTTACCTCCGTCCTTTATTATTATCTTACTTCCAGGAC